>NC_082735.1:30439111-30776298 GCF_030144855.1 Hypanus sabinus | reverse complement strand
CGGGTCCCAAGAACCAAACAGCGTAGAATGAAGATAATTGGCAAAAAGAACAAAAGGTGACATTTAGAAAGGTATTTTAACGCTGTTGGTAGTTGGAATCTGAAGGGTATTGGATGCAGGTTTAATTTGGGCCATTGAAAAGTGAATGGGATGAGTACTAAATAGGAACACAAGCGTTGGACTGTGGTAAAAGGTTGGGGACAGCGGTACCATTTGGGCCCTCTTGTATAAACTCAATGGGATGAAAAGTAATAGTTTAACATTGTCCTATACATACATACACAGGGTGCAAATGCTATGACCGTTGCCCTTTACAGAGGCAGCGCAGAGCAGGATGAGGGCAAAAAGTGTTGTGGTTAGCCAGTACAGGTGACTGGGTTTAGTTCACACGGTTGACTGCAAGAAGTTTGTTTGTTCTCCTTTTGGCCGCATTGACTTCCTTTGGGCGCTCCAATTTCCTCCCACGGTCCAAAGACGTACCTGTTGGTAGGTTAATTCATCAGTGTAAGTTGTCTCATGATTAGGCTAGGATTAAATCGGGGGGTTGCTGGGCGGTGTGGCTCGAAAGACCAGAGGAGCCTATTCCGTGCTGTATCTCAATTTTAAAGAATTGATACACATGATACATATTTCATATGTGACTTTAACCAGACCTGTTTGAAGAAAACCCTGCCCAACTATCATTAGCATGTAACCGGTTGCACTACAGGCTCCAACACATTGCCACACTGGGATAAGGAATGCCTATCGTTCCTTCCCGAGAACGCGTTTTGGCAGGTCGAATCATTCGGCTGTACTCCAGCTTCCTGCATACAGACAGAGCCTAAAGAGCAAGTCTCCCGAGGTCAAGACAACCAAGAGGTGGGCACGGGAAGCTTAGGTCACCGTTACAGGATTGTCTTGAATCAGTGCACTTGGACGCTTTCAACAACTCACCTGAGGGCCTGAATGACTGCACCAGGGTCGTTACAGACTTTATTAAAACAGCTGTGGATGAGTGTGTCCCCACAAAATCGTTCGTTGTCTTCCCCAGTCAGAAGCCCTGGATGAACACTGAAATCTGGGACCTGCTGAGAGCCAGACCAGACGTATTCAAGTCTGCAAATCAAGAATCCTGCAAGAAGTATGGGGGTGATCTTCTGATAGCCGTCTTTTGGGCGGAAGTGGAGATTCCAGACTAGACTGGAATCAATGAGGGATGCTCGACGGCCGTGGGCAGGGCTTGAATGCCATAACCTCCTACAAACCGAAAACTTACGATATAGGGGACAGCAGAGCTTTGCTTCCAGATGAGCTCAGTGCTTTCTATGCTCACTTTAATGGCCAGAATAGAGCCAGAGAGGAAGGAATCTGATAAGAGAGGAGAGTGGACCATAGGAGAAAGGGAAAGACGAGGGAACCCAGGGGGAGGTAATCGGCAGGTGAGAAGAGGTAAGAGGCCAGAGTGGGGAATAGAAGAGAGGGGAGAGGGAGGGGAAAATATTGTGATGTGAATTCTTTGACAATACTGGGGAAGTTCATCCTGCCTCGTCAATGGGGAGAGCTTCAAAATAACTTAATTTGCCTTTGCAAGCTTTGCACGACTGCATCAAGCCAGACTTCCTTCAAAGAAAATTTAAAAAAATGCAGGTGGTGGAAATCTGAAATTGAAACGAAAAACGCAAGAAACAATCAGCATCTCAGGCAGCATCGGTGGAAAGTGAAATCAAAGCCCAAAGGTCGAAGCCCCTGGGTTAGTGTGTCTGGAGCTTGGAGGGCTTGATGTCTCTCCGTAGATGAGTTCGGTTGCAGTCCTGATGATGGTGAGTCTGTGAGTCCAGTCCAGGGACTGGAGGTTGGAGGGCTAATGTCAGCAAATCTGAAAGGCTTGGTCCAAGGACTGGAGGTCGGACACTCTCTGTGCAAAAAACCTGCCCCTCACATCTCCTTCGAACTTATCCTTCACGCCATAAATACATGCCCTCTGGTATTAGATATTTCAACCCTGTGATAAATATTCTGTCTGCCTACTCTTTCTATGCCTCTCATAATTTTATAAGCCTCAATTTGATCTCCCCTCAGCCTCTGGTGCAGAGAAAACAACCCACGCTTGCCCAAACTCTTGTTATAGCACATGTCCTCTCATTGGTAGCATCTTGGTAAAACTCTTCTGCATGATTTCCAGAGCCCTGACATTCCTCCCATAATGGGGCAACCAGAACTCTATGCATACCCCAAGTGTGGCCAAACTAGAGCTTTATAAAGTACTACTTCCTGACTTTTGTCCTTAATGCCTGAGCTAATAAAGACAAGCATGCCACACGCCTTCTTAACCACCCTGTCAACCTGTGTATCCACTTTTAGGGAATTATGAACTTGGACTCCAAGACCTCTCTGCTAATGAACATTTTTAAGGGTAGTGCTCTTAACGTTGCATTGCCTTTACATTTCACTTACTAAGATGCAACACTTTCTATCTGGCTGCATTAAACTCTGCCTTTTCTCTGCCCATGTCTGCAACTGATCCACAGCACTGCGCAGAAGTCTTAGGCACATATATGTATGTAGCTAGGGAGTCTGACTTTATTGCTTTGCACTGTACTGTTGCTGTTTCTGCAAAAAAAGCAAGCAAATTCATGACATATGTGAGTGATGATAAACCCGATTCTGATATGGGTCTCTGTTGTGGACTGAGAGTGGGAAGGGGGCAGGGAGAGGGGTATCATGGTTGGGGAAAAGAGGAAGGGAGAGGGGAGGGAGCAGGAAACACCAGAGAGACATTCTGTAATGATCAATAACCCAATTGTTTAGAACCAAATGACCTTGCCTGGTATCTCAGGCCTGGGTGTGCTTGCACCTGTGCCAAACCCTGCCCTGGCACTCCTTCTCTGCCACCTGTCCCGTTCCCCTTATGCAGCACTCCATCCTCACCATTCCCAATATCTTTTGCTCCCAACAGATTCACAAACCTGCTCTCTGCACCGTGTTGACAAATACCTTACCGTGTATTTATTGTGTAGAAGTCTCAGGCTTTTTGTATATTTATATATCCATAATCTATCTGTGTATCTAAGATTTTTGCATAGTACTGTATATCCCGTTGTATTCTTTGCTAGTCTTCTAGACTATCCACAACACCACTAGTCTTCGTATCTTCTGCAAATTTACTAATCCTCCCATCTGCATTTTCATCCATGTTATTTACATAAATCGCAAGCTGCAGAGGTTCTAGTACAGATCCCTGTGGAATACCACTAATCACAGACCTCCAGCGAGAATAAGTTCGTTCGACCACTACTCTCTGTCTTCTGCTGGCAAGCCAGTTCTGAATCGAATGGCCAATTTACTCTAGATCCTAAACATCTTGATCTTCTGATAAGCCTCCCATAAGGGACCTTGTCAATCGGTTTACTAAAATACACATCAACACAGGGCCACTTTCATCAAACATCTTCATCACCTCATCAGAAATCTCAATCAAGCTAGTAAGACACATCTTGCCCTGCACAAAACCATACTGGTTCTCCCTAACTAAACAATGGCTTTCCAAATGCTCATAAATCCTATGGCTAAGAATACTTTCCAGTAACTTCCCTTCCACTGATGTGAGATTCACTCATCTATAGTTTCCAGGATTAACCCTGGTTCCATTATTGAATAATGGAACAACATTAACTACTCGGCAGTCTTCGGGGACCTCACCAGTGGCTAGAGAGGATGCGAAGGTATTGATCAGGGCCCCAGCAATCTCATCTTTTGGGTCCTTCAATAACCTGGACTATATCCTATCAGGCCCTGGAGATTATCCACCTTAATGTTCTTTAAGAGACCCAAAACTACCTCCTCCTTTATCTTGAAATGCCCTGGGGTATTAGTACACAGCATTGATCTCACTATCTTCCATGTCAACACCTAAGCTTCTGAGATTAGGACAAGAAAGAGGTGACCACGGGAGGCTACGTGATTGCTTCAAGTCAGTGGACTGGGCTGTGTTCAGGGACTCATCTATGGGTCTAAGTGAATACACCATGGTTGTAATGGACTTTATAAAAACAGTTGTGGATGAGTGTGTCCTCACAAAATTGGTCAGGGTCTTCCCCATCCAGAAGCCCTGGATGAGCCATGTGATTCACAATCTGCTGAGGGCCAGATCAGAGGCATTCCGGTCTGGTGACCAAGAAAGGTACAAGAGGTCCAGGCAGTTATGATCTCCAGAAAGCCATCTCATGGGCAAAGTGGCAATTCCGAAGGACGCTGGGCAGTAATGCAGGGCTTGGATACTATTACCTCCTATAAAGTCAAACGAAACGACATAGGTGACCATCGGGCTTCACTTCCCGATGAGCTCAATGCCTTCTATGCTTGCTTTGACCAGAAAAACATGGAAGAACCATCACAAATTCCCACAGCCTCCAATGATCCTGTGATTTCAGTCTCTGAGAACAGTCTTCAGAAGGGTGAACCCTCAAAAAGCATCTGGCTCAGATGGGATACCTGGCAAAGTACTAAAGACTTGTGCTGATCGACTGGCTAGAGTGTTCACTGAGATCTTTAACCTCGCACTTTGGCAGTAGGTACCCACCTGCTTCAATTAGGCTTCAATTATATTGATACCCAAGAAGTATGCCTTAAGGTAACCTGCCTTAATGACTATCGTTATTAAGTAACACTTACGTCCACAATGATAAAGAGTTTTGAGAGGTTGGTGGTGAAACACTTGCCACCATCCCCTCAAAACTAATCAGAAGCTTCAAAGCTTTGGTCTCAATACCTCCCTGCACAATTGGATCCTAACTTCCTCACTTGCACACTCCCAATTAGTTCAGATTGGCAACAATATCTCCTCCACAAACTCCACCCATACAGGTGCACTACAAGGCTGTGTGCTTAGGCCCCTGTTCTACTTGCTTGACACCTCGGACTCAGTGGCTAAGCACAGCTCCAAAGCAATATTCAAGTTTGCTGGTGACACCACTGTTGTAGGCTGAATCAAAGCTGGTGATAATTCAGCATATAGGAGGGAGATTCTGGCTGAGTGGTGCCACAACAACACCCTCTCACTCAATGTCAGCAAGACCAAGGAGCTGATTGTAGACTTCAGGAGAAGGAAACCAGAGGTCCATGAGCCAGTCCTCATCAGAGGATCAGAGGTGGAGAGGGTCAGCAACTTTAACTTCCTTGGATTTACCATTTCAGAGGGTATATCCTGGGCCCAGGATATAAGTGCAATTACAAAGAAAGCAGGGCAGCACCTCTACTTTCTTAGGAGTTTGTGAAGTTTCAACGTGACATCTAAAACTTTGACAAAGTTTTCCACTGACTGAAGCATCATGGGAGACTTAATCATTGAGACTTGAGCACCGAGGCAGCAGGCAGCGTGTTTGCTAATCGCTGACTGCTGTCGGGGTAGGCCCCTCTATTCAAACGATCTCTCTCTCTCTCTCTCTCCCCCCCCCCTCCCCAGGGGTCAGGGGTGCCTGGGGAAGCGACACAGAAGATTGCAGCATCAGAACAGTGAGCTGTTGGTCTCCGCTCTCGTTATTGCAGGAGCAGCCTCCCTCTCCCTCGCTGGTGAGTGACAGCCTGTCTGAGATACTGAAGTTTATAGACTGTAGTTTTGTTGGATTCTGGATCAAAGTCCCTTTGGGAGACTTCTGCAGTTGCTTACATGGTAGAGGGGTGTGTGGTGTTTCTGCTGGCGCGAGCATGGAGGGGAAGGGGCGGTCGATGCCTTTGATGCTGCTTGTGGGGGGACGGGAGGGGGCTTTGGGGCTTGCTTGTTTCTATCATTCATTCTAAGAGGATTCTTGTTTCAAGAATGTCTGTGAAGAGTTTGAATTTCAGGTTGTATACTGCTTACATTCTTTGATGTACATATAGTGGAGAGAGTATATTGACTGGCTGCATCACAGCCTCGTATGGAAACACCAATGAACTTCAGCGGAAAATTCTACAAAGAGTAGTGGATATGGCCCAGTCTATCACAGGTAAAATCCTCCCCACCATTGAGCACATCTGCAAGGAGCTTTGTCGGAGGAAAGCAGCATCCATCATCAGTACTGCCACCACACAGGCCATGCTTGCTTCTCACAGACGCCATCAGGAAGAAGATACAGGAACATCAGGACTCACACGATGAGATTCAGGAACAGTTCCTACCCCTCAACTATCAGGCTCTCGAACCAGTGGGGATAACTTCATTCAACTTTACTTGTCCCATCACTGAAACGTTCCTACAACCTACGGACTCACTTTCAAGGACTCTGAATCTTATATTCTCGATAGTATTACTTATTTATTTATCATTATTAGTTCTTCCTTTTTGTATTTGCAGTTTGTTGTCTTTTGCACACTGGTTGAATACCCAAGCTGGTGAGGTCTTTCATTGTTACTATTACGGTTATTAATTCTACTCTGGATTTATTGAGAATGCCTGTAAGAAAATGAATCTTAGGGTTGTATATGATGTCATATATGTACTTTGATAATAAATTTCCTGTAAACTTTGAACTCTTTTGTTAATACAAATGTAAGGTACCCATGAATGACCTGACCCACATCCTGCACATTCAAGAAAATGTTTCTCGCCTTATCTTTGAGCGGCTGCTCCCTTGTTAACATCTCGCTCCTGATGTATTTATAGAATGCCTTGGGATTCTCTTTAATCCTACTTGCCAAGGGCATTTTATGACCCTCCTGGCTTTCCTTTTTCCTTTTTAAATCTTTTTATTAATTTTTAAACAAACATAAATGAAACATGAATACAGAGAGTTTGAGAGTACATAGTTAATAGTTTAAATAAACATTCAAATAGATGATAATCAATATATAATAACCTCCCAAACTCATGGTAATTACGAACAAAAGAAGTTTAAAAAAAACCAAAAGAAAGAGGGAAAAAAACTAACCAACATGGGCCATTGCATTATGTCAAATATATACAGTGGTGCCAATAACTCCGAACCTCCATCCAAATAATTAAGGATAATAAAAGTGAAGTTTAGGAAAAGACAATTTAACTCATATGAAAAAGTTGAATAAATGGTCTCCAAGTTTCTTCAAATTTAACTGAAGGATCAAAGACAACACTTCTAATTTTTTCTAAGCTCAAACAAGAGATAGTTTGAGAAAACCACTGACATATAGTTGGAGGATTAATTTCTTTCCAATTCAATAGAATAGATCTTCTAGCCATTAATGTAACAAATGCAATCATCCGTTGAGCTGAGAGGGATAAATGACTATTATCCGCCATTGGTATTGGCTTTCCTAATTCCCTTCTTCAGTTCTTTTCTGGCTTCTTTATAACCCCCACTTGCACTGGTTCCCATCCCCTTGCCAAACTAGTTCAAGCCTTCCTGAGCAGCCCTAGCGAACCTCCCGGCCAGGATACTGATCTCCCTCCAATACCAGGCGCAACCTGGCCCTCTTCTACAGGTCATCCCAACCTCGACAGAGGTTGCGACAATCCAAGAACCTGAAAGGCTGCCCGCTACACCAGGTCGTCAGCCACTCGTTCAACTGTACCTTCGTCCTACACCCGCCCTGACTAGCACTTGGAACTGGGAATAATCTAGACATCACCACCTTGCAGGTCACATTCTTCAGCCAAATTTTTAATTCCCTAATGCTCACTGCACTGAACCTCTTCCCCTTTTCTGCCTATATCATTGGTGCCAATGTGTACCACGACCTCTGGCTGCTCACCCTCCCCACCCCCCGAGAATATTCTGCAGCCACTAAGACATCCTGGACCTTGATAATGAATTTACTTTGAATCCGAAACTTGAACTATTCCCACTGCCATGTTCAAAGGAGACCACGTAAGTGATGCTTGCTATCAATCAGAGAGCAAGCTGAAGGAAATCCAGAGTAAAGCCCTAAAAAAAGAGTAAACTAGAATAGTCTAGTTTCTTGTAAGATAAGGTTCACCCATAAACAGGAAACTGTATTGACATCAATTATTGTGTAGGTTGTTCTACAAGATATCAATCAGTCTCACATAAATCAAACTGCGAAGCTTCACTGCCACTCTGCCGCAGACTGGGCTGCTTCAGCAATAATCCGATGCAACATGCATATTTTCCTTGTTAATAATGTTGTTTTATAAGAAAGTCATAGGTAAAGTACAATTTAGTGGCTAGCCAGAAAACTTGAGGAAACCACGTGCTTAAACCATGTAGAACAGAGCTGGGATTGAAGCTGTGTCAGACACCTCATCGTGGTTCTGAATATGGTTTTCTGTAATGACAGAGGATTGAGGTTGAAGATTTAGTGGCTTGGACACTGGTACTGAGATATTAGGGTTACAAACCAAATGAAAAGCATATTCCCACAAAAAACACTCACCTCTGCCCATCAAAGGCAGCAAATTATGCAGTCAGGACTTAAATTCTGCAGACTGGTTCATTTCGAGATACTAACTTTAAAGGTAGCAATGAAAGGAAGTCAGTGAAATGTATAGGCAACAAATTTTGTGTTAATTACAGTAATATTACAGGATAAACACAGAAGGTTCTGGAGATGCTGATAATCTAGAGTGGCACACACAAAAAGCTTGAAGAACTCAGCAGGTCAGGCAGCAGCTATGGAGAGGAATAAGCAGTTGACATTTCAAGCCAAGACCCTTCATCAGGATTGGAAAGGAAGGGGGAAGCAGACAGAAGAAGGCGGAGTGATGGAATACGTACAGGCTGGCAGCTGTTCTATAGGATTCCTATATATTTTATAGGAATACTACAGGGTTCCTATATAATAAACATGACAAAATCTGCAGGTGCTGGAATTCCAAAGCAATGCACACAAAATGCTGGAGGAACTCAGCAGGTCAGGCAACATCTATGGAAGTGAATAAACAGTCAAGGTTTCAGGCCGAGATCCTTCCTCTGGACTGAGAAAGAAGGGGGAAGATGCCAGAATTAAAAGATGAGGGGAGGGGGAAGGACGCTTGCTGGAAGATGATAGGTAAAGGTGGTAAAGGTCAAGGGCTGGAGGAGAAAGAATCTGGTAGGAGGAGAGTGGACCAAAGGTAAAAGGGAACAAGGAGAGGACCCATGAGGAAGTAATAGGTTGGTGAGAAGTGGTAAAAGGTCAGAGTGGGAAATAGAGGAAGGATGGGGAATTAGCTTACCAGAAGGAGAAATTGATATTCGTGCCATCCGGTTCCCAGACGGAGAGTGGCCTTATCTGGCACATATATTTTTTGAGCATTTGTTAACATTTAATAAATGGTTAATTTTTAAAATTTAAATTTTTGTTCTCATTTGTCTTACAACAGAAGTATTCCTACCAGCTAATATGCTGACAAATTTCTGCATGGGAGATGTGGGTCAGACTGAAAATTATATCAAAGGACAGCAGTGACATAACAAATTCCATTCTTGTTTTTGATGATCTCCTCCAAGCAGACCCCAACCTTGTAGTAGGGTTTGGAGGCTTGCATACCTCATTGACCCAGAGGGCTATTGTAGGCTGGAGTCAGGGCTTTGTGCTTTGGCTCTTGGTGGGGTCACCCATGCCAAACAGGTCAAAGGGTAGAGGCTAGTTTGAGAGCGGTCGGCTGGTCCTCCAGGGTCTGGGGTTCAGCTCAGGGCGAACAACCCCGACTGGTCAAAAAAAAATTCGTTATGCAAACAGCGCTGCGCTGAAGGCCTGTGGTGTAACAGGCATTAAGTAAGTAAGTTGCAATGATTTCACTGGAGCACTCTTAATAAAGTAAAGGCAGGGTTCTCAATTATTCTTATTTCTTGTGATTTAAAAGCAGCACTGAAGCAGGTTAGACTAAAAGAGCAGTGGGAAAGTGGATATGTGAAGTGAGAGAGCAGAAAGGGTCAGTGAGCTTTTGTTTTGTGCATTGGAAATGATTCAAAGTGCGAGGCGGGAAGATAAGGAACTGGTATTCATTCATTGGACATGGAGATTACTGATAACGGCAGCATTTATTTTCTGTCATTAACTGACTCTGAGCTGAGGTAAGCAAAGTTTAAATTCAGTAATGCTCCAAAGGGCTGTAAATGGGGGTGGGGGTGTCAGAGATAGTAATGGGATGGGGAGTCTGCAAGGGAAAACAGATCAGAAGTGTGCCCCCATTGTGATCACAGGGGTCATGGAGGAAGAAGAAGTCCTAGAGTGGGATGGGAGGGAGTCAGGACATCAGCCAATGAAGATCATGACGTGGTGCGTTAATCCTGTTCAAGTTATATGCGACAGTAAATTATAAGCGCAGGAGATTCTGCAGATGCTGGAAATCCAGAGCAACACACACAAAATGCTGGAGGAGCTCAGCAGGTCGGGCAACAATTATGGAGGGCAATAAAGAGTCGACGTTTTAGGCTGAGCCCCTTCATCTGGGACAGAATCGGTGAGTGGCTGCTGAAGGATGGCGAAGGTTAACCTTCAGATCGCTGGAACACTGGCAGGGAGTGACCTGGAGGTTTGATGACAGAGGAGGAGACGGCAAGCCTCATCACGGGAAGGCGGGGTGCCTGAGGGACGATCATAGTAAGTGGCATGGGTTTTACCTGAAAAAGCCTGACCTGAGATCAGTTCCCCACAATGGATTTCACACGTAGGGATCAGTTCATTCCAATATCCTTGAACTAATGACAAAGTAGGATTCACAGTCAAGAAAGTCATTTTCTGCATGGGTGATCCACAGTGTCCACACAGCTCACCTGAATGGACTCTCTGAGCACATCTGAAGCAATGAGCTTGCCTCTCTCTGCAGCGGTGTGCCTAATGTGCTATGTTTTCCCAGTTCTTTGTATTTTGCTTTCAGTTTTCAACAATCTGCAGAGTTATAATTTTCACATGCACCTTGCCCTCTATTGGATGTGTATGTGTATGCCTGTCTCCTTTCCATATTAGTGAAGGGCAAAGAATCTGAAGGGAAAATCTCTGACTTTGGTTCTAAGTCTATAACTTTCTTTCATCATCGACTCTTTCTTAAGAACAAAATCCACAGTACATAAAAACATTAGGTACCTTACAGTCTTAGAACACACTACAAGGATTTACAGAATTTCAACAAAAACAGCAAAAACCTCAACCTTCCTAACTGCTAGTTGCTGCCAAGGACTGACTGCTGCCTTGTCCCAGTCTTGTACCTGAGACAATGAGTGAGTTTGTCAACAGCCAAAAGATTATACAATATAGACTGTTTGCTCAAGTGCTGTTAATGTTTACATTAGAAAAAACTACTTAACTTCTTTAAATTATTTATTTATTTTTATTCATTTAACAGCTCTGCTGGTTCTGCTCACTGCTCCTCAACGTTTACTCGGCTCTGCACCGAACTGAGGCTGTGGCCTGCTCCAGCTGCTCCGGGTTTTGTGTCTGTGGACTCACTTTTGTTCTCAATGCAACTTGCTTACTTTTATTGTTTCCATGATTTGTTTTTTTTTTCCTCTCTGCACATTGGGTATTTGACTGTCTTTTTTTAAATTATGGATTCTATTCTGTTTCTTTATTTTGTGGCTGTCTGTAAGGAGATGAATCTCAAGACTGTATAACGTATACATACTTTGAACTTTGAACTTTGATATAGTGGGACCACATTGCCCCAGCAACCTCTGACAAACCCAATTAACCCTTACCTAATCACGGGACAATTTATAATGACCAATTAACCTACCCAGTACGTCTTTGGACTGTGGGAGGAAACTGGGAAAATCCACACACTCCATGGGGAGAAATTTCTGAAACTCCTTACGGACAGCGCCAGAATTGAACTCCAAACTCCGCCATCCCAAGCCGTAATGGCACCGTGCTAACCACCACACCACCATGGCGCAAAGGAAGGAAACAGTATTTTTTAAATATTTAGCATATTTTGCATTTTTCAAAGTATTTTGTTTTTTGTCATTTATATTGGCACAATTGCTATAGGTGTAAGAATATGTTTAAAGTTGGAGCCTTCATGATTTCAATGCTTGAGTAAGGACAGATAGACATTAATTAAATTTTCTTCAACTTAGCAAGAACATAAGCTCTGTAATTACAGATGAGCTCTTTTGTTGAACCAAACCCATCATCTTGGTTTGTAGCCATGGTGAGGTGCACTGCTTCTATATGTCTCGGTTGTTCTGGAATAAAATATGTGCCAACAGGTCTTAGCAAACAGTCCTAACTGTTACACAGCCAAACCTGCCTCTGAAAACAGACTCTTTAGGCCCTTACCACTTAACAGTCCGATTCTAGAGCTCTGTCGCTGGTTCCTTGCAAGTCAAATTGGGCTATTGGGGCAGAGATTGGCTCCTTCCACCTCAAAAGTTCAACATGCTTTAATTCCAGGCTCCTGTTGTTTTCAACTGTGTTTTCCCAATCTGGAGTGAATGATTGTTTTAGACCGCTGACCTTATTTTTTTAAACAGGCTGTTCTCTACCTCAGTTCTCGATGAGGAGTTGAAGAAATGGAAGATCGATTTAGGGACGTCAAAGAGATGATTAGAAAGGCATATGGATGATAGGATAAGTGGAGAGCTATGCAGGAGGGAAGGCCTAGGTTGATATAACATGGTGGCCCGTCAGGCCTGTACTGTGCTACAATGTTCCATGTCTTATGAAAAAGCTCCCAATGAATCACTACAAACAGCTTCATTCAATGATGTAGCTTAGGCATCTTCCTTCACCTTGTGTTTCCACATTTTGAAATTTAAGGTTTGCTTTACGGTTTTTCATCACCAGTTGTTCTCTCTGAAGCCCTTACATCTGTAGAATTCCTCACTCACCGTCCTAAGCCTTACTGCAGCTCCTCATCCATGGAGTTTGAATGCCAAACTTGAATCAATCTGCACACTCTTAATAACTTTGTCATCTCTCCTTTTCAATCCAAATGTGGCAGTGCCTTAGCCTTTCATACAAATTTGTGAATATGGGAGTTTACATGGTAGCAAAACTAGAAGTGTAATCTTGATAGACAATGCTAAATTTAAAATTATAAATGAAAATCCAAAAAAATGGACTACATGCTTTCTTTATTTCTCAGTTTTGATGGTTAACTGCTTCTCTTATCTACGTGCAGACCAGCTTGGTGTTTATTTCCACTATTTTTTACTTTTATTTAAAATGTTCAAAAGTTCAAAGTAGTTTGTTATCAAGGTCACCACATACAACCCTGAGATTAATTTTCTTGGAGGTATAGTCGATAAATCCATAGTAAAATAATTATAATCATTATAGAAGCAATGGACGATCACACCAATTTAGATGTTCATCCTGTGTGCAAAAGACAAAAAAATTGTTCAAAGGCAAAAATAAATAAACAATAATAATAATAAATAAGCAATATATATCAAGAACGTAAAAACATAAGAGTTCTTGAAATTAGTCCATAGGTTGTGAGAGTATTCCAATGGTAAGGCGAGTGAAGTTACCCCTTTGGTTCAAGGGCCTGATGGTTAAGAGGTAATAACCGTTCCTAAACCTGGTGGTGCAAGTCCTGAGACTCCTGTACCTTCTTCTAGATGGTCACAGTGAAAGAGAGCATGTCCTGGTTAGGTAGGTGGATGGGTATCCCAGCTGATGGATGTTGCTTTCCTGCAACAATGTTTTGTGTAGATGTACCTATGACAGTATAAAATTGGAATTTTTAAAATGAAGTGACCTGCAAAAAGGGCCATTTTTTAAAAAAATCAATGCAGCATGTGAATAAGAGTGCTGTTCACGGGAATTGTCAACGCTCACCTCAGTAAATGGCACCTCAATATTGACATAGCTCCAGTGAAATCCTATTTGTGTATTAATGAGAGTTAGGGTTGCAAAGGTCAACTAAGCCCCAACAAGAATGTGTTGTTGCACCTCAGTTTAACATCAGAAGTTTCAGTGCCACTGTGAGTTACTATATCAGTAACACTGCAGCACCTGTATATTGTTAACAGTCCACATTACAGATTATCATCTCCAGGAAACGTCAAGAGTGAACATCTTCTTGCTTTAGGGTTAAACAACACTGCTACTTAAATTTACTAAACTCCAACTCACAAAGATTATAGAATCTTTCCTTACAAAAGAAAATGGGTCCCTGTGTAGTTAGTGGAACCTGGGAATGATTGGAAACTAAACGAGGAGATTGAGGCCCAATTCCTGAAGTAAATAGCCAGGTAGGGAATTGCCAGAAGGGACCATGACATTGATTTCATGTGAGACTGGTGGAAACCTTAAGGAGATGTCAGTCAGCAATGGACAATGGTTGGCTTAATGTCAGAGGGGAGCTCAGCTGGAGGACCAAAGCAGGTCTGATATTAACCATTGCATGTCCTTGTCACAATATGTTTTTATGAATATCTAAAACTACCATAACCTTGGCAATGGTGGGTGTTGATAACCTCATTATTGAATTTACCGCAAAATCCATTTTAGCATCTCTCTGTAAATTAGAAGGCTAATTTACAGATCTGAGTTCACTCCTGCCCCTAGTATTGAAGTTACTTTTTATTTAAGTATTGCTCATTTATAGTTACAATTGTTTAAATCAGTGAGAAGCTGGTTCATGCGAAGCGAGTCTCAACTTGCCTTGCCCTTAGCACTACCAAATAAGGGAGAGAAAAATGACTGGAGAAACAGACTCAAACTACTAGGAGAACTCAGCAGGCCAGGCAGCATCTGTGGAGAGAATCGAACAACCCGTGTTTCCGGCCGAAGCTCTTCATCAGGACTGGAAAGGAAGGAGGCAGAGGTCAGACCAACAAGACGGGAGGAGCACAAGCTGGAAAGAAATAGGTGAATCGAGCTGAAGGGGCATGTCGGTGGGTGGGGATGAAAGAGGACGACGTGAGAAGCTCGGTGATGATAGGTGGAGGAGGCAAAGAGCTGAAGAAGAAGAAGAAATCTGATAGGAAAGGACAAAGACAATGAAAGAAAGGAAGGAGGTGGGGAACCTGAAGGAGATGATGAACAGGTTATGAGGGCAAAGAAGGGGAAGAGAAGAGGTAAGGAGGCCAACAGAATGAGGGGAAAATAGGCTAGAATTAATTGGCTGATTACTTACCAGTATCTTCTGGTGGAAGTCAATGTGAAGGAACATTGTGGAGACAGGCTTGTACTTGAAAGAAGGACCCTCAAAATAAGATTTGCTAAGCTTGTCACTTCAAGAGCTGTAAGCGTAAGAAAAGACCTTTCTCCAAAGCATTGAAGTTACTCTATTTACTAGTCAGTGACATTTTGTTTCTCAAATCATTCAACTCAGGTTAGAGAAGTTCATTTCCATTTGGAGACAAAAGAAAATATTGAATGAATAGAATGGAATAGGATGGAATAGACCTTTATTGTCATTGCCCAAGGCAACAAAATTGCAAAAACAGATATTTACAAAGCACCATATGGCCTAATTTAAAACAATAATAATTCCAATATTTAAGTGACCTTTATAGTCAATAACACTAAAAGGCCATTGGCAAGCTGGGGTGTAGCATTATTCAGCTGCACAACAGCCCACCTGCCCTTGGGAAGAAACTTGGTCATTCTTACTGTCTTGGCTAAGAAGTTTCTGTACCTCCTACCAGATGGCAGGAGATTGAACAGTCAGTGTCTGGGAAGGGATGGGTCTTTAATGATGTTACAAGAGCGCCGTAGGCATCGAGAGTTGTAGATTGTCTCCAGGTCCTCTAGTTGAGTCTGAATGATGTGCTGATCCATTCTAATCACCCCCGGAGTGCTTTGTGATCGGTCTTGCTGCAGCTGGAGTCCCACACTGTCATTCCGTATGTCAGTATGCTCTCTAGCGCACATCAGTAAAAGTGCCTTAAATTTTTGAGGCACATTAGCTTTCCTTAGCACATCCAGTTACAGGCATTGTTGTGTCTTCCCTACTATTTGAGAATATGGGCCTGTTAAATTTGTTCCTTTCAAAGTGTTCAATCTGTTTTAACAGGGAGAAAAGAAAATCCTAATATCACACAGCTTTTATCGCAGGGACTGGGAATTGTACCTGCTTCGGGCTTTGGCTCACAGTTAAGTTTACTAGGTTCAATGTTGCTTGTTTGAGGTAGTCAGCCAAATTAAGATTTAGGTCCCCTACATATGCCAGTGATGGGCCTCGTGTTTGCACAATGGAAACCTGTGAATTTGGTTCGGGTAATCTTAAGAGCAGAGAAGATTATCCTGCTCAGAATTCTTTTAATGGTCCCGGTGGTGATAAGAGACACTGCCACCAACAGCTTAGTTTTAAAAACAAAATGACTTTTAATTGTGCTGTGGAACCTTCACCTCACTGAGATAAACTTAATGACTCAGACTTCCTGATTCAGATGCATTATAGCCTTTACATCGAAACTAACCGTGACAAATATCTTCCCCCCCCCCCCCCACTAATTTAACCACCTCTGCAATAGTTCTCACACACCTCTGAAGGCAAACCTAGAAAACCCCAGAACCGTGTTTCAGTTACAATGACAGTACTAATGCTTTGCTTCTTCTTTGAAAATCACAGCCTCGAGGTGCTGGGACAAAGGAACCTTCATATTTAACAGAACATACAGTTATCTTGATCTGTGCTTATCCATAAAACCTAAGGTCCGTACTGAACCAAGCTCTTTTAAAAGGCGATTATCTCTAAGGAATTTAATAAAATGTAATGGATGAAAGAACAGAGACACACAGAACTGACAAATCATCAGCAGCCACCATCTGTTTTGCAATGCCAAGGAAGCACTGGGGCTGAGAATTTAGCCTTTGATTGGATGAAAGAGGCGCAGTCACAACATACAGTGTAAATTATGGACGTGGAATCAATAAAGACATGTTAGGGGGAAATGACAACCCTATGGGAAACTCGTGCGAAAGCAGAGAAGGGGTGTGTTATGCACAGAATTGCCTAAATGTCTTAAACACAAGAGATTCTGCAGATGCTGGAAATCCTGAATAATGTACACAAAATTCTGGATAATCTCAGCAAGTCAGGGATCATCTATGGAGAGAAATAAACAATTGACACTGTGGGTTGAGATCCTGAACGTTGACTGTTTATTCCCCTCCATAGATGCTGCCTGATTTGCTGATTTTCTGCCAGTACTTTGTGTGTGCTGCCCGTGTGGCCAAGGATGACTTGTTTCCATTTTAACCTAGCGTGACTGATGAGATCAGTGTAGGACCTACAGGCAGTGCCGTAGGTGAGGTGAGGGGGTGGGTTTGCTCTCTGACCTTGGTGGGTGGGATGCTGGGTGGTTTGAACGGATAGTTCTCTTATTTGGTGTGTCCATTGGACTTCTGTGCACTCCATGTGCATTGAGTTAAGATTCTCAGTTCCACCCAAAACACCTTCTCCGTTTTTAGTGGTTACAGGTTGGACTTCCCACTAGTCAACTATACTTCATCAAGGATGTTTTGAGAACATCCTTAAATGATTTTCTGTGCCAAACTGGTAATCGCTTTCCATGACAGAGTTAACAATGGAACAACTGTTTCTGGAGCCTTGGGTTGGGCATTTGAACGATGTGGTCCGCTGATTGGAGACAACTGAGAGTGGCTGGAGTCGCAATGCAGGAGACATTGATTTGGGAGAGGATGCTGAAGATGGTTTGTGTACCCTGATAGGGAACTCAAGTGAAACCGCCTGGTTTCCTTGGCTGCAGTCCTGCTAAACCCATGAGCTTGAGATGGCTCTCCCACCCAGACCCTGGTTTGTGTGGATGCTTAGTAATTTGCAACCCTTTTACAACTCCGTGCCAAGAAATAACAGACAACGCACTGCATACAATTAAATGAATTATATTTATGAATCTTACTTAACTATAAAGGTTTAGTAAAAAGAAGAAAAAAAACAAAAAGGGCCCAATTATAGTTAAACAGTCAAATGTGCACAAGTTGGAACTCTTCTTGAACTCCTCTGTCACGTCTGTGATGGGCCCTCAGTTAACACTCGTAATCCACCTTGCACAAACGTGCCTCATACCAGTCGTATCCTACGACCGGTTCTGCCCAGTGTCTTCTCTCTTTATCTCCTGCCAAACCCAGGGCCCAGCTCACACTGGTGTCAGGCACACTACACAAAAGCACACTCTCCTCATTGGACAGATCACATTCCAAAGCATCTGTAATCTCTAACTATAACCCAAACACTGCTTCTATAGAAAGACCATTACGTTAGCAGTGAAATCTTTCCGAGGGTGTTACATAAGAAGCTTGCAGAGACACGTTTTCAGTGTTTTCAAGTGATGGCTGTAAGTGGTCCTTGTTGAACCTCTTGCATGCTTCCAAGGATGAACAGATGATGATTTTGAGCAAGGAGACTGCATCAAAGATACACCATACTGGGTCCTGTAATAGGAGGAGTAGGTTAGGCCTCTGTTTTCATGTTTAGATGAATCAGAGGTGGCCTCTGTAAAACATACAAAACTTTAGGGTATTCTGCAAGGATGTTTTCCTTGACTGAGGAGTATTGAATAAGGAGCACAGTCTCAAAACAGAATGGTAGGCCACAGAACTGAAATGAGGAAAACTTCTTCACTCAGTGATAACGCATTGGAGTTCTCTACGATGAGGTACATGGAAGCTCTACCATCGATTCTGCTCAGATCAGAGATCAATAGATTACTGGATATTGGAGAGGTCAAGAACGTGTGGTTAGGGCAGGAAAAAGGTGTTGGAGATAGAGGTGGATGGAGGGCCCAAGAGACCTACCCCTGTTCCTAGATTTCGTGCTCTTATTTTATGATAGCTTAGCTGATTTAAGACTCAGGCAAATTTGTGCTGCCAAATTTCAGAAGGACGTTCCTATTAATTTACAGATTCAAGAACATTTATAAAATCAAATAAAGGTTCACATGGCAGTTCATGCTGTTGCTGAATTTCTCTTGGGTTGACTTGAGATTCAGATCATGTGCATTATGTCTACAAACTATGATTGCGGGAAGAGCTTTCTGCTCATTGAGATAAAATTCTGGGATGATGACCTACCCATGGTAGATAGCAAGGAGATCACTTTTTAGGCCTCTCTTTCAGATTGGTCTCCTTTCTTGAAGATACCATAAAAATGACAACTCTAATTCACTTGACCTGTCCTCCTCTCCAGACACAGTGTTGAACTTTACATTGAAGTTCCACTCCACTGTTATTTTTCAGTTGATTCATGGCCTTTCCACCATCTTGTTAGTTGGAGGAAGTGAAGAAATTGGATTAGATCATAGAGTCAAGGAAAATGATTTCAAGGATAAGGATCACAGCTGAGGTCTTCAATGTTTTCCTTTCAGTGGTGCTCTCTGCTTTTGATTCTGGTCAAATATGTGGTGGAGATTTTGGTGTTTGAGCGCTATACTAAAGTGGTGAAAAATAAAACATAACATGATTATTTGTGACCTTCTGGACCTTCAGAATTCCTTCCATCATTTTTTAAATCCATGAGCTTCTACTGACTTTGGCCTTCGAGTGTCTGTAGAACTTTGGCCTTTGGGCGTCTGTTGGACTTTGGCATCATTTTATCTGTGAAATAAGGGAGAGTTTTCAGTGAAAGGATGCCTTCTATTTGTGGATAATTACCTCATGGATCTTCTGATATTCCTTATGATGTGTGGTGTAATGGTTAGCGCATTCATTTTACAGCACCAGTGATCATCGATTGGGGTTTGATCCCCGCTACTCTCTGTAACACGTTTGTCTATTTTTCCCATGACCTTGTGGATTGATTCTGGGTGCTCCAGTTTCCTCCTACATTCCAAAGACATACAGTTAGTGTTAGTAAGCTGTGGGCATGCTATGTTGGCAGCAGAAGCATTGCAACACTTGCGGGCTGCCTACAGTGCAATCCTCAGACTATGTTGGTCGTTAATGCGACAATGATACTTCTCACTGTATGCTTCAATGCACTTGTGACAGATCTAATAAAGGTAATCATAGTGTTTGTGATAGAGAAGGCAAGAGTTCTTTTCACAGTTTCTGATGGTGATTATTTCAGGGTGTATGGTGAGGACTCACAACAGCTCCAGTCGTTTGGGGATTGTCGACTTGCTTCCGAGAAGAACTTCCTTAGACTGGCCTTTGAAACTCTCAGCATTGATGGAAAGATATTGTGGTTGCTGAAAACAAGCTGAAATTGTTTCTCAACAAACTAATTGTTCTAGCATTGCCACATGGTAGTCATGAGTCAACACTGGCACCCAAGTGGATCTTGGTGTGATGTGGTTAGTCTGAACAATGCAAATAATTTAAGGATCTTCCTTCAGTTTTCAAACCTAGTGTTTCCAACACGGTCGTCTGAGTAATCCAACGGATGATTTTATTTTATTTGATTCTATAACCTACAGACTTTCAAGGACTTTACAACTCATGTTCTCAATATTCTTTTTATGTACAGTTTTGTTTTGTAAATTTTATTGAACACGTATTTCTTTATGTTCTGTGAATGTCTACAAGAAAATTAATTTCAAAGTAGTATATAGCAACATATACATATGTTGATAATAGATTTTACTTTGCTCTCAATAGAGCTGGGTAGGCATATAAATGCAGAATGATATGGATAATTAAGATGGTCTTAAACTATTAAACTATTAAACCTTAAACTATTTTCTCACATTACACATTGAATTGAGCTGATTTGGTTTATTATTTAATTTTGTGTCACTTTCACAGGTATTAACATGGCTGGAAAATCTTCAATAAGTCAATTGTAGTGTGATAATTATAGCTTTACATACCTTTCTCTCACCTCCCTGAACAGTCCCACCAATTTATAATTTGTTTAACCACAGACGAGACAAATAATTAAGTGAACTATTCATTTGAAATGCTGGCACATCAATGTTATTATTTTGTTTTGACACCCAGTCAAATGACAGATGATGATCTCTTCAGGACATATCATCGCCTCTAAATGCTGCCAAACATTCCAACGACAAAAAGAACTACATACTTGGATATTGCCAAACATGTAAAGTCTACAAATTTTAATCTCTTGCATTTGATAATCAGTACAGATCAGATATCAAATAAGTTTCAAAACCCCCTGTTGCATTCAATACACATCTGCTGTGCCTGTACTCTCACTGGTAAAAATAATATTCACACTTGCAATAAACATATTCCACATTGGTTATGACTTCACATTTCTTCAGAAGCTTTTCGCTACTTTATTTCACAACCTTAGTTCCGGCCAGTTGTTACCACTTTTTTCCCCAGTCTTAACAAATAAAGAAAGAGAACATTGATCAATTGAATCTAGGAAAACAGTCCATCAGTTTTGTTGCCCCTCTCCTCATTTTCCTGTACCCCTTCAATGTATTTACACTCATACCTGTTTGTGAATACGCCCACAAGCTCCCCTCTGGTTAACTTTTGTCATCAGTCTAAGGGCTAGTTTACAGCAGTCAATTGACCTCTAGTTTATTCTAAACAGGGAGAAAATTCAGATATCAGAGGTGCAAAGGGACATGGGAGTGCCCATGAAGGATTCCCTAAAGGTTAACTTGCAGGTTGAGTCGGCGGTGAGGAAGGCAAATTCAACGTTAGCATTCATTTTGACAAGACTGGAATAGAAATACAAGGATGTAATGCTGAGGCTTTGTAAGGCATCGGTCAGACTGTATTTGATGTATAGTCAGCTGTTTTGAGCCCTTAATCTAAGAAAGGAAGTGGTGGCACTGGAGATGATTCAGAGGAGATTCAGAAGAATGATTCTGGAAATGAAAAGGGTTAAGGTATGAGGAGCTCTGGGCCTGTACTGACTGGAGTTTAGAAGAATGAGGAGCGATCTTATTGAAACTATCGGATATGGAAAGGACTAGATAGAATGGATGTGGACAGGATGTTTCCTGTAGTGAGGGAGTCTAGGACCAGAGGGCACAGCTTCAGAATGAAAGCACATCCCTTTCAAACAGAGATGACCAGGAGTATCTTTAACTAGAGGTTGGGGAATCTATGACATTCATTGGCACAGACAGCTGTGGAAGCCAAGCTATTTGGTATATTTAAAGTGGAGATTGATAGGTTCTTGATTAGTAAGGGGGGGGGGTCAAAGGTTATGGGAAGAAGACAGGAGAATGAGCTGAGAGGGATAAAGAAAACCAGAGGACACAGCTTCAGAATAGAGGACACCCCTTTAGAACAGAGATGAGGAGGAATTTCTTTAGCCAGAGAGTGTTGAATCTGTGGAATTCTTTGCCACAGGCAGCTGTGGAGGTCATTGGGTCATTGGGTATATTTAAGGCAGAGGTTGACAGATTGTTGAATAGCTTGGGCATGAAGGAAATTGGGGAGAAGGCAGAAAATTGGGGCTTAGAAGGAAGTTAATCAGACTTGATGAAATGATGGAGCAGACTCAATGGGCCAAATAGTCTAATTCTGCTCATGTAACTTCTGGCCTTATGATCTAAATCTGCCATAATGCCATAGTGAAACAGACAAGATGAACCAATTAGGAATTTTTACATACTTTGCTTCCAAATTATCCCTTCGCTTATCCATCTAATATAATGGATACCCTCTTCCAGGTTAAACCACTCCTAAAAGGATTAATAGCTACAATTTATAAATGGTTATTGAATATACGAATGATATCTAATGATAAAATTAAAGCTGCCTGGGAATTGGAATTACTTTCAGATAATCAACGGAGTAAAATTTTTCATCTGGTAAATACTTCATCTCTGTGCGCCTGTCATTCCTTGATACAGTTCAGGGTAGTGCATCGGGCACATATGTTGAAGGATAAATTAGCCCGTATTTTTCTCAATATTAATCCCATTTGTGATAGACGTAATACGCAGGCGGCCACTTTAACTCACATGTTTTGGTCTTGCATAAAGTTGGAGAACTTTTGGAAAGGTGTTTTTAAAACCTTATCTAAAGTGCTGGATCTGGATTTACAACCAAATTTATTTACAGCTATTTTTGGGATTATTCCATCGGAAGCAGGATTATATTCCTGCTTCCGCTCAGCGGATGATAGCCTTTTCAACCTTATTGGCTAGGAAAGCCATTTTACTTAAATGGGAGGACCCTAACCCTCCTACCGCCTTTTATTGGCTTTATCATGTCCTGTTTCAGTCTAGAGAAAATAAGAAATCAGAAATTGGATACATCCTTTAAATTTGAAGAAATCCGATGACCTTTTATTCAATATTTTCATATGATCTGATTTTTGTACTGATTTTCTTCCAGCTATTTTTTCAAAACCTTGGATTTGATCAGAGAGTCTCCCTTCTCTTGGTTTTCCTCTCAGGATGGACCGCCCAGTCCTTTTATTTTCCTGTATAGAGTGGTGTTTGTTTTTCGCTTTTCTTTTATATAAAAATTTCTTTTTTTTGTAATTTATTTTTTATTGTTCATCATCAAACAAACATTTCCATAAGATGTATTTCATTGTACATATATATCATATAATCAGATATATCACAAATCTCCACAAAGTAATTATCTGAGGTATACACTTATAGAAAAGAGTGGAGAGGAAAAACAATCAAAAGGAAAGAACTATGGACAAGTAGGGAGTGATCTTTTTTTTAACAACAGATTCATTGATTTGTGAGAATAAAATCAGGTCTATGAGGCATTCTGTAATTAAACCATTTTACCCAGTATGAATCAAATTGTTCCAGCTTATGATTAACAGATGCTGTTATCTTCTCCATTTTGTAAATGTCCATTGTAATTTCCATCCATGTATTGAAAGTTGGGCTCTCATGTGATATCCATTTCCTAGTAAGAGTCTTTTTACCAGCCACCAACAGTATATTCATTAAATATTTATCTCTTTTCAACCATTCTTGAGGTATATATCCAAAATATATTTCTAATGGTACTTCCTTTCTTCGTAAATTAATTGGAGGAGAATTATACATTCTATCTCAAATTTATACCAGTACTTTGTAGATCAACATTATGTGTGATTTTGATATTGTTTATGTTATGTACTGCTATTGACATATGTACCAGAGATATTCTCCTCAGGTTTATATACACACTTTTTTAATTAATAAAAAGATTGAAAAAGGAAGACAAGATGAACCAAATGACCTATTTCTGCTATGTCATATGCTCTCATGGTTGTACATTTTTTGGATATGGGAGAAAACTGGAGCACCCAGAAGGGATATCAACCGGGATCCCAGAGGGAATATTCTAACTCTGAGCAGATAACAGTTGAGATCAGGATGAAACTCAGATCCCCTAAAGCCATGAGGCAGCGGCAATATCATCCATACCTTCCCATTTATACTTCGAGTCTGTGGACTTCCTTTCATTCTCAATGCCATTTGCTCACTTATATTGTTTGCATAATTTGTTTTTTTTAATCTGCACATTATGTCTTTTTTTGTGTCCTTCTGGGTTTCTTTGTTTTGCTGCTGCCCGTATGGAGACATATCTCAAGGTTGTACAATGTATGCACACTTTGATAATGAATATACTGTGAACTTCAAAATACACATTCAAGTCAGCTAGAGAATTGCTTAAATGTGTGACATTCACCACATACAGGGGTTAGGACATATGTATATGAATGCATATGTGATAACCACTGGGATTTATGGTTATAATTCTATATAATTTCAAGTAGAAGTTATTACTTGAACTTTCAGTAGTTCATTGATTATATCGAACTTTTGTTTCCTTTATTTCTGTTCATTTTTCAGATATTTTTGGTTAAGCACTCAGTAACATTAAATAAATTGCAGAGATCTACACAATCATAACAAACCTTTTTTTTTAAAGCATGAAATCACAGTCTTAATGTGTTCCCCATAAAATAAACATTTAATTGTAAGCTATGGAACAAATCAGCTCAGGGCCAACAAGCTTGACTAGTCAAACTGTTACGGAAATGGCAATGAAGAATCCTTCTAGATCTACGTGCGACGTTGTGTGCGGGAGACTGAAGACAATGTGATGCTGTACCATAGAGGCAGAAGTGGGGACTCTGAACCACACCTGGGGCATAATAGAGAAGATGGCCGAGGACAGACAGAGACGGAGACCTTTATTGCTGCCGTAAATGCCAGCAGGTGTAACAGGCTGTAAGTAAGTGTGGAACAGATCATTGTGTGATGATCTTTATCTTTTTACTAATAGATGACTCATTTTGCCGACGAACAGTAATGGTTTTCTTATGCTTTACATTTCATTAGAAATTTATCTCCTTTAACGTAGAAAGGTCAGTACACACCCATCGTCCCCCATCCTGCCCCCTCCCGCCAATCCCCCTGGCCTTGCTCAATAATCTAAAAAAGATCATGGTTAACAAGTATAGAAAGAATTGAGAACACAAAGGCAAACAAAAATTGTGAATCTGTGTTTCAGTATTTGTGTGTACGTTTGTCCGTGCGTACAGGTCAGTGTGCGTGTTTTTCACAAGACTTGCTTGATAACGTAAGCAGCCACCATCATGCTAATGATTATATTCCAGATTGCAAGTAGCACAAAACCACAGCCTAGAGCAACTAATACGTAGAGTATTAGAAAAGTACACCACAGAAACAGGCCCTTTCACTCATCTAGTGTATGCCACACCGTTTAAGCTGCTTAGGGCATCACTGCTCAGTACAAGAGGCCGTGGCTTTAATGTAAGGGGTGGGAAGTTCAAGAGGGATATTAGTGGAAAGTTTTTTACTCAGAGAGTGGTTGATGCGTGGAATGCACTGCCTGAGTCAGTGGTGGAGGCAGATGCACTAATGAAATTTAAGAGACTACTAGACAGCTATATGGAGGAATTTAAGGTGGTGGGGGGGGGGTTATATGGGAGGCAGGGTTTAAGGGTCAGCAAAACATTGTAGGCCGAAGGGCCTGTACTGTTCTATGTTCTATGTACTCCCATTGACCTGCACCGGGACCATCGCCCTCCATTCCCCTATCATCCATGTACCAATCCAAACTTCTCTTAAATGTTGAAATCAAGCTTGTATGCACAACCTGTGCTAGCAACTCGTTCCACACTCTCAAGACTCTCTGAGAGAAGTTTCACCTCATGTTCCCCTAAAACTTTTCACTTTTCACCCTTAACCCATGACCTCTAGTTATAGTCCACCCAACCTCAGTGGAAAAAGCCTGCTTGTGTTTACTCTATCTATACCCATCATAACTTTGTGTCTTCTACATTCCAAAGATTAAAGTCCTTAATCTATTCAATCATTCCATGTAACTCAGGTCTTCCAGACCCGGCAACATCCTTGGATATTTTCTCTGTAGCCTTTCTACCTTATTTACATCTTTCCTGAAGGTTGGTGACCAAAACTGCACACAATACTCCAAATTAGGCCTCAAAAATGTCTTAGACAACTTCAACATAACGTCCCATCTTCTTCACTCAATGATTTGATTCATGAAGGCCTTTGTGCCAAAAGCTTTCTTTACGATCCTATCAACCTGTGATGCCACTTTCAATATGGGAGAAGGATTTGAGTAAGACCAGGGGTTCTTATGTGGAAAGCCTTGACCCAAAAGTCTTCTGGTAAGGTGCAGTCTGCTTAACAGTGTACTACAGTGCATTTCCTGGATCTCAGAGAGTGATTGTTTACAACACTAAGTCAAATGTGAACGTACATTTGAACCCGCTGAATTACAGAGAAAATGAGAGATCTAAAGCTAAAATAGAAAGGAGTGTGTGATTTGCTGCTTGTGCTAAGCAAGCAAGAACAACAACTAGGATCAATTTAGCGCAACAAGCTTGAATAGGGCACAATTTTTAAAGGACAGCTTTTTGAGCCAGCATGTAGATGGCTCTATTAGAGAAAGGTCTAATTTTTGGGAATGTTAGGAGTCATAGTTCCCTGAAAATGGCTGCTCAGGTTGAGAAGGCATATGGCATGCTTTCCTTTATTAGTAAATGCATTGAGTTCAAAAGTCATATAAAACTCTATAAAACTATACAACTCCAGTTAGGTCACATCTGAGGCATTACATACAGTTCTGGTTGCCCCATCATAGAGCAGATGTCGAGGCTTTAGAGAGGGGGCAGAAGAGATTTACCAGGATGCTGCCTGGTTTAGAGGGCATGTGCTATAGTGAGAGGCTGGATTCTGTCTGGAGTGGCGGAGCCTGAGGGAAGATCTGAAAGAGGTTCATAAGGTTATGAGAGGCATAGGCAGACCAACAGCATCTTCCCCCCCCCCCCACCTCCCGGTTGAAATGTCTAAAACCAGAGGGCACGCAGTTAAGGTGAGAGGGGGTAACTTCAAATGAGACGTGAGGGGCAAGTGTTTTTATACAGACTGTGGTGGGTTCCTGGAGTGTGGTGTCTAGGGTGGTGGTAGGAGCAGATACATTGGAGACCTTTAAGCAATGTTTAGATAAATGGATGGACATGGTGTAGAAGAGGAGATTAGATTAGTTAGTCATTTGTTTACTAATTCATTTAGTTCAGCACAACATTGTGGGCCGAAGGGCCTGTCTATGTACTGTACTTTTCCAGGTTCTATGTAATTGAGCAAATGAAGAGAGGGCAAAGTGAGAGAATATTTTGGAGGCAATAATAAAGTGTTAAGGTTCTTATGGAGAAGAATGAGGAAAAATGGAAGCTAACATTCTGAACTGGGAGAAAGCCAATTCCAATATAAGAGACAATTTTGCAAAAGTGGTAAGGGAGTAAATACTCACAAGTAGGGTGATGAATTGAGTCAGTCAAAAGTAAAATAGGGTGAGAGAACAAGGTCAGTTTGTTCCTGTCATAGTGAAGATTATTGTCAATAAATCGACAAAACTTGATATCAAGAGACATCAGGTGTTAGATAAAGAATCAAAGACGGTTTACCACAAATTGCAAACAGGTGATGATGGTAGCATATATGGGGGCACAAAACAGCAATGGTGGGCAAAAGGAAGAAAAGCTCCCCAAACTAATTTGTAGGTATCTTAAAGAGGAGGTAGTAAAGAGTGAAAGAAAAGGGCCTTTCAGGGTAACCTTCTTCTGAAATTCAGCTATCTTAAAGCCCTGTTACAAACATTTCGAGGTGCTACTACATTATGCCTTTGGTGCAAAGAACAAAGGACAAATGCATTCAAGTTAATTTCAGCTGATTCCAACTGTAAACAGAATGTGAGGCAGAACAATTAAGGGAAGAAAGCGTGGGAGAACATCTAGTGAATAGTGATCACAATATTTTGATAAATGTCTCCAAGCATCTATAGGCATGGTGCCAAACAAGTTGCAGCAAAGAATGAGTTTCAGCTGCACAGATTATTCCAATAGATCCCCAAAGAACTTCTACTTTCAAAGTCTCTTCGTTTTTCCCCAAACCTATAGATCAAGCTGCACGTTATGATTCTCAAAGTATGGTAGGTGTTAGAAAATCTGAACTGGGTGCCAAAAGCTTTATTAAAATTTATGTTAACAGGTTAATTGGTATTTGGTGGCCTAGTCATGGGAAATTGCAAGGGAACCTGGGAGGGGTAATTTTATGGAGGAACTCAAGCTTCTTTCCAAGCTTTTACCCTGAGAAAAAAATCAA
The DNA here is from genome assembly GCF_030144855.1 of Hypanus sabinus. NCBI lineage: Eukaryota > Metazoa > Chordata > Chondrichthyes > Myliobatiformes > Dasyatidae > Hypanus > Hypanus sabinus. Next base: position 30,747,952 of record NC_082735.1, on the reverse strand, counting down.
CACTATGCAATGCTAATACACCTAAGTGAAAAATAAAATTCACTCCCTATGCCTTGTTTGATAACTTATTTTTCAAGAAACATATATACCCTGCGTATATCACAGCAAGGATTAGTAAATCTATGAATGTGATTGCATTGATTCATTTAAATATTATTGTATTTTAATGTTATTTTAGGAGACACACATTCGTGGCATTTTCAAAATAAGGGTTAGTTTAGAGCATTGGAACATTTTCTTATTTCCTTATTGTAGCGGTTACTTTGAAACAAGCAAAATCGCTCAGTGACTAAGGGTGAGGATCGACTCTATATGACACACTTCTAAAATAACCAAGTTCCAAAGTCGATAAAGGTACATTTGATCCTTTGTTATGGAAGCAGCAAAGACAAATGATCTTTTAGTGAAAAAAACTGACAAAACTAAATTAGTGATATAGCATTCAAATTAGCAAAATAACGAAGTTAGCAGCCAAACTAACATATTCAAGCAATCAGATAATATTCTAATTAATGCCTCTACTAGCAGTCCCAACTAGTGTAGTAAGTGATCAAACTAAATTAGTGGTCAATAAAAAAATATTATCCTGTGGTTTACCCTCTCTCAACTAGACTAAACTAAATGACTAACTAATCACAAGCATGACTATATAACAATGCTCATTTGCTTGTACCATGCCCCAATCTACATGACAGATTACAGTAACAAATGTGCCACAAAATACAATACAGGCTGAACATTGATACATGGCTCCTACACTTATGTTCTTATGACCAAATCTGTTATGTTCTGTATTCCTAAAGAACATTAATAATCCTGCTGCCTCGTATTGTATTTATTAAAGTTTAAGCAAAAATTTGCAGATCAATACAATAAAATAGGGAAAGAACATCTAGACTGGATTATATATGGTCACAGGAGAAGATTGGGGATATCTAATCCTAAGAAAAAGTCAAAAGATGCTGGATACACTGATGAAGTTTGTAAATATCCTTGCGTAGACATCATACTCTGGATGTTGGGAATCTTCTATGAGGAGAGAAACATGGCTAACATATTAGTCAAAAACCTCTCCCTTTTCTTTCCACTGATGCTGCCTGACTTGCAAAATAATGTTGTGTTCTTTATACGTACCGTGGGTTACTCATAAAGTAACTTATTCTGGAAGAACGTAACTAAAACTTTTACTTAACAGTGAACAGCAACCATGTTTAATACTGCAATGCTTCTAGATCATTCTTTCATTTCTGCACATGCTCCGAAATCTGTCCAATCACGCTCTGACATGTGATATCACCACAAGTAATTCCAGCAGCTTCAGTTTTCCGAAAGGTAGAATATTTTTATTCTGAGTACTTATGGTCCTTTGGTTACGATACCTTTCCCAGATGATAGAAAACACATTTTCACTTTATTGTTATAAAGCATATCGTGAACTGCCCAAAACGCCTGTTGTACTTTGCATCAAAGCAAATCAATATGTACATAGAACTTTCAAATGTTCTTAAAAGGCTAGACTACATATAGAAAGACAAACCAGATTCTCATGTACTCTACTCACCTTCTCACCATAAAATTTTTGGTCATGGGTAATTAGTTTGCTGCTACAAATTACTGGGAAAGGTTTCCAGTTCTGGTTTCCTATTTGCTCTCTGTGGGCTGAAACTGTGGGATGCCTTTTCCATAGAGTGGGCAAAAGATTGAGCAGGAAGCTGATTTGGTTAAGCAAAGAGTGTAGCTGGAAGTCCAAGGAAGGTGTCGAGAATTACAACCCATTTCATGAGTTCTTTCTGCATTGCTGATCACAGTTAGTTCCTCTATGGGGATTGAGTAATTTTCAAGATGGCACGACAGCGTAGAAGTTATCACAACCCTTTACAGTACCAGCCACTGTAGGCAAGGAGTTTTTACGTTCTCCCCGTGTCCACATGAATTTCCTCTTCATGCTCCAGTTTCGTCTCACATTCCAAATACGTGCTGGTTAGTAGGTTAAATGCTTCTGGTAAATTGTTCCGTGATTAGGCTGGGATTAAATTAGGGGTTTGCTGGGTGGTGCAACTCAAAGGGGCCATTCTGTACTGTATCTAAACAAACAAATAAATAAATAAGTGGGTGAATGAATGAATATGTATATAAGTAATTAAATAGATAAATGAGAATTATGGAAGGTCTTATGCATATTGGCACTAAAGGACTGAGTTAGACATTCAGTCACTGTTCCATTATTTGATCTGATCATGACTGATGTAAACATTAAGTCAATTTATGACCTGCAGTGCACTACATTTCCACTGCATTTTGTTTTTGTTTTACTCCCTCAATGTACTTATGATCAAAACAAAAGCTTTTTATTGTATCTCAGAAAACATGACAATGACAAAACAACTCTTACAAACACCTGTCAGTCCATCCTTTTGCCGAAAAGGGCAATTGCTTCTCTTATGTTTTATATTGAATTTATTTAGTATAGTGATACATCAATAAGTAATCATTTACAAGAAAATAATTTGCAGTAATGCATCTTCACTAAGCTTAAAGAGATCGGAAAGCTTTAGTTCCTTTGTCAGCTGTTGCAGCAGTTGGCACTGCATGCCTGCCTCTCAGATTTTTAAATGCATTGAGGTGCATTGAGAGGAAGCTGTGTTGGCCGGAGGATCTGTCTTGGATGCTGCTCTCTTCCTTGATTGATGAGAAAGCTCCATTACTAATCGCAGAGGACGTTGAAGGAATGGGTTCATTGGAAACAGTATCCTGTGTAAGGTGGTAGCTAATCAGTGTTGGCATGTGGCCAAGTGGTTAAGGCGTCGGTCTCGTGATCTGAAGGTCGCTAGTTCGAGCGTGTTGTGTCCTTGAGCAAGGCACTTCACCACACATTGCTCTGCGATGACACCGGTGCCAAGCCGTATCGGCCCTTGCCCTTCCCTTGGACAACATCGGTGGCGTGGAGAGGAGAGACTTGCAGCTTGGTCAACTGCCGGTCTCCCATACAACCCTGCCCAGGCCTGCGCCCTGGAAACCTTCCAAGGTGCAAATCCATGGTCTGTCGAGACTAATGGATGCCTATATAATTCTTGATATGTTTTCTGGACCTGGCGGAAACATCCTCCCCCTCGACATCTGAGTGACTTGAGATCAGGTAACCTCAGAGGCAGTAAATGCAAAAAAGCAACAATCAGCACCTTGACAACACCAAAGAATGGCGTTGTCACCTCAACAAGATCCAAGGGGGAGGAGGACACCTTTCCCCGAATCAGAATCACAAGCTCATGGCTTCCTCAACCAAAGGGGAGAGTTACTTCAGAAGGAGGGAGACACGGGGAGTCAGAAAGAGAGACAGAGAGAGGAAAGACAGAGACAGAGTGCCAGAGGCAGAGACAGAGGAATTTTTCCCAGATTCAGGATGTCACTAAGAACATTTGCAAAAAAAAAATGGCCACTGATGTAATATTTGTAACTCAGTCAAGCTGAAAAGAATGAGACTGACAATCAGACCATCTGATGCTACAGGATATTAACAAAAGAAAATATCCGGCACCCACTACTCTGACCCAAAACTTGAGTCATAATAAATAAATCACTAAATCTAAACCCTGTCCCTCAGCCAAGCCTCAACCTGTAACCATCACTCCAAGCCCTAAGCACTAACTCTGTCTCTGTACAGAGGTGTAACTTGGTAAGATGACCCTAATCCCTAAATCTATGTACCATTCCTGCCCCGTTGCTGATCTGTGCAATGAACTCCTCCCCAACATTAAATACTCATACCTCTATTTGTAACACTAAGTCTCAATCACTAACCCAAGCCCAGTCTCCGAACCCAGTGCTCAACTCCCGACCCTGACCCAGTCCATAACCTTACTTGTTTTACTTGGAGTTTTAGAAGGCCTTAGGCAATATACCACCCATGAGGCACCTTGGTAAGAGCCCATGCTATTACAGGAAAGCTCCTCACACGGATGGAAGATTCACTGACTGGCAGGAGGCAAAGAGTAGTAATAAAGTGGGCCTTTTCTGGTTGGCTCCTGGTTACTAATGGTGTTCTACAGGGGTTGATGTTGGGACCACATCTTTTCATGCTATATCACAATGATTTAGATGACAGAATTGATGACTTTGTGGCTAAGCCTGTGGTCGATACAAAGGTAAGTGGAAAAGAAAGTAGTTTTGAGGAAGCAGGGAGACATCAGAGGGATTTAGACAGATTAGGAGAATGGGCTAAAAAGTAGCAGATGGAAAATAGTGTAGGGAAGTATACAGTTTTGCACTTTTGAAGGAGCGTTAAAGGCAATGAATATTTTCTAAATGGGGAGAAGATTCAGAAATCGGAGGTGTAAAAGAATTTGAGAGTCTTGGTGCAGGATTACCTAAAGGTTAACTTGCAGGTTGAGTCAGTAGTGAGGTAGGCAAATAAAATGTTAGCAGTCATTTCGAGAGGACTAGAGTATAAGAACAAATATATAGTGCTGAGGCTTTAGAAGGCATTGGTCAGACTGCACTTGAAATATTGTGAACAGTCTTGGGCCTCTTATTTAAGGAAGATGTGTTGGCATTGGAGAGGGGCCCAGAGGAGGTTCACTAGAATGATTCTGGGAATGAAAGGGTTAGTGTATGAGGATCCTTTGACGGCTCTAAGCCTGTACTTGCTGGAGTTTAGAAAAATGAAGGGGAATCTCACTGAAACCTATAGAATATTGAAAGACCTGGACAGGGTGGACTTGGGAGAGTGGGGAAGTCTAGGATTACGGGGCACAATCTCGGCATAGAGGAGCATCCCTTTGGAACAGAGATGAGGAGGAAATTATTTAGCCAGAGGGTGGTGAATGTGGAATTCGTTACCACATTCAGCTGTGGAAGCAAAGTCATTGGGCATATTTAAAGTGAAAGTTGATAGAAGGCTGTCAAAGGTTACAGGGAGAAGGCAGAAGAATGGTGTTGGGAGGGAGAATAAATTAGTTGCAATGGAATAATGGAGCAGATGCAATGGGCCTAATAGCCTAATTCTACTCCTATGTCTTATATTCTTATGGTCTTAATCTGCCTTTAATCTATTGGGCTTTATGACTTGACCAAACTCAATGTTAGTATTGAAAGCAATACACACAAAATGCTGGCGGAACTCAGCAGGCCAGGTAGCATCCATGGAAAAGATTAAGCAGTCGATGTTTCAGGCCAAGACCCTTCATCAGGACTCAATTAGTATTGAAAATTTATACTGACCACCCATCTCAAGCTTTATGGGAAGAGAGATTTTTACAATCCTTTGTTCCTTCAGTCTGCAAGATCTTAACTTTTCCTTACTTGTGTGTGTGTGGCTTTCCTCTGAGTTTGCAAGATAACACGGAGGAGCATGTAGGAGTTCAGCACATAGGGGCAGGGGCAGTTCTGCAAATACTATTGCTGTTCAGCAATGTATAACTCAATGCTTGACAATAAACCTGTTAACAGTAATACACCAACGAAGAGCGTTGCCACAAGAAAGCAGAATCCATCATTAAGGACCCCCACCATCCAGGCCATGCTATGTTCTTGCTACCAACATCAGGAAGAAGTTACAAAGCCTGAGATCCCACACCACCTGGGGCAGTTATTACCCATCAAGCTCCTAACTGGCATTGATAACTTCAATCGCCTGAAATTTGAACTGATTCCATAACCTACAGACTTCCCTTCAAGGAGTTTACAACTCAGGTTCTCAGTATTATTTTTTTATTTGCATAATTATTCTTTTTTGCATGTTGGTTGTTTGTCAGTCTTTGTGCATAGCTTTACATAAATTCTATTGTATTTCTGTATTTCCCTGTAAATGCCTACAAGGAAAATAAACACAAGGTAGTATATTGTGACATATGTGTACTTTGATAATAAATTTAGTTAGACTTTGACATATATTTTGTTTGTGCTGTGCTTCCTAGCTCTGATGGTATTGGGTTTGCTGACCACATAGTTCTAAACTCAAGCGAAGACCTTAAGCACCATCAGATATAAATAGCCAAGAGTACTCTCACTAAAATGAGATTATACTGTAACTACCTAATCCTCAAAAATAAGTTCACTATCCTGTTTATTTCTCACGGTGAGGTTAGCTGCCATTACACACTATTTAAGCAGTGGGTCTCCTCCCACTACCAAGAAGAAGATACTTCTATCTAACAAAGTAGTTTAAAACAAAGTTCATTTATTTTCAGTGATATACATTTAAATCCAAAAATAACATTCTTAAAACATATTATGACCTTTCAAAAGATTTCTGTCTTAAATATTTCCAAGTTACAACAAACCATTTCTAAAACACAAAGGGCAAAGGGCTTCTGAAACGGAGGTACAATTCCTATCAACAAAAATGATATACCAATGATGCAGACATACAAATCATCAGTTGCAGAATTCAAAGCTAGAGGAACAGATTCTAGTTCACCCCATGATACTTCCATGCTTCTTACCTCATGGCCAATAAACCTGAACTGTTGTCTACATTTATACCTTTATTCTTCCACTTAGGTGACTTCATAAGCATGTGATATTGCCTTGGGTGCCCTTTTTTACATAAATAACCAAAAAGACTTTTGAAGACATAGTTACCAGATACCTCCCATTAATTCTTTAAAGCTAACTTCACTGAGTACATAAAACTCCCAACATTAGTAGATCAGATATGGTATGCCAAATGATATTATCCACGTGGTCTGCAAGCTTCATTCAACTAAGCAATTTAGTCTGTTTTTTCTGTTTTGAAACAAGCCAAATTAAATTACCCATTGTCTTATACAGCACCTTTTGAGCAGCAAACAACAGGCGCAGTGGGCTACATCTTACTTTCTGCAGACAGAGCATCTGCTTTTTGCAGGTCTTGTTTGCAAAACTGTTCTAGAGATAATACCTTTTTAACTTCAAACTGATTACTGCTTGACATTACATTTTAAGAACTGAAGACTGACTTCCATTTACAACCAGAACCTTAACAAAAGAATATTAGTTGAAAGTTTATTACATCTGCTTAGTCATACAAGTGGCAGCTGGAGTGTTTAGAAAGAAAGCTTAGCAAACATTAGACTCACTGGACCAAGAGGCTAATATCCATCATATCGCTTAGGTGATTAAAACATGGCATTATAATTATATGTTTGGGCCACTTCATTTTTCTTCAAAAAGATTGGTGTCAATATTTGTCTCAAAAATAAAGACACCAAGGAATATTTTGAGGAAAAGGGCATATGATTATCTATAGCAGAACCTACAGAAAACTGGAAGAACTCAGCTAGTGCAAAGAGGGGAGAGGCCAGACAGGGGAATAAAAGAATAGGGTAGGAGGAGGGAAAACACTTTTAGTGGAAGGAGAAATTGATATTCATGCCATAAGGTTGGAGGATACCCAGACAGAATATAAAGTTTCGCCCCCCACCATGGCGCAAAAGGAGGCCATGGAATGACATGTCAGAAAGCGAATGGGAATTGGAATTAAAATGCTTAGCCACCGGAAAGTTCTATTTTTGGCGGATGGAGCAGAGATGCTTGATGAAGCAGTTCCCCAATTCGTAATGGGTCTCACGGATGTAGACGAGGCCGCATCGGGAGCACCAGGTGACCCAAGACAATTTGCAGGTGAAGTGTTATCTCACCTGGAAGGACTGTTTGGGGCCCTGAATGGAGGTGAAAAGACATGTGTAGGATTTAGTCCACTTGCAGTGAAAATTTCCAGGAAGGAGATAGGGCTAACATATATGAGTATTTAGAAACCCATGGCCTAATTAGGAAAAGCCTTGCTTTGTGGAGGACAGGTCATGTCTTACCAACTTGATTGAGTTTTTTAACAAGGCAATGAGAGAGATTGATGAGAATAGGGCAGTGGTTGGTGTCTCAATGGATTTTAATAAGGTGTTTGACCAAGTCCCAGAAGATTAAGATGCATGGAGTCTGTAACAAATTGATTGTTTGGATTCAGAAACGTAGGTCAGTGGGTTAGGAAGTTTGCAGATGATACCGAGATTGGTGGAGTTGTGGATAGTGTGTAAGGTTGGCAAGGAATACACTTCAATATAGATCAGTTGCAGATAAGGGCAGACAAATGGCAGATGGAGTTTAACCCAGGTAAGTGTGAACTGTTGCACCTTGGTGGGGCAATTGACAGGAGAAAGTCTTGGAATCCAAGTTCGTAGCTCCTGAAAGTGGTTCCTCAGGTCAATAAGATGGTTAGAAGGCTTATGGAATGTTTGCTTTTATTAGTCACAGCATTAATCTTAGAAGTCTAGAGGTTAGATTGCAACTTTATTAAAACTTTGGTTAGGCCACATCTGGAGTGTACTGTTCTGGTTGTCCCACCATAGGAAGGGTTCTGAGGCTATCAAGAGGGTGCAGAAAATGTTTACCAGGATTCTTCAGGTTTAGATGTGCAGTATTTCCAATCAACCTCATTTTGGAGATGAAACATTGAAAACCGTTTCAGAGTCAGTCATAATATTCTCCTAGCTTAATATGTTAATCACATATGGAAATCGATCAGAATATTCCAGATGCTGCAGCTAAAATGAACACAGCTTTCTGACTGAGGCATGTTAAAAATGTAAATGTTTACCATCATTTTACGTTAGACCTGAAATTGCTGCCAATATCGTAGCTTTGATTCCAAGAAAGGAAATAGTTCATTCAAGTGTAAGTTTGTATGTCAGAGGATAAGAAATCAATTATTTAAAGAGAAATCTTGATGCTATGCAGACATCAAAGTAAAATATCGATGAATGAGAAAGAAAAAACTGAAAACACATTTCCTTTGCCTTTCTAAGCTGAGACTGCATTGTCTGAAACACGTGTCTCCACACTTCCTAAATGATTCCTGACACACTACAATCATGCCATCCTTTGTTTCAGATGGAGACAATAGTGTAAGCAGAATCAGAATCAGGTTTATTATCACCAACATGTGTCATGAAATTTGCTAACTTAGCAGCAGCAGTTCAATGCAATACATAATATAGAAGAAAAAAAATTAATAATAAGTAAACCAATTACAGTATATGTACAGTATATTGGAGAATAGAAATTGTGTGAAAACAGAAGTCGTCAAGTATATAGTATATTTTGAAAAATTGGCATAGTGTTCACAGGTTCAATGTCCATTTAGGAATCTGATGGCAAAGGGGAAGAAGCTGTTCCTGATTCACTGAGTGTGTGTCTTCAGGCTTCTGTACCTCCTACCTGATGGTAGAAATGAGAAAAGGGCATACACTGGGTGATAGGTTCTATAGAAACATAAGAATTAGTCATCACAAGATTCTACAGCTATCAGTAAGATCATAGGTGATTAATCTTCAGCTACAGCCCCACCTCTCCTTTGGATCCCCATGATGCTTGATTCCTCTTCAATCCAAAAAAAAAATTAACGCAACCTCGCCCGGAGTAACTCAGCATTGACAGCTATTTGAAGCAAGGATTCTTAAAATTCACCAGCCTCTCATGGGGGAAAAATTGTTCATTTTAAGACCATAAGATTTAGGAACAGAAGTAGGCCTTTCGGCCCATCGAGTCTGCTCTGCCATTCGATCGTGGGCTGATCCACTTCATCCAGTCATCCCCACTCCCCTGCTTTCACCCCCTACCCTTTGACACCCTGGCTAGTCAAGAACCTATCTATCTCTGCCCTAAAGACACCCAATGACTTGGCCTCCACAGCCGCTCGTGACAACAACTTCCACGGATTTACCACCCTCTGACTGAAGTAATTTCTCCGCACCTCAGTTCTAAAAGGACGTCCTTCCATCCTGAAATCCTGCCCTCTTGTCCTGGAATCCCCTACCATGGGAAATAACTTTGGGGGGACGGTGTTTAAAGGGGGTCAAGCACAGTTTAATTGAAACTTCCATTTTCCTGTGGTGCCCCTGTTGCTTAATGTAATCACTCTATCACGTGTGTTCACAGCCATGGATATACATTCGATGAGAAATGGCACGAGGCTCAAACGAGGTATGAAAGACAAAAGCTGAGCATTTGAAATTGTGTCTTTGGTATTTTGCTGACTGTTGTCCAACTTAAAACGGATGGATAGTTCACCACCTGTGACCAATGGCTGTTTGGCGTTAAAAGGGTGCTGTTGCTGAACTGATATTAACATGGGATCAGAAACAGATGAAAATCTTGGCTCAAAGTCTGTATAATGACATCAGGACAGTCCCTATTCTTGCTTTGACAAAAGAAACTTAGAGATATCAATAGGCCTTCACACAACTTCCAAAGGAGAAGTATACTATTTCACAGGATTAAGGAATTAGTAAAAGAAACATATCTGAATGCCACATGGTTCTTTGTATATTATCATTCCACATTAATCTGAGTGTCCATTTTCAAGGGTACAATTATACTTTGGTATCTGGATTAAAGGAGTTGCCTGATTCAACTTTTTCCAAATTGCATACTTCTTAAAACTTTCATCTGTGCTTGATGGCTACCTGAGTTGAGAAACAGATGGTGCTCTAAAACATCCCAGATCACCCATCCAGTCTTTCATTTGGAATTACCAAATTGAAGAACTTAAATGATACATTACTAATCTAAACAATCCCTGGTCAATGAACCTGCAATACTCATGCATTACTGAGTATGTGATATCATTACTTTTTTATGCGGGTGTGAAGATGAAATTCCTTCGGGAGAGCCTGTTGAAAGCAAATGATAATGTAGAGTTCTGTAGAGAATAATATGAAATGTTTCAGTGACTCCCAGCGGATCACAGATATTTCATAATAATGAATGCTTGATGACTAATGTGAACAATTATTTTAATGCCTATCAATGTTTCATGACTGACACTGCAAACAGCAGTGAAAAAATGGCTAATATGTCCTCGTATCTTGATTATAATGAATGAGTGATGGGGTCAGTTGTTCTCAATTTTAATCTGAAGTAATAATGAATGTTATTACAATTTTAAAAGACTTTTTACAACTTTGCTCAAAAAATGGCACTCAAAAACAGGATAAAGTGTGACGCAAGAGGGCAAGATTAAAGGCACAATGGAGACCCTCTGCTTCATGTACCATCTTTCATGTCACATGCCGGTGATAATAAACTTGATTCTGATTCTGCTCTTGGCTTTGGAATGTATCATCATTACTTCAAAATCCTAAAGCAGCCTTCTTCATAGTACAATTTAAGTGACTCCAACAGACTGAGGGAATTCACAAAGCTGATCTCCAACCACTCTATCCTATTGCTTCAGCCGATTTTAACTATGGCCTCACAGAATCAGAATCAGGTTTAATATTACAAGTATATAACATGTTGTGAAATTTGTTGTTATGCAGAAGCAGTAAATTGCAATACATAATAATAAAAACTGTAAATTACAGTAAGTACATGCTTACTTAACTTTGTTGAATATTCCATGGAGAGCATTCTGATTGGCTGTATCACCGTCTGGTATGTGGAGGGGTGGGGGATCTGCAAAAGATTAAAGTAAGTTGCAGAAACTTGGTAAAATTAGTCAGCATCATCATGGGTGCTAGCCTCTGTAGTATCAGGACATCTTTAAGGCGCACTGCCTTAGGAAGACGACATCCATCATTAAGGATCCCCACCACCCAGAACATGCCCCCTTCTTTTTGTTGCCATCGGAAAGGAGGTACAGGGGCCTGGAGGCACAAACTCATTGATTCAGGAACAGCTTCCCCCCCCCCCCCCAACCCCTGCTGCCATCTGATTTCTAATTGAACATTGAATTCATGAACACTACCTCACTATTTATTTACTTCTCTTTTTTTACTTTTGCACTACTTAATTTAGCTTAATTATTTAATATATATGTGGTGAACTACATTGTACCTGTCTGGACACGCCCCCCCCCGCCCCCACCGCTAACTGCTCCTGTGACTCCTTCCACGGACCCCGGTATAAAGGCGATTGGAGACACAGCCCCGGCCTCAGTCTCCAGGATGTACTGTGGTGGTCAATTGCTGCTAGTTCTTTCTTCCAGCCAATAAAAGCCTATATCTCACCTCACGTCTCTGAGAGTTAATGATGGTGCATCAATATACACACATTGTAATTCATTTTTTCTCTAGTCTATTTGTCACTTGTTTCATTGCATTGTTGCTGTAAAGTTAACAAATTTCATGACATGTGCCAATAATATTAAACCTGATTCTGATTCTGATATATAAAAGTTACATTAAATAAGTAGTGCAAGAAGAAGAGAGTAGTGAGGTAGTGTTCATAGGTTTGATGTGTATTCAGAAATATGATGGCAGAGGGGAAGAAGCTGTTCCTGAATCGCTGAGTGTGTGCCTTCAGGCTCCTATACCTCCTCCCTGATGGCAGAGGGGAAGAAGCTGTTCCTGAATCGCTGAGTGTGTGCCTTCAGGCTCCTGTACCTCCTCCCTGATGGTAGCAATGAGAAGAGGGCATGTCCTGGGTGATGGGGGTTCTTAATGATGAATGCTGCTTTTCTGAGACATTGCTCGAAGATGTCCTAGATGCTGTGGAGGCTAGTGCCCATGATGTTCACAATTTTCTGCAGCTTATTTCAATACTGTTCAGTGCAAATACCATACATACATAAGTACATCCTTCTCCAGATGAGATAACTGGAATAATATGATTCACACTTCTACCAGGAAGAGAGCTTGCAGGAGCTTTTTCAGGAAAGTTTTCGCAATGCTGCCTGTAAATGTCTTTTGACTAAACCTGAATCAAGTATTAAAGAATGTGCAGAAAGATAAAAGCTACATTCCAAGAACTGCTCCATGGAAATAGTCGACTGGACAATTACTCTCCATCACATTTTTTCTGTGCATTTATTAGTCATTAAGGAAGTTAATTGTCAGTTTTCAAAGGTCTTGTAACTGAAGAATTTTACACATCAGTACAATGGCAAGGTGGAGATTGTAGGACCCATGGTTTCATCAACAGATCTACAGGTTGAATGTGATTAACAACAAATGCTTGAAATATTCATTAAAGTCTTTGAAGCAAATGTTATCCTATTTATTTTGAACAGATCAATGTCTTTGCTGAAATACAAGTAGAGTACCCTGGAATATTATGTAAATTCCACCTCATCTTGGGTTTACGAAGAGGGTGTGAAGAAAGATGCAAGGGTTTGTGCATGGTTCATCTTGAGCAGTTTCACAACAGATGACCTTCTGGTCTCTGGACAGTACCTAGGGTCACACACTGAGATGGACATCAAATTCTGCCGGTAGGAAATCAACTCGGTAAAGGACACCCTTTGGCATTTGCCTGAAACTCTTAAGTCTTCCAGAGCAGTGAGATATCTGCTACAGACCGGTCCATTCCAAATTGCAGGAGTGCGTGCTAAGGGACGCCCTGAAGCTCAGTGCAAAGGCTCTGTGAAGATGGACCACAGTATAGGCTCCTTCTGCCACTGTACAGAAAAGGGTGGAGTCGGGCGGAGAATCCACTCAAAAAATGAAATGGTTATCACCTCTGGGAGCCACATGAGGGGCAAGGGTGCTATGTTTGCATTTTTCTTTCAAGTTTACACTACTAAGTGGAACAAACATTAACGTTAAGTTTTGTTTGCACTGCTTCTTCCTTTGTATATATTCTTTATCATGAGTAAAGACCACCATTTGAAAGAAACTTGCAGAAGATGCACAGGTGTGTTTTCTCTAACATACATAAATATTCCCCCTCATTATATCTCATATACGTATATCAAAATTGATGTCTCGGTAAAAGCAATATATCACAGGATCAAACCTAACACATTATAGTGCGATACCGATGCGAATCTCCACAACATCTGGAGATTTTATTCCGGCCTTGGAGGCTGACGCCAGAACACCTTTCAAGAGGGTGAACCCTCCTCACAAGCCCCGATGGTGTACTGAAAACCTGAGCAGTTGCCTAGTGTGTTCTAGGACATCATTAACCCTTTACTGCTGCAGATGGAGATTTTCAACCACATCAAAAGATAATGATATGGAATCATAGAACACAACTGCATGGAAAACAGGCCCTTTGGACAATCTAGTCTGTACCAAACCATTAATCTGCCTCGTCCCATTGACCTGAGCCCAGACCATAGTCCTCCATACCCCTGACATCCACGTACCTATCCAAACTTCTCTTAAATATTGAAATTGAACCTGCATCCACCATATTCACTGGCAGCTTGTTCCACTCTCTCACCACCCTCCAAGTGAGGAAGTTCTTCCCCTTAAACATTTCACCTTTCACCCTTAACCAACGACCTCTAGTTATAGTCTCGCCCAACCTCAGTGGAAAAACTCCTGTCTTCATTTGCCCTATATATACACCCCACATAATTTTGTATATCTCTACCAAATCTCACCTCCGTCTTGTATGTTCTAGGAAATAAAGTCCTAACTTATGCAACTTTTTCCTATTACTCAGGTCCTCAACATCCTTGTAAATTTTCTCTGTAGTCTTTCAGTCTCATTTACATCTTTCCTGTAGGTAGGTGACCAAAACTGGACACAATACTCCAAATTAGGCCTCACCAATGTCTTATTACAATTTCAACATAACATCCCCACTCCTGTACTCAATATATTGATTTATGAAAGCCAATGTGCCAAAAGCTTTCTTTATGACCTTACCTACCGGTGATACTACTTCCAAGGATTAATGGATCTGCATTCCCAGATCCTGCTGTTCTACTGCACTCCTCAGTGCTCTACCACTCACTGTTTAAGTTCTACCCTAGTTGGTCCTTCCAAAATGCCACACTTACCCTTGGCTGCATTAAACTCCAGCTGCCATTTTTAGATCGTTTTTCCAGCTGGTTCAGATCCCACTGCAAGCTTTGATAGACTTCCTCGCTGTCTACTTCATCGCCAATCTTAGTGTCATCTGCAAGTTTGCTGATCCATTTCATAACGTTATCATCCAAATCATTGATGTAGGTGACAAGCAGCAACTGACCCTGCACCGATCCCTGTGGCATACCGATGTTCCGTGTAGCCCATGTCTAATCCGATTTACTTCCTCCTTTAATGCCAAGCGACTGAGCTTTCTTGACCAGTTGTCCTTGCGGGACCTTGCCAAAGGACTTCCCAAGGTCCTTGTAGATAACATCCACTGCCTTGCCTTCATCAGCCTTCCTGGTAACTTCCTCAAAAAACTCTGTAGGATTGGTTAGACATAACTTACCATGCGCACAGCTATGTTTACTCCAGACTTGTTTCCCACAAGGTCCAAGGGAACACATTTTCAGGCCATGGGGATCAATCTGCCATAATTTGCTTCAAGACAGCCAATACCTCCTCCTCTGTAATCTGTATAGTTACCATGACCTCACTGCTGCATCCCATCACATCTATAGACTCTGTATTTGTCTCCTGAGTACAGATGCAAAAAGTCCATTTTAGATCATCCCCACTGCTTTTGGCTCCATGCATAGACTACCATTCTGATCTTCCAGGGGACCAATTTTATCCTTTACCATCCTTTTGGTCTTAATATAGCTGTCAAAACCTCTAGAATTCTCCTTCACCTTGTCTGCCAGAGCAACGTCATGACTTCTTTTAGCCGTCCGGATTTCTTTCTTAAGTGTTCTTTTACTTTTTTTATATTCTTCAAGTAACTCATTTGTTCCTGCTTCTCTGCCTGCTATGCACCTCTTTCTTTTTCTAAACCAGGGCCTCAGTACCTCTTGAAAACCAAGGTTTCCTAAACTTGTTATCCTTGCCTTTTATTCTGACAATAACATACAAACTCTGTACTCTCAAAATTTCACTGTGAAGGTCTCCCACTTACCAAGTTCACCTTTTCCAAAAAGCAATATGTTCCAATCCAGACTTGCGAGACCCTTTCTGATACTATCAAACTCGGCCTTTCCCCAATTTAGAATCTCAACCCAAGGATCAGACCTCTCCTTTTCCATTATTAGCTTGAAACTAATGATCACTAGATGCAGAATATTCCTTTACATGAAGTTTTGTCACATGCCCTGTCCCACTCTCTAACTGAGTATCTTGTGTTGCCCTCTCTTTCTGTTGGGACTTTATGTCCTGATTAAGGAAACATTCCTGAACATATTCAGCCCTTTTATAATAAGAGAGTCCCAGTTGATACACAGGAAATTAAAAATCACCTACTATGACAACCTCAAGGAAATCTGCAGATGCTGGAAATTCAAGCAACCCACACAAAATGCTGGTGGAACGCAGCAGGCCAGGCAGCATCTATCAGTCCTGACGAAGGGTCTCAGCCAGAAACGTTGACAGCGCTTTTCCCTATAGATGCTGCCTGGCCTGCTGCGTTCCACCAGCATTTTGTGTGTGTTACTATGGCAACCTTATGATTCTTGCGACAGTCTGCAATCTCTCTAAAATATTTTGCTCCTCTAAATCCCACAGATTGTTGAGTGATCTATAATATAATCCCATTATTATGGTCATACCTTTCTTATTCCTCAGTTCTACCCATAAAGCCTCATCAGACAAATTCTCCAGTCCGTCCTTACTGAGCACTACTTTGACATTTTCCCTGACTAGTAATACCACTCCTCCCCTTTAATCTGTCCCGCATTATCATGTATAAAACAACAGAATCCTGGAACACTGAGCTGCCAATCCTGCCCCTCTTACAGCCAAGTCTCATTAGTGGCTACGATGTCATAGTTCTATGTGCTGATCTGTGCGCTAAGCTCATCTGCTTTTCCTTCAATACCTTGCATTGAAATATACGCAATCAGAACATTATCCCCACCGTGCTCAACCTTCAGGTGTCTGACTTCGTCTGTAGGCTCAACAGCTTCTTTCTCACAAGCACTCCACTGTCTGTTCTGCTGCTCTGTTTTCCATTTCCCTACCATTCCAGTTTAAACATCACACCTCCACTCCCCCACCCCCGACGTCTGGGCAGCATGAGCAAACCTTCCCACTAAGTATATCAATTTCTCTCCAATTCAAGTGCATCTTCCGAGGAAGAGAGTCCAGTAATCCAGAAATATGAAGCCCTTCCTCCTGCACCAACCCCTTAGCCACATGTTAAACTATATGCTCTTCCTGTTTCTGGCCTATCACATGGCATGGGGAGCAATCCTGAGGTCACAACCCTAGAGGTCCTGTCCTTTAACCTAACACCTAACTCCCTGAACTCACATAGCAGGACCTTGTCCCCCATCCAACCATGTCATTAGTATCAATGTGGAGGATGACCTCCAGATGCTCAACCTTCCATTTGATTGTGGACTTAATCTAATATGTCTCTTGACCTTGCCACCCAGGAGGCAACAAACTATCCGGGGATCTTGTTCCTGTTCACAGATCCTCCTTTTTGTTCCCTTAACCAATGAATCCTCTATCACTCAGCTCATATCTTCTCCCCCTTTCCCTTCTGAGTCACAGAGCCAGACTCAACACCAGAGACCTGACTGCTGTGTCTTTCCACTGCTAGGTCACCCCCTCCCCCCCAAACAGCACCCAAAATAGTATACCTGTTACTGAGGAGAATGGCCACAGGGGTACTCTGCCTATCCCCTTTCCCCCTCCTAATGGTCACCAAGTTATCCATGACCTGTACCTTGGGTGAATCTTCCTTCCTGGATGTCCTGTCCTGTCTATCTTAATATGGTCAACTAGAAGCTGCCGCTGGATGCACTTCTTGCAGGTGCTGTTGTCAGGGACCCCTGGGGGTCTCCTTACTTACCAACATCCTGAAGAGGAGCATTCCAGTACCTTGGCTGGCATCTCCACTGTTCTAATAGTCCAATTAAAAAGAATAAATAATGAAAAGGAAATCTAGCCACGGCCGTGTAGGCCTTGCTAAAGGTCTCCTTGCTAAAGCCTTGATGAGCCAAAGCCTCAACTCCCCACTCCAACACTGGCCCTCTCACACAACGACCGTTCCCACAATAGCTACTCCACTTAAACCTACCTCTTTTTTTAATTGGTCCTTGCCAAGTGTCTGATTTTGCGTAATCTGGTGTCTCTTCAGAAACTGGTGTGCAGAATATGTTGACTGTCCCTGCTCTCTTCTTTTAAACTCTCTGTCTCTCTCTCTCTCTCTTTGTGTCTTGTCAGGACTGTGGTGCCCTAGATCAACAATCATACCAATGCGCAAGACGAACAGAGTGAAATGCCTCAACGACTATTGGCCACTAGCATTCATACCTACTGTGATGGAATGCTTTGGAGGTTGGTCATAGCTAAAATTAACTCCAGCTTGAGCAATGACCTGGGTCCACTGCAGTTTGCCTACCACCATAACAGAGCTACCGTGGATAAAATCTCGCTGGCTCTCCACTAGGCCTTGAACAACATTGATAACAGCAATGTCTATGCCAGGATACTTTTTATTGATTACAGTTCAGCATTCAACACCACTGCCCCCTCAGTACTAATCAAAAAGTATCAATATGTGCCCTCTATACTTCCCTCTGCAAGTGGATCCTTGACTTCTTTATCAGAGACCATATTCAATGCAGATGGGAAATCATATCTGCTTCTCATGGACAATCAGAATAGGTGTCCCTCAAGAATGGATGCTTAGCCCACTGCACTACTCCCTCTCCATTCTTGACTGTGTGTCTTGGCACAACTCGTGCCATCTATAAATTTGCTGATGACACAATTGCAGAATCTCAGATGACGATGAGGAGGCGTAGAGGAGTGAGAGAGATCAGCTGGTTGAGCAGTGTCGCAACCATAGTCTCGCACTAGGAATTGACTGTGGACTTCAGAAAGAGGAAGTCAGAAGATCACACACCAGCCCATATCAAGGACTCAGCAGTGGAAAGGGTGAGCAGCTTCCAAGTCCCTGGGTGTCAACATCTCAGAGGATCTATCCTAGACCCAACATATTGATACAATCATGAAGAAGCCACACCAGTGGCTATACTTCATCAAGAGTTTGAGGACATTTGGTATGTCCCTGAACACACCAGCAAATTTCTACAAATATACAACGGAGAACATTTTGACTGGTTGCATCACCATCTGATACAGAGACTCCAGCGCATAGGATCAAAAAAACTATGGAAGAGTACAGCCAGCCCCAACATGGGCACTAACCTCCTCACCATTAAGGACATAAAGTACATGCAAGGCACTGCCTCAAGTATCCATCATTATGGACCGCCACTATCCACAATATCCCCTCTTCTCATTATTACCATTAGGGAGGAACTACGGGAGCCTAAAGACACACACTCAAAATTTTAAGAACAACTTCTTCCACTCTGCCTTCGGATTTCTGAATGGTCGATATGAATACTACCTGACTGTCCTACTGAAGGGTTTCGGCCCGAAACATTGGCTGTATGCTTTTCCTGGCCCGCTGAATTCCTCCAGCATTATATGTGTATTGCTCAGACGTCCACCCTCTGCAGATATTCTCTTGTTTGTCACTAGTTTGATCTCTTTTTGTACTAATTGTTTGTTTGCTTACTTGTTTATTTATTATTTATTTATATTTCTTATTATGTCTGCAAGGTGGAAATGCATCTCTACCAAAGGAGGTGTAAGGCGCTTCTTCCCTCTGTTAGTCTGCAGGTCACCCTTGGGCAAGGTGTAGCCCCTGTTTAGCCTCCCAATTGGGGTCACATGAAGCCAAGGGAGCAGGTGGTGGATGGTCGTACGAGCAGCTGGTGCACATCACAAGTCCTGGTCATGTGACCACTGAAGTCAAGCAGACAATCTCTGAAGAGTATTGATAATGGCTGGAGTCACCCGTCTTGTAAAGATACTGCCCCAAAGAAGGCAATTTCAAACTGCTTTTGTAAAAAATTTGCCAAGAACAATCATGGTCACAGACCATGATCGCCTACGTCATATAACACGGCACATAATGATGACAATGATGATAGTATTTTTTATTGTAACCTATAGTAATTTTGATACATTGTACTGTACTGCTGCTGCAAATCAACAAACCTCACCACACACATCATGAGAATAAACCTGATTTTGATTCTGATTTTGAAATTATGAACATAATGTTTCAGGCTGAAATTTTGTAATCTTTGAAATTAAGGAGAAGAAAACCTAAAGATCAATGACATTTTCATGTGTTTGAGTTTGAAATGTACCAGATACTAAAGGGAGGTTCCAAATTCATTCTGAAAAAAAAGTTGAGAGTTTCATGTATTCCCCTGTGATCTGCATGCCCGGAAGCAAAGGGCTTACGCATGGTTGGGTTGAGTTGTTCTCTGATTTTGGCAATTGATTTGCAACCGTTTCAACACCACAAGAGGAGACATTGTCAGTGTGCTGTTGATTGTGGTATGTCCTCCAAATGCTTGGTCTTTTCAATCAGCTGATTGGTGGTCATTTTGGAAACTCAATTATGATGTGGGGAGGAAAAAGCAGAAAGCCCTGCAGAGAACTGACAACACGGATAAGGTAGGAAATAACTCTGCACGGATCCAGTAGACCATTATTAAGTACAGAACTAAAAGTCCTCATGAGAGGTCTCAATTTACTTTGAATGGGTTTGAGTAAATTTAAGATGAAGACAAAGAACAATACAGCACAGTACAGGCCATTCGGCCCACAATGTTGTGCTGACCCTGCCTCCCATATAACCCTCCACCTTAAATTCCTCCATGTACCTGTCTAGTAGTCTCTTAAACTTCACTAGTGTATCTGCCTCCACCACTGACTCAGGGAGTGCATTCCACGCACCAACCACTCTCTGAGTGAAAAACTTTCCTCTAATATCCCCCTTGAACTTTCCTCCCCTTTTACAGGGGAAGTTATTTACAGGCAGATGTTGAACAGAAAGTAAGGATCAATTATAATCTGATGGAACAATAAGAAAGATGGATGAAGCAGGAATGTGTTTAGGAAACAAAAGGGAGCGTTTGATGAAAATCTTTTTGTTAGCTTTCAGATTTTCAGATGAAAGGGAACGTTATTCATCCCTTCAAATCTCTGCTAGCTCAGAAGTCTCCCAGCAGACGAATTCTCCCACTTACTCCCCTGCAATCCTTTCTCTTTCGCATTCCTGCCAACTCTGCTGCTTCTCCTGCTGACAGTAGCCAATTAGCTTTCTTTGGGATGTGGGAGGAAATCAGAGCCGCTGGGGGAAGCCAACGGTCACAGGGAAAAAGTGCAAACTCCACGTGATCAGCAACCAAAGTTAGGATGAAACCTGAGTTCCCAGAGCTGGGCAATCACAGAAGTTCCATCTTTGCCACAGTGCTGCCAATGCAAATCCAGTTCCTCATAACAAGCCAAATTACCATTTTGCAATGATGTAATCATTGCTCCTTGGTAAACAGCGGATAAACAACAGTAATGAGAAAACAAAGGAAATGTTTCACAATGCACTTTGCTGGTATGTGCAAGGCAAAGTTTCAATGCTCGGTTTGTAGCAAAGATCCAGCTGCAGTCTGATAATCGTGCAATCAATTTAGTCAGTTTCTAATTTAATCCCACAATTGATGAGATGGTGGGTGGAAGATGTGTTCATTTTTGTGTCGCTAATGTAGAATGATATTGTTGGAGGTGAGCATTCCGACCCAGGCCAATTATCCAAAATCATTTACATACATCCCGGCCTGTTGAGATTTTAAGAATTCAGTTCCTTCATGTCAACATGTTTTCCTGTTTAGAAGCATCGCTGAAGAAACTTAAAGTGAGCACACCCTTTGCGCATATACTCAGTGGCCATTTTATTAGGTACCTCCTGTCCCTAATAAAGCAGCCACTAAGTGCATGTTCATGGTCTTCTGCTGCTGTAGCTCATCCACTCAAGGTTCAATGTTCAGAGATGCTCTTCTGCACACTACTTTTGCAATGTGAGGTTATTTGAGTTATTGCCGCCTTCTTGTCAGCATGAACCAGTCTGGCTGCTTTCCTCTGAACTCTCTCATTAACAAGATATTTCCTCCCACAGAATTTCTGCCCACTGGATGATTTTTGTTTCTCGCACCAACCTCTGTAAACTCTAGAGACTGCAGTGTGTGGAAGTCCCAGGGGATCGGTAGTTCCTGAGATACTCAAATCACCCCATCTGGCACCAACATTTTTTCCACGGTTAAAGTGTCTTAAATCACATTTCTTCCCCATTTTCATGTTTGGGCTGAGCAACACCTGAACTTCTTGACCATGTCTATGCATTGCATTGCAGCCACAAGATTGTCTGATTAAATATTTGCATTATTGTGCAGGTGTACTTAATAAAGTGGCCACTGAGTGAACTGCTTAAAGTTTCGAAGATAGCATCCATTAAATATTCTTTCATGTTGCAGTTCTGTTGCCTTTACTGTGCAAAGATTGGTGAAGCGGTATGCTTGGGAAAAATCTTCATTTTCATTTTTCAGATAGAAAATCAATGAAAATATTCACAAATAAAATGCTATGGGCTCTTCTGTTAAAGCTCTGCATGGTAACAGCAGTCAGGGTTATCTAACACTAACCTCAGGAGACCAGGCATGCAGTTTGGGATCTTAGCGTCTTGTTCAATAATCAACTGAACTGTTGATGTCTCGTTCACTTCGCTATGGGTACAAATACAAATTTAGTTTTCTGTGTAAATGAGAAAGGCAATTTGTGCATCCCAGAATTCTTTTAAGTATGGGGATCGGACCTCAGTTGCATCGTTTGGGCCCCTCTGCCACCATGGGTCTACTCTAAGAAGTCACTGTGCCTCCATACCAGGTCAGAAGAAAGGGAAGTTGGATGTAAACGTGAACCTGACCCAGAACTAGAAGGGTCTTGTAACATCAATTATTTTTTACTATTGTTTTGGTTATTGTTATGCTGAGCTCAGGGAAAATCTAGACCAATAGATCCCATTCATAATGAAATCAAATCTTCCTAAATATTATGATGTATAAGGAAACACATATTTAACCTTTAGATTGCTGCCAGACCCAGGGAAATTATTATACAGTGAGGTATTTGCTTACTCACTCTTCCAGTGGGCAGTCTGATGGTTAAATTACATAGATGAGCCTCCTGGGTAGAAGTCTGCTTGGAAATAAAGTTGAAAGCCTAATCTAATCCAACCCAGGCACAGCCATTCTACATCCCAAGGATTTAACGACTTTTTTTCCCCTAACTTCTCTCATCCAGTTCCACATGGCGTTCATATTAAATGTAACAAACTCAAACATGACTTAGTGGTGCTTGCAAATGGAACACCACATACTGATCAACCGCAAAGGACAATTCCCAATTGCTATAGCTTGGGCAAAGTACTGAGACCGGATGCCATGTATAACGTAATCTTGAATCAAAGCCAGAATCTGAACCCGAGTGAATTTAAATCTAAGGTCCGGCTGCCGGGACGTGGACGTTTGGACAATTGATGCATAGGCATGAGTCAAAATCCCACCGGAGCAAATGGGAAATTTCAGTGCAAGCAATGATTTGGTAGAAAGAGCTCTCGTGGTATAGTGGGTGACTGGGTGGAGGTACATTTCTATCAAAAGAGGTGTAAGGTGCTTGTGCAACATGGCACACAATGAATGAGTGGTAATCGTGGAATTACCAAATCCATCTGGTTCACGGATCTCCTGTGAAGGAATCCTACTGTCCCGGTATGCTCTGGTATATGCTTGACTCAATACAGTTACTGCCAAATAGCCTAATGCCACTTAGTTTAGTGGCAATAAGGAGGGGTATAATTGCTAGACTCGGCAGTGAATTCCACAACACACAAAATCATTACAAAGCAATGATATTGAAACACCGTTGTAATACTAAATTAAACTTCTAAAATAATGCAGGCAGAATGTTAAGATAGAGCTAAGAAAGTCTCTCAATGTGCCTCTTTGTTGTATTTTATACTGGTATTAATTTTGGACTTCTTCTAATTATATCTCACCCTCTTCAAAAATTTGCATTATTTTATGAGTTAAAATCATTACTTTTCCAAGTCCCTTCCAAGTCTCTAGTTATCACAGTCCAGAGATTGTTAATGTCTTTTAACCATTGGAATGGTTAGAACATGCGGATTGTTCTGACTCCTGCATTAATATCAATGTCAACTTATTGCATTTACATAGCACCTTTCATGTGGTAAACTTCCTTAATTCGAGTGAAAGAACCCGGAAAACATTGTAATCTTGTAAAGAGAGAGAAGGAAAGAGGATAATATTTCCTATTCTTTTCTGTCACTAATACTGTAGATTTCTTTCTGTTGTGTTTTTGATATTTCAATAATGTTTGAGTGATCTTGTATTGTTTGATTCAGCAATCTTGTTTGTTTAAATAATTAATTACGGGTTATATGCAAAGATGCGAATTGCATATGTCATCACGCTACCAGGTGATACATGCACGCTCCCTTAAAGTAAAGACCAAGTTACACCTGTGTTTCAGACCCCGTGTCCTCCTTCAAATTAACTTAATGCTTTGAGGTTACAAAACACAATAGTTTCCTTTGAAGAAAATATCATCCTAGCAGCAACCTCACCAAGACTCATGAGCTTGAGTCTCCCTCATGTCTTTACTGCTTGATGATGCTTGTTACTGATAATTGCTTCCACATGTATTAAATCACAATTCAACTCACCACAACAAGCATCAGAACTTCAGCTTCCCTGGGATAATGATTCAGAGCCATTGACCCTGGGGTACAACACTATCTGGCACCGACTGCATGCATCACATTGGAAAGAGCTGCTTGCATTTATCCTGTCTATACCCCTCATAATTTTGTATGCCTCTATCAAATCTCCTCTCAATTTTCTACATACCGATTGTTATGTTCATCCAAAACAGAAGCCAGAGGATTAAAAAAAAACAAAAAATATGGGGTAAGAACTTTAAAAAGGCACTGAGAAAGAAGATCAAGATGATTGAGCAGGCTTGAAAGACTATATAGCCTAGGCCTGGTCCCATTCTCGTTCTCACAGATTCTTAAAGACTGGTTGATTATTGTTAAATCTATGGCCAATTGTCATCTGGGAACTGAAAAGAATTTACATACTTTCATAGTAGAGTTTAATGTAGTGAAGTAAGTCTGGACAGAAATGTGACATTCAGAGAAGTGATTAAACTTGCAGAATCTGCCAAAGGTTAACAATGTGTTTGTGGCTACAGCAGGGAATGAATGTGCAGCTTTGTAAGAACCAAATGGCTACTGGGATATGAAGTCTAGAATGATACGCTGTACTTGGGAAAGAACAGCAGGTCCTTGGTTTTGGCGCATGTGTTTTTAATGGAGTTGTAATTTCCTATCCATTACTTTGCAAAACACCCTCCTCTCAATTGCACAACATGTCCCTGATTTATGTGCATCACAATCTGCGTAAACCATCAATTTTGATCCTATATTTGCCACATAAAATTTTTTCTGAATGTTTCACTGCACTACCACATGTGGAGCTTGAGCCACACCCTGGGTAGAGAAGGATGAAGGGCTATTAAACTACTGAAGAGAAGAAACAAGTTTCTTTTGCAACAGGGATTATGAAGAGCATTTGAAACAGAGAGCATAAGCAAACACAATTCGGCATGAAGAGACTCAGATTAACCCTTAAAAAGACATCAGATATAGCCATGCTCCTTTCCACATTTACGTTTAATTCATGAGACCTTGATGGATTAACATATACCTGCTCCACAGCCTCAAGCATCTATGAAGAAGCAAATTTCATCTCTCAGGTTATATTTGCTGTCATTCTTATAATACAGGATTGGAGAAATCCCATCCTCCAGGACGTGCCTCTGTGTATGTGGTCCTCCGCGGTGGCGCAGGAGTGCAGTGGTTAGCACAACGCTTTGCGGTACCAGAGACCCGGTTTCAGTTCGCGCTGCCGGTTGGTAGGTTAATTGTCCATTGCAAATTGCCCCGTGATTAGGCTAGGGTTAAATCGGGGGTTACTGGGCGACATAGCTCGAAGGGCCAGAAGGACATATTCCAATAAATAAATAAAAAATTGATAAAAATTAATACTCCGGATGACTATTTTAACATTATGAATCTGACTTGGCACGCTTCTATTCTTTATTTTCGGCTTATTTCTGCATTTTTTAATTGCCGGCTTTTTCTACCCATCTCTCACTGGTATTTTTTGCGCTTAAAGCAATTCTCATTCTTTGGACAACATTTACTGGTCATCAGTTGAATCACAGTGTTTATGCGCTTTCTTGCCAATCCCCAGTTACAATTATATAGGCATTAGTGCATATATTTTTCAATTTATGGTAGTTTCCAATATAATGCTCATTCCTTTCAATATTTGATTCTTGGTATTGTTAGATCTCTCATTCTTTTAAGCTCACTTGGACTTTTAAATTATATTTCTATAAATCTCTCCAATTTCTGAAAAATGTATTTTATCTCATTTACCAACAACAGCAGCTGCAAAGCTCTGAAGTGCTCTGCTTCTTATTCAGCAAGGTTCCTGTTCTTTGAATGTGGTTTCTACAATACCTTGGTTTTTTAGGTAATTTTCCTGCATTTATCGGTACAAATAAAGCCACAATCAGAAGCAAAGTTTGCTGGCTTTTTGCTGCCTGCAAGGCTCTAGTGTGTGCATTAGTAGAAGACATCTACTACTTGGAGGCTATTTATTTGGCCGAGTTTGAAAAGTGGCATCCTTATAATTTAATGCACCAAGGCACACATACAGAGTTACACTAGAGCAGGAGTTCCCAACCCAAATTCCACAGACTGCTTGCTTAATGGTTTTGGTCCATGGTTGGGAACCCATGCTTTAAAGGTTCTTTGAACATGTGCACAAGATGCCATGCAGTCCAATGAAAGTGCATGATACGTTGGAAGTGCAGTCTCAGTGGAGCCTACGCAAGTGTTGGCAACGCATGGACTTGATCTGGCAGACCCAGAGGAGATGCATGCGTATGATCCTGGGAAAGAAAGAGTTAATAGATGAGGCCTGTTTAATGTCCCCAGGCCTGTACTCCCTGGAGTTTAGAAGAACAGTGGGTGGAGAGCGGGTCTCATTGAAACCAATTGAATATCAAAAGGCCTAGGTGGAGCGGACGTGGAGAGGATGTTCTCTATAGTGAGAGAATCTAGGAGCAGAGGGCACAAGCTCAAAATAGAAGGACATCCCCTGAGAACAGAGATGAGAAGGAACTGCTTTAACCAGCAGGTGGTGAATCTGTGGGATTAATTGCTACAAATGGCTGTAGAAGTCAAATATTTGGATATATTTAAAGTGAAGGTTTATAAATTCTTATTTCATAATGGTGTAAGAAGTTACAGGAAGAAGGCAGGAGAATGGGGTTGAGAGGGATAATAAATCAGCCGTGATGGAATGGCAAAGCAAACTTGATAAGCCAAGTGACTTAATCCTACTCCTATGTCTCACGGTATTATGGTCTTGCATTGGCATATTTATTTATTTCTTGAAATACAGCACAGAATAGGCCCTTCCAGCCCTTTGAGCCATGCCACCCAGCAACCCCAAATTTAACCCTAGCCTAATCACAGGACAATTTACACTAACCAATTAACCTGATCTCCAACCAACCTTTAAACTGTGGGAGGAAACTGGAGCACCTGGAGAAAACCCATGCGGTCAAGGGAAGAAGATACAAATTCTTCACAGGGTCGGCGGCGGGAATTGAAACTAGGTCACCTGCATTGTAAAGCGCTGTGCTAACCACGACGCTACCTTGCTGCCCAAAGAATTTCTGAGATACACGGCAAAAGATTTGAAACCAAGGAGTCCTCCTGCCATCTGAATCACTGTTGGGCCATTAACACATCAGCACATGCTGAATGATGTGAACAAACTGCTTAAAATGCTGTTTCTAGCATGCCTAGAGCATAATATTTTCTTGCGTTGTGACATGCTGCTAGCTAAGTGGCAATTTGCATTTGTTGATAATTATACCCTTCTTCTGTAGGTCAGACAGTGAAACATTAACAGAAAACAACCACATTCCAGGTTCTGTGAGTGCGCTGCAGAAGCAGAAGGTATCTTATGTTTCAGTGGGAAGAAGAAACCTCTAGAAAAGGGGAAGGGCAGCTTTATTCTGTTCTTTCTCACAGTCTGCTTCCTCCTTAAATGCAAGTGTAAATGTTACGTATCACTTATATTGGCTACACACACAAAAAGCTGGAGGAACTCAGCAGGTCTGGCAGCATTTATGGAAGTGAATAAACAGTCGATGTTTCAGGCCAAGGCTCGTCTTCGCGATTGGAAAGGAAGGGGGAAGATGCTGGATTAGACAGTTTGGTGGGGGGTGGGTGGAAGGAGGGTAGCTGGGAGGCGATAGGTGAAACCAGGTGGGTAGGAAAGGGCTGGAGGGGAAGGAATCTGATTGGAGAGGAGAGTGGACCATAGGAGAAAGGAAAGGAGGTGGGGAACCCGGCCCAGGCGAGAAGAGGTAAGAGGACAGAGTGGGAAATGGAAGAAGAGGGGAGGGGGAAGGTTTTTTTAACCAAAGGGAGAAATGCATATTCATGCCATCTGTTTGCAAGCTACCCAGATGAAATATAAGGCGTTGATCCTCCACCCCGGTGGTGGCCTCATCTTGGTATAGGAGGAGGCCATGGAGTGACATGTTGGAAGGGGAATGGGAATCCAGATTAAAGTATTTGGCCAGTGGGAAGGTCCGCTTTTGGCAGATAGACAAAGTAGTCCCCTGATTTATGACAGGTCCCACCAATGTAGAGAAGGCTGCATTGGCTGTAGTCTTCATTTAAGGGCTCAACCTTCAAAGGAAATAATTGTAAGTAGAAGAAAGCAAAAATAAAGTTTATTATATTTGTTAAATAGTCGTTTCTATTTTTGTGTTTCATTTCAATGCAGTAACGAAGGCATCCTGCTCTGTTGGAGCTGTCTTCATTCAAAAGAAGCACAAATCGAAGTCCCATCACCTGCTCAGGTGCTCATAAATAGATCCAATGTTGCTATTCCAAGAATGAGGGGTGTATGAGGAGAGTGCCTCCCTGCAGTTCTGTTGAAAGTTTGTTCCCAGCCAATATAAGCATACGTAACACGCAATCACCACGCAGTTTGTGTTACTTTACTCTGAGCATACAGTACTGTGCAAAAGTCTTTGGCAAATTTCATGGTGTCTGTAAGTGATGATGAACCTGATTCTAATATGGGATGAGAGTGGGAAGGGAGCAGGGAGGGGGGACCAAGGCTGGGAGAAGGGGAAGGGAGAAGAAAGGGAAGAGAGAGTGGGAAGCACCAGAGAGACATACTGTAATGATTAATAAGCCAATTGTTTGGAACTAAGTGACCTTGCCTGCAATGTTCCCTCTAACTTGTAATGACTGTGTGCATAAAAATCTTGTGCCGTGTATTTTTTTGCCCAGTGACAACTGATATGTGCACACTGAATAATTTCTTCAATGAAAACTGTATCAAGAAGCCAGTTCTAAAATCTGCAGACATATCATCATAAACTCCACGTTTTCAACAACAGCCGCATCAGAAAACAGTAAAGGAAATGTAGTTGTGTACAATCTTGAAATATACTTAAAGTGCCAACGAGGTAGAGAGTGCAACTTTCCTTGTGCAGTTTAAGTTCCTTTGTGCGCTCGTCGCTAGCAGCAAAAGATGTGTGCACATGCACACGTGTAAACCTTAGAGGGAACTTTGCTGGCCTGGTGTCTCAGGCTGGGTGTGTCTTCACTTGTGCCAGCAAACCCCCCCCACCCCAGCACTCCTTCTCTACCACCTATCCCAAACCCCTCCCGAGGTGCTCCACCCTCGCCATACCTAATATCCTTTGCTTCAACCAGATTTACAAACTTACCCTCTGCTCCACATTGACAAATACAGACCTGTGCAAAAGTCTTAGGCATCAGAGCTATATATATACACACACTGTGTGTGTGTGTGTGTGTGTGTGTGTGTGTGTGTGTGTGTGTGTGTGTGTGTGTGTGTGTGTGTGTATGTTCCTAAGACTTTTGCTCAGTCGTTGTTGTCGTGGTTATCCCTTGAGGTTGAAGATGATGGTCTTTGTTCCGTTTCCACAGCGAAGATGCCTGTGCATGTATTTGTTTAACGTGTACTTGATGTCGCACTCCAAGAAGCACACAATACTTCACAAATCAACTAAATGATTCCAATGGCATGGAAACCTCGACGATTGGAGCTGATGGATTTGTTGCAGCCTTCATCCACCTTCACAGCCATTGAGTTTGAAGTAACTTCATCCATTTGTTCCACCGTTGAGGTCTTGGTTGGATTGTTCTTTGTCAAGGACCTCACCCTCGACCTTACTGCCACGGGTGACCCTACCAGGGGTGTAGCTCCAGACGGCATCTCTCTCAGGATCTCAGGACCACACAAGCTTCTCCACCATGACAAGGTGACAATCCAGTACTGCGTTAATGTAAGAAATACCACAGACATTGCCCCACACTAGTTGTTACTTCTGTTGTAAGAACATACTCTGTAAATACAAGATTAACTATTTACTTATTTTTTCACCAATTGACATACAGTGCAGAGTAGGCCTTTCCAGTCCTTCGGGTTGTGCCACGCATCAATCTCCCAATTTAATCTGAGCCCAATCATGGGACAGCCTCTATGGAAAAGTGTACATGATACTGTTCAGGGTCTCGAACTGAAACATTGACTGCACTCTTTTCTATAGATGCTGCCTGGCCAACACTCGGACACCCTCCATTTTCTCTGTCTCCCTCTGTGCTACAAACTGGACCATACATTTACCCAGAGTCACTCGGCTGTCAGTCCACTGATGGTGTTAGTCATGTATAACTTCTGGTGCAAGAGCACATCTCCCTTTCCATTGTAACTTGGAGATCTTATTTCAAAGGTGGAAGTCCATTTACCATAAACTTCGGAAATTGCAGCTCCCCCAAATTCCCTCCCTGGCATGAGCATTTTTTTAAATCTCTTTTCCTCCTTTTCCTTTCTGATATCTGTGTCCATTGTCTGGTATAAATTATTTAAAATGTTGCAAACTTATAACTCTGAATTACAATTCAGGTAACCAGCTCATATTGTTAAACAAAGGCTTTCTTTTAGTTCGGTAGAACTTCAGCAATGAAGCCAACTTTAATGAAATTATCTTTTCATAATAGGTTAAGGCTTTAGATGAAAGTACAGACTTTGAAAACATTACAGTATCTGCTTTCTCTCCAACTGAAGCAGATTGAACATTGACACTACATGCCATTCATTTTTCTAAAATTTCAGAGGTGGTGCTCAAGAAACTGGGATGATTGAACACACGAGATGGGCCAGTGTTGTAAATTTCATAATCAATTCAAAATCAAAAACTTGAGAGTCTGAGAAGAAAAATGTGGTGAAATCATCTCTTTCTTTCTCTCTCGCTCTCTCTCACTCACTCTCTCTCACACACACACACACACACACTCACTCTCACACACACACACACACAGACACACACACACACACACACACACACACACACACACACACACACATACATTCTTTCAGAGCATGTTGGGATATTAAACTTATTAATGATTAATGCCTGGATTAAATATCAACTAAATTAAAATATCAAATTCAAAAAATTAAATATAATGCAAAATATATTTGGATTTCTTGGCTCCCAACTATCTCCTCCCCAAGATGCCCAAAAGGCATTTTTCCTAACCTTTCAAGTTCACAAAATTTTGTTTAACTAAAGCTTTTCCAAGAGATATTCCATGTTTGCTGGTCACACTGTGACCTCTTCTAAATTACAGAGGCCTTTTCATGGAAATCCCCTTTCATTTCATCATTTCTTAAGCTTGTAGAAGGCCCTTCAGTTTAACTTTCGGGCCTGGTTTTACTCAGCGCCTCTGTCTTTGGTCTCCTTTATTGTCCCAATGGAGCCCAAAGTAAGCTTGAGGAAATGGAGCCTGTCATCTTTTGCACAGATACATCTGAACTCCTTGGACTCAACAGTTAATTCAATGACTCAATAATTCAGAAGAAGCATAGCTCGGATGGTTGATGGTTAGATTGAATTGTTCTCCGACCTCGGCAATTTACTTGCAAACATTTCATTGCCATGAGTGAAGACATTAGCAGCGTGCAGACGATGTCTCCTCAGGCGGTGATGAAACGTTTGCAAGTAAATTGCCATGGTCGGAGCACAACTCAGTCTAACCAATGAATTGAATACTGTCAGATAATTAGCACATTCAGGAACTTTTTTTTCCTGAGTTCTATAATTTACCAGATTGATAATTTCAAAAGACGCGGCGAATAATGCCATCGAAATCCAAGCCTTTGTGCCTCCAGATAACCCTATAGCTTCCTTAAGAGTAGGCTACAGTATTTTTTTCCTCCAATGAGTGCAATGGAACTGTGGTTAACAATTTCATTCAGGGGGTTTTCAAGCATCATTGGCCCCTGAATAGTCTTAAGGGATATTATTAAAATCTTTCCAAAAGCCATATAATTTGCATGCATTGTCATATACATCATGCTGGTGAACATTTGAAGACATTCAAATAGATGAGTCAGACATGATCTACTTCGCAAGTATTTGCTGACTCTTGTTCAAGCATTCAGTCTCTGAGGAGGAAATCCAAGCACATTCCCACAACCGATATTACACTGACAGATCTGTAATTGCCTGGTTTCTCCCTGCTTCCAATCATAGTATTTGGAATTTCCTGATGTAAAAGATTAATTCTTTAATCTAGAAAGCTTTGGGATACCACGTATCAAGGCTCCACAATTAAAGTAAAATACCATTAATCTGGCCCACCTGGAACATAATTGCTGAATAATTGCCAGATTTTCTGGTCTATTGGATGTTATTATTTCCCCAACGTGCCTTTAATGAATAGAAACACAGGAGATGGCAGACACTGGAATCTGGAGCAAAAAAAAATTGGTGGAAGAACTCAGCAGGTATGCTATATCTGTGGAGGGAAATGAGCAGTTGATGTTTCAGATTAAGACCCATTTTCTTAAATGCTATTGAATAAGCTGATTCTTACATACTACACAGCAGTATAATGTCTTCTCCAGTGAACCCAGTGGGTTTTATGGGAACTGGGGAATTTCAAGGAAGGCTAGGAAACATGATCCAATTAAATTCCAAAGGGGTGACATTCCCTGTCTTCCATGACTGATCTCCTCCATGGAATATTTCCCATTTAATTTTCTTTCTCTGTGAATTCAAATTTCTCCATAACCCTGCTCTGATATGCATCACTGTAACCTAAATGTCCCAGTTGTTGATTTTGGACCAAAGATTCTGTTTAAATCCATTCTGCATGTCAATGCTCAGATGCCTAGGCCCCAGGAGCAGGATTCCGTCTCAAAACCTTATTGATTCTTTTTTTTAACTTTTTAAGTTGCCTGTTGAAACCTACCTCTTTGATGAGTTTTGGGTTGCTTGTGTCAATGTTTTGGTGGCAGGGTGGAGATATCTCTACTGACATATCTGTCCATGGCCTCGTCTCCTGCCACAATGAGGCCACACTCAATATGGAGGAGCAATACCTTATATTCTGTCTGGGTAGCCTCTAACTTGATGGCATGAGCATCCATTTCTCAAGTTTCCAGTAATGCCCCCCTCCCTCAGACCTTATCTCTTTACCTACCCACCACCTTCCTCTGGTGCTCCTCTCCCTTCCCTTTCTTCCATGGCCTTCTGTCCTCTCCCATCAGATTCCACCTTCTCCAGCCCTTTATCTCTTTCACCAATTGACTTCCTAACTCTTTACTTCACTTTTTATGTTCTTTTCTCTTGAAAGGTTCATTAAGCACCTACTATCCAAATTCACTCGGCAGGGTATACGATCTTCTAAAGCTTTGGACAAATACCTGTATGGCTGGCAAAGTATAAGGCTAAATGAGAGTGCCCGCTCTCAAATAGAGAGTCAGATGTTTTTATTGCTCTTAAGAGTGAAAACTGATAATGTGCTGACAGTCCTGGAATTATTTCATCTCCACCAGCATCAGTGGTTTTATTGAACTTTGAACATGAGAGAGAAGGGGCAAATGATAGGGAGTAGGGTAATCATTTTTTATGGTATCTCTCCATGCCACCTTTTTCTGCTAATTTCTTTAACCATCTATCATCTTTTTGTCTCAAATGTACTTAGTGGCTGAGCCTCCACAGCTCTCTTATATTCAACGATACCATGGGAATTCAAAGATTCAAAGTACGTTATCAAAGTATGTGTGCGGTATAGAACCCTGAGATTCGTCTTCCCACGGACAGCCACGCAACTAAGTAACACTGAAACTTGTCTAAAGAGAAGCGTCAACCGCCCCGCCCCCCCACCCCAGCAATGAGCAAAAAAAACAAATTTTGCAAATGGCAAAAAAAAGAGAGCGAAAAACACAGAATGTAAAACACAAAATTGAGAGAGTCCATGAATATTCAGTGCAACTCAGTTCATTTTCATCCACCTCTGTGTCATTCATTTTCTGCAGACCACTCCAATCTAAATCACACAAAATGGCAACAAAAAATAGGAGCAACCAAGAAACTGGAAACCCATCATAATGTGAACTACGTCACAAATTCCACCAACTACGTCACGATTCCACAAACTACGTCAATTAACCTTGCCCAAGACCCATGGGCTCCGGCACCATTCTCTGTCATTTATTATCAAAGTATGTTTGCAATATGCAACCCTGAGATTTGTCTTCCCTCAGACAGCCGCAAAACCAAATAAAACCCTGGACCAATTCAAAGAAAAGCGTTAACACCCCCACCCGACCAACATGCAAAAAACTGGGAGCATCAGGTGACAGGGAGAGTGAAACCTTTCTCACCCATTTGGAACTATAGTAAATAAACTAAGGAAGTTTTCAGTGTGGCAATACCAACTTCTAAACATTTTTCAACTACTTTAAACCTGCGTTCTGTACTCAGCTCTGAAATTAGTCAGATGGCGTGATCTCCTCGCGATTCAAAGGGAAAAATGATCAAGCTACAAATTCATTGAAGGTTTAGCCTTGAATAATTTGTGTTATTTCCTGCCCTTAACGGCTTGTCTGCTTTCAAAATTAATGACATCCTCCAAGGATGTTCAAAACACTTACAAAAACAGCTAAACACCTGGTATGAGATCGAACTGTTGCCTTGTGCCAGTAAAGCAAAGGGCAAAGTTGCACTGAATTTTGCAATTTGAGTCTCTCTCACTAATTTGAATAGGCTACTTAAAGACTGGAAGTTGTGAACAAAGGGGAAGTTGTGTTGGTGTTAGAAAAGTGGGTGAACTTCTCTCCAAGGCAATCTCAACAAACAATTGAATGGAATGATATTGACTTTACTCACATCCCTTAACTTTTTTTAATTTTTATCGAACACAACCAAAAACAGAAACACTGACCATATGCTAACAAAGCCAGGGAATCACACATAAGCAGCAATAATTATATAACTATTAACTTTAAATATGCAAATAAACAAGAAAATCCACTCTGAATACTGTTGGACAGAAGGAACTATATCTAAAGGGAGTCACAAAATGGAAACATTTAAGGGATAACCCAAAACGTTGACAGATTTGTGCAATGTGCAATTTATAGTGACTCATAATAAATAGTATATACAACAATATAACATAGAAATACAGTTGTGTCAGAATGAATTAATCTGTTTGATGGCCTAGTGGAAGAAGCTGTTCTGGAGCCTGCTGTTCCTGGCTTTTATGCTGCGGTACCATTTCCTGGATGATAGCAGCTGGAACAGTTTGTGGCTGGGGTGACTCGGGTCCCCAGTGAGCCTTTGGGCCCTTTTGACACGCTTGTCTTTTTACACCACCCTTTGCTTCTCCAGCAGGTACCGCAAGGAAGGGATTGCATATGAGGAACATGCTGCTGTAAACAGATAAAAGAGAGCTCAAATATTTCTATCTAACTTAGTCTGGCTTAAAATGAAAATTTTAGTTGGGAATAAGACTCAGGGAATGGTAAGTGCAGACCCATTCAAAATTGGCACTAACTTGAAGCTGGAGAGGTTCCTTGTAAAGCTGTAAGATGTCATGTAAAGTTCTGTGCACAATATATCCTTTGCAGACACCTTGCATGATAAGAATGCAGGATTCTTCCCCACACCTCCTGGAGTTGGAGGAGGCAGCTGAGGCTTAACAGGCATATACAAACAGAAGATGCTGTGACTTTTCAGTGGGTCAGGCTGCGGAGGGTAAAAAAAGACTTAATACTTCATACCAAAGATCTTTCGAAAGAACAGATGACAAGCCTGTCTCAGAGGTTAATATTTCATGTCAGTGAATATAAATTCTGTCTTTCCTCCTACTGATTCTGCGTAAACAGCCCAACAAATGTGGATCATTTTGGTACAGGGTATCTCGCAAAGACCTGGTTACATAAAATTTTCAATTGCCCTGTTGTCAAAATATACTTCACTCAGAAAGCTTACAAACATAGCCCAGCACATTGGTCTGTCACTTTTCATAGGGCACTCCATCTACAAACAAGATCAGGATCGGAATCAGAATCAGGTTTAATATCACCTGCATACGTTGAGAAATTTGTTAACTGGCAGCAGTACAATGAAATACATGATAAATTACTTTCCAGAAAAATACCGAATTACAGTAAGTACACATGTATAGCTATTAAATAGTTAAGTTAAAATAAATAGTGCAAAAACCAGAAATAAAAAGTAGTGAGGTAGTGTTCACGGGTTCATTGTCAGCTTAGGAATCGAATGGCAGAGGGGAAGAAGCTGTTCCCGAGTCACTGGGTGTGTGCCTTCAGGCCTCTGTATCTCCTTTCCCTCATGTTGTACCACTATGACGTCTAGTTCTCCCTTGCATGCAATTCTGACGATGAATTCTTGATCTGAAATGTGAACTCCGTTTCTCTATCCATGGATGCTGCTTGGCCCTTTGTCCGTTTCCATTATTTTCTGGTTTTCTTTTAGACTTCTGCAGTGGTGCTTACGCTTACAACCCTTTTCAGGCTTTCCTGCAAATTCGGATTCTTAAAAGAGATGAATGGTGCTTCGCATCATTGTCATAATTATGTGCCATGTCGTTTGGCGCAGGTGATCATGCAAAATTGCTCTTGGCGAATTTTTCTACTGAAAGACACAAACACATAAAAATGTCACTCATCTTTAGGCTTTCCTCTCCTTCAAAGATTCCAAAATTTAAGCCTGATACATTATGTTCACAATTTCAAAATCAGAATCAAAATCAGGTTTATTCTCATGATGTGTGTGGTGAGGTTTGTTGATTTGCAGCAGCAACACAGTGCAATGTATCAAAATGACTATAGGTTACAGTAAGAAATATCATCGTCATCATCATTATGTGCCTTGTTGTATGATATAAGTGATCATGGCCATGGTCATGTTCTTGGCAAACTTTTCTACAGAAATCGTTTGCCTTTGCCTTCTTCTGGGTGGTGTCTTTACAAGTTGGGTGACCCCAGCCATTATCCATACCCTTCAGAGATTGTCTGCCTGGCGTCAGTGGTCGCATAACCAGGACTTGTGATCTGCACCAGCTGCTCGTATGACCATCCACCATCTGCTCCCATGGCTTCACGTGACCCTGATTCGGGGTAAGGGAGGGGGGAGGGGCTCAGCAGATGCTACATGTTGCCCAAGGATGACTAGTGAACTAGCGGAGCGATGGAGTGCATTACACTCCTTGAGGCAGAGACGTATTTTCACTCTGCCACCCAATACAGCTGCTCAACACTGAATCTCCAGCTGTGCATGAAAGATATGACAGGGAGGGATTTTCCTCCAACCAGGCTTGTTTGAACATTCAGCTGATGATTCATTTTGCCAAATGGCAACCCCAATAGACTAGTGATAAATGTTGTTATTCTTAACTACTTTCCCATTAAGAGTAAGCAATGAAGATAAGCTAAGGCCATCTTCTTTGGTTCACGATCAGGGTCGATAGCTAAAGTTGCTGTGAATAGGGGATGGGGCAGGGGGGAAACAAGGATGTGATTCAGACATGGTAAAAACCGTTAGAAATACAGAGATGGGGGGTAATAACTCAATTGTGGAAAAGCATTTCATCGTCAGGTAAAAGGAGCTCATCTATTGCTGTAGATGGCATAGGTTGGCATGTAGCCAGATTCTGCACTACAGTCGTCATCCAAGCCTCCTGCAGAACCCATTCTTTTTGAAAAAATTTACCTGTGAAGACATGTCCAAATAATTCCCCTTGTTCAATTTAGGTTGGCAGATTGAATTATGAGGGAGATCTCTCAATTAACCTTGGCGTATTCAACACTTGATCAGATTGAAAAATTGAGTCCACTTGGCACAAGCATATGTGCATGAATTAATGAGACTCTTAGAAGTAAGCTTACTTCTTTGAAAAGATGAGAACCTGTGTTGGTTCTAGATCAGTAAGTGCAATATTAAGGTATCACAATGGAAAATAAAAATAACTAATGGAAATATCTGTGAGATGGAGACGTAAAAGACTGCAGATGCAAGAACCC
Organism: Hypanus sabinus; assembly: GCF_030144855.1. Taxonomy (NCBI): domain Eukaryota; kingdom Metazoa; phylum Chordata; class Chondrichthyes; order Myliobatiformes; family Dasyatidae; genus Hypanus; species Hypanus sabinus. The sequence continues at coordinate 30,709,698 of NC_082735.1, read as the reverse complement.
AAAGCATCAAACAAGATGACGAGAGACCTCACTGAGTCACTCTAGCATTTTGCTTATGAGATATTGTGGTTATTGGTGACCCCATGACCTAAAGTAGCCATTTTTTCCTGCCATTCACTACACCACCATTGTCCCCCAGCTCGCTACTATCTAACTTATGAATTATCCAACAGCATTTCCCAAACCTATGGCCCCCTAGCACGAAGACAGACAAGAAAGACACCAAGTGGGTGCATGGGATAACCACCATCTCTAACTTTCTGCCTCAATCACACACTCTCCTGAATTGGAAACACACAGCCGTCATTGTTCTAAATCTTGGAGCTTCTTATAAGAGAACATTGTGGGAAGAGTTTCACTAGATAGACTACACTGACTCAAGCAGCTGGCATGCCATCTGCTCCTCATGGAAAGCTAGTGATGGGCTTGTTAGAAACTCACAGATGCCAAAAGGATGAATGAACAAGAGACATGTTTTCACTTTACTTCTGTGTTTCATTTATCCTGCAGGATGGCCTATATACAATGTCTTCCAATAGTCTCCAAAAGACATAACAACACATATGGAATACTTTCATACATGGTCTGGTATCATTTTTGTTCTTCTGCTCAACTTATTTGAAACTGGGAGCTGATTGTGTGAGGAATGTAGGAAGAGTGGTGGATAAAGGGACCAGTTCAAATATTTTGTGGTGAATTGACAATGTTATTTGGCTAGCAATGGTGCTTTTTTGTTGTCATTCTCCTGTGATGGATTTGTTGATTCCAAAACCCAGGCTAAGTGCTGCTGTTGCTTTCCAAGTCACTGTTATTGTCCATTGGCTCACTGAGAGGATCTTGCGACTTACTGGGAAATGGGAGAATTTAAATAATCTGCAGCTGTTTGCTAAAATCATTACCTCAGTAGATAGAATAATCCAAACCCAAGAGACAGGATGGAATTTATGAAATCTGATTACAGATAAGTAGCAAATCAAAGGTCATTATTTATCTTGAATTTTAGTTGTTGACACCACCTTCATTTTTGTGCAGCTAGGTAAATGACATGAAGGTTGTACATTCAAAATTTGGAAAGTACATCTGTGGAATTCAAAACTGTTTGTTCTTGAAATCCTTCCACAAGTTTAAATGCTTCTGACTTTATCTGATACCAAGCTGAAGGAAAAGGAAGGCTCGTTCAGCAGTAATTTGTTACTGGAATACCTTTAACAGAAAATAATTTAGATGAGTGCGTGGATGGAAAAGTGAGGCAGGAGGGAGGGATTCAGATACTTCGGCAAAATGGAAAAGTGGCATGAGAACTGGGAGATTAACCAGCGCTTTTGGAATGAGAGGGGGACCAGAAAGTGGCAGAGCAGAGAAGAAATGAGAGGAGAGGGAAAAGGTTAAAAGTTGTTGCAGTATCTGAAATTTCCTAATGTGTGCTGGATCAACTCACACAAAATGCTGAAGGTCAGACAATATCCATGGGGGGAAATGAACAGTTGATGCTTGAGGGTGCAACCCTTCATCAGAGCAATATGCTTCAGACCAGGATGGATGAAAATAATAAATTAACTAAGGAAGTATTTAATAGTATGCATGCCATTGCTCTTTCCTTATTGATAAGGAAGGTGAGTTTGGTGAGAAAGTATTAGTGTCAATTTTACCTGGTACTTGACTTGACCATCTGTTCACTTATCAACAACATTCTTCCACATCCCTCCTACAACCAATTTCCTATCTCACTTCAGTTGAACAGATAACGCAAACAAGTGATATTTTCCATTAGACTGATGGATCACAGGTACCTGCAAGATGCTTCATATGATATATGAAAAGAAAACTGTCGACATTTTGGGCTGAAACCTTTCAGCAGGGTTTCGGCCTGAAACGTTGACTGTACTCTTTCTTTTCCATCGATGCTGCCTGGCCTACTGAGTTCCTCCAGCACTTTGTGTGTGTTGCTCGGATTTCCAGCATCAGCAGACTTTCTCTTGCTCGTCATAGTATTTTGATTTTGATTGAATAAATGAACAATGCCATTATATTTGTCCCTACACAAGGAAGTATCAGTTATGAAATCACAGGTCAGTCAGCTTATCATGAAAGGTGCTAAGGTTTAGGATGGTGGTTAGTTTAATGTTGAAGTGTTCGCTGAGCTTGGCGATTGGTTTGCAGAAGTTTCATCACCAGTCGAGGTGACATCTTCGGTGTGCAGTCATTGGGATTTCTCTCTGGGAGTGCTTGCATTTATATCGGCAAGAGAACAGGGGTCTGTATAAATGCAAGAGCTTGCAGAGAGAAACACCAACAACTGCGCACCGAAGGTGTTACTTGACTGGTGATGAAACGTCTGCACGTTAATTAGGAAGCTCGGTGAACATTGCAATATCGGCATTAGAGAAATATCAGGACTGGGTCAACTTTCAGTGAAAAATGCATGGCTGAGACCCAGGCTAGACAGTTTCTAACTGTGGTCTACAATCATTTCTATATTTTTGGCATATATGATCTCTCTTCCACTTCCACACTAATAAAAAAAAATCCTGAAATCAGCAAAATTGCTGTCTACCCCCATGGAACCCAGGAGGATTCAAACAAAAACAGTTAGCTCTGTTCAAATCAGGCTCTGTTATTCAATTTTTAATACAAAAAGGTGAAGTTTGGTGTCAAGTCTGATTATTATTGCCATTCAACATCCATGAAAAATAAAATTAGCTTCTCCTCATCAAGGCCACATATTGTTAGTCACTCCTACAGAAATGTACCAGTAAGAGTACAAACAAAAGCCATTGATGGCACCAAGATGCCAAGAGCAAATGCATATTTATGCAAATGCCTCACCAATGTGCATCCACCTATACTAAGAGAGGGAATGAGCAGGTCTCCAGGGACAGGAAGGAATGGGCAGAGAAAGAGTAATAAGGATTCTGGAGAGGCTTTCTTCCTCATTAGTTCTTTCAACCTCCAAGGGGACCACAACCTTGTCACTGGGTTTGGAGGCTTGTGTGCCTCAATAACCCAGAGAGCTATGTTGGATGGAGTTAGGGCTTCATGACTTGGTTCTTTGTAGCGTCACCCATGCTAAACAGGTCAAAGGGTAGAGGCCAAACCAAGCATGGTCCACCGCTCCTCCAGTTTCGGGGGTTCAGCTCAGGGCTAACAACCCTGACTGGTCACATAAAACGTTTACAGAAACAACAGTGAAGAATCCTTCTGCACCTGTGTGCGAAGTAAGGACCCCAAACCCTGAAAATGGCCAAGGACAGACAGCGACAGAAGACCCTCATTGCTGTCCTAAATGCTAGCAGTGTAACAGGCAGTCAGGTAAGTAAGTACATTCAAATTGAAAACATAAAATATAGAAGCATAGAAAATAGGTGCAGGAGTTGGTCACTCGGCCCTTCAAGCCTGCACCGCCATTCAGTGTGATCATGGCTGATCATCCAACTCAAAACCCTGTACCCGCTTTCTCTCCATACCCCCTGATCCCTTTAGCCACAAGGGTCATATCTAACTTCCTCTTAAATATAGCCAATGAACCGGCCTCAACTGTTTCCTGTGGCAGAGAATTCCACAGATTCACCGCTCTCTGTGTGAAGGAGTTTTTCCTCATCTCGGTCCTAAAAGGCTTCCCCTTTATCCTTAAACTGTGACCCCTCATTCTGGACTTCCCCTACATCGGAAACAATCTTCCTGCATCTAGCCTGTCCAATCCCTTTAGAATTTTATAGGTTTCAATAAGATCCCCCCCTCAATCTTCTAAATTCCACTGAGTTACTTTCTACTTCTAAATGTGTCGTAGAAAATAAGGTCCCCAGATACAAATCATCTAAGGGAAGGACTTCACTCATAAAACGTTTCGCATTTATCTAATCCAATTTCTGTGGAACTTCTCAGAAAACAAAGTATTACTCAAGATGTATTTATTGCTATAATGTAGAAACTCCAAATTAACTAATATTCAATAAGCAAAGCCGCATCAGAGTTTGGGGGTCTGGACATTGGCCTTTTGATATATGCATGTTACTTATGATTCTGAAATCTGGTTCCTTCTATGTAAGTCAATGTTATTTTTTGTATTTTTTGCATGCAACAGAGGACAAATTTATACCATCAATTCTTCCTAAACAGCACACTCATTGCAATTGGACTTCTGTGGATATTTAGGTTAAATTCACGGCTAAAAATTTATTAGCTGTTACAGAAATCCTGTGAATTTCCTAGTCCCTTAATATCACCTTCCTGAACAAGAAGACACAGCAGCATCTCCACTTCCTAAGGAGACCGAGGAAATTGAAGTCCCCCCCTTCCCCCGATCTTAACTGTATTTTATAGCAGCACAACTGGAACTTCCTGCTAGTTCCATCTCCATCTGGAATGAGACCAGTCGAGCATCAGACCAGACACTCTACAAGGAACTATGAGGATCGTAGGGGTCTCCCCACCATCTGATGGGGATACGTATCACGAGCGGTGCATACCCACCATCCTTCCAGCATCCTCTTTGACTTGCTACCATCAGGCAGGAGACTCCGATGCATAAAAGCAAAAACGGTCAGGACGGGAAACAGTATCTTCCCTCAGGCCACCACAGTCAAATTGTCACTGGTTAATCTGTTCTGTACCTGACAATATTTAATTTATACAGATGTTTATTTATGTATAATCCATCTGTAGCTTTCATCCTGACTCTCATCGGTTATAATGTGTTATGTATACTACTGTGCTTTGCACCCTGGTTTGGAGAAATGTTGCCTCGTATCTACAATTTGAGAGGGATAAGGGCAGATCAGAGGTGTCAGTGTTGCAATTAAATAAAGGAGACTACGGAGCCATGAGGGAAGAGCTGGCCAAAGTTAAATGGGCGGATGCCCTGGCAGGAAAGACAGTGGATCAGCAGTGGCAGATATTCTTGGGGATAATACAAAAGATGCAAAAGCAGTTCATTCCAATGAGAAGGAAGGATTCAAAGAGGGGGAAGGGGCCACAGTGTTTGACAAAGGAAGTCAGTGATTGTATATCATTAAAGAAAAAGAAGTACGACAGGGCTAAGATGAGTGGGAATACAGATGATTGGGAAAGTTTTAAGGAACAGCAGATCTTAACTAAAAAAGCAATACGGAGAGAAAAAATCAGGTATGAGCTCAGTTTAGCCAGGAATATAAAAGGGGATAGCAAAAGCTTTTTTAGCTATGTGAAGAGAAAGAAGATAGTTAAGAACAATGTTGGCCCCTTAAAGAATGAATTGGGAGAAATTGTTATGGGAAACAGGGAAATGGCAGCAGAATTTAATGTGTACTTTAGATCTGTCTTCACCAGGGAGGACACAAGCAATCTCCCAGATGTTTGGATGGGCCAGGGTCATAAGATATCAGAGGAATTGAGACAGATTGACATTAGGAAAGAAACTGTGATGAGTAGACTGGTAGGACTGAAGGCTAATAAATCCCCGGGTCCAGATGGTCTGCATCCGAGGGTTCTAAAAGAGGTGGCTCAGGAAATTGCGGATGCATTGGTAATCATTTTCCAATGTTCCTTAGATTCAGGATCAGTTCCTGAAGATTGGAGAGTGGCTAATGTTGTCCCACTTTTCAAGAAGGGAGGGAAGGAGAAAACGGAGAACTATCGCCCTGTTAGCCTAACGTCAGTCGTGGGGAAGATGCTTGAGTCCATTATTAAGGACGAAATAGTGGCACATCTTGATGGCAGAAATAGAATTAGGCTGAGCCAGCATGGATTTACCAAGGGCAAATCATGCTTGGTTAATCTGTTGGAGTTTTCTGAGGGTGTAAGAAAGGATGTTAGACGAGGGTAAGCCAGTGGATGTTGTGTACCTAGATTTTCAGAAGGCATTCGATAAGGTGCCACATGGGAGATTGGTGAGTAAAATCAGAGCTCATGGCATTGGGGTCAGGGTTTCAACATGGATAGAAAACTGGTTGGCAGATAGAAAGCAAAGGGTAGCAGTGAATGGATGTTTCTCAGACTGGCTGGAGGTGACTAGTGGGGTACCACAGGGCTCTGTATTGGGACCACAGCTCTTTACGATTTATGTCAACGATTTAGATGAGGAAAACTATATCAGCAAGTTTGCTGACGATACTAAACTGGGTGGCAGTGTGACATACGAAGAGGACGTTAGGAGAATACAGGGAGACTTGGATAGGCTGGGTGAGTGGGCAGATACTTGGCAGATGTCATTCAATGTGAATAAATGTGAAGTTATCCACTTTGGAAGCAGGAACAAGAGGGCAGAGTATTGTCTGAATGGTGTAGAGTTAGGTAAGGGAGAAATGCAAAGAGACCTAGGAGTCCTAGTTCACCAGTCAATGAAGGTGAATGAGCAAGTGCAACAGGCCATGAAGAGGGCAAATGGAATGTTGGCCTTTGTTACAAGAGGAATTGAGTACAAGAGCAAGGATGTCCTTTTGCATTTGTACAGGGCCCTGGTGAGACCACACCTGGAATATTGTGTACAGTTTTGGTCTCCAGGTTTAAGGAAGGACATTCTGGCAATTGAGGAAGTGCAGCGTAGATTCACTAGGTTGATTCCTGGGATGGCAGGGCTGTCTTACGCAGAGAGATTGGAGAGATTGGGCTTGTACACGCTGGAATTGAGGAGATTGAGAGGGGATCTGATTGAAACGTTTATGATAATTAAAGGATTTGATAGGATTGAGGCAGGAAATATGTTCCAGATGTTGGGAGAGTCCAGTACCAGAGGGCATGGATTGAGAATAAGAGGTCAGTTATTTAAAACAGAGTTGAGGAAGAGCTTCTTCTCCCAGAGAGTTGTGGAGGTGTGGAATGCACTGCCTTGGAAGACGGTGGAGGCCAATTCTCTGGATGCTTTCAAGAAGGAGCTAGATAGATATCTGATGGATAGGGGAATCAAGGGATATGGGGACAAGGCAGGGACTGGGTATTGATAGTGAATGATCAGCCATGATCTCAGAATGGCGGTGCAGACTCGAGGGGCCGAATGGTCTACTTCTGCACCTATTGTCTATTGTATATAGTTAAGTGACAATAAAGTTGGCTTGACTTTGCTTGAAGAGAACACTAGCTGCTGTAAAAAAGGAATAGAGCATTTTGGAAGATACTCTGAAACCCCCACTCAACTCCAATTACTCCATTCCACCGAGATGCAACACTGAGCATCATAGGAAGTCATTCCTGCCTGTGGCCATCAAACTTTACAACTCCTCCCTCGGAGTGTCAGACACCCTGAGCCAATAGGCTGGTCCTGGACTTATTTCCACTTGGCATAATTTACTTATTATTTAATTATTTCTGGTTTTATATTGCTATATTTCTACACTGTTCTTGGTTGGTGCGACTGTAACGAAACCCAATTTCCCCCGGGATCAATAAAGTGTGTTTGTCTGTCTGTCAATTAAGAAGTTCACAAAACCAGAAAAAAATGGGTTTTTAACTTTACATTTATCCACTAGAGAAATTAGCATCCAGAGGCAACTATTTGCCCCACTCAGCCACAAATTACAATGAAGAGATAGAGAGCAGAGTGGTAGATTCGCAGTCTCACAGGGCCGGACACCTAGGTTTAATTCTGACCTTGGGCTGCTTTCTCTGTGGAGCTTGCACGCTCTTCCTGTGACCTCACGGGCTTCCTCTGGGCGCTCTGGTTTCCCCCTGCATCACAAAGACATGCGGATTGGTGGTTGACTTGGCCGCTGCAAGTTGCCCCGGGTGTGCAGTCGAGTGGTAGACTTGGGGGTGAGGTGGAAAACAATACGAGGGAGAATAAAAGCAATGAGGATGACTGTAGGCTGAGTGTAAAGCTGTGGTCGGTGATCTGTGTGGATGTGTCGGATCAAAGGGCCTGTGTTTCAGCTGCATGTGTCTGTGGCTCTAAAACAGAGACACCATGCTGCGAAGTAGACACATATTTAGTGGAACTCAAACATATGAATTGCAAACTCAGGCTATGCACGGTTGAATTCTGAGAACATCAACTGTTTCTCTGGGGTATGGACTGAAACCACGACTGTTCAGTGCTACACCAATTCCCAGCCACAAAGTCAGAAGAGCTCACACACAGAGTGAAACTAAACAGCTCGGAGTATAAGTCTGTGATCAGAACGGAGGATCGTTATTGTCTGATAGTATCATAGCAGCTACAGTATTGAATGCATGTGTGTCTTTGACAACTCGCTAGCCCACAAGAAATTCCCAGTGATTCAACCAAATTTGAAGAGCTTAACCACGGGTTTACCAATCTCCAGCTCGGAGCCAATAGCGAGGGCCGCACGCTTGCAAAGATGTTTGATGACCTCACGCACCATGTGAGACGTTTTCCAATGAGCAAGTGACTAGCTGGAGATTCTTTAGGCACTGAGCTCTGGTTGAACTGACACTCTCTCGGGCCTCACTTTGAACCACAGAACCACAAGTGCGGTGCAGCCTACATCTCAAGACTGCACCTGAACTTCAACAGGGTTTTTTTTTTCTTTTGTAACCAGGATACCCCTCAGCTGGACCTCTGTGCGCTTACGGTAAGCAGTACCACCCTCGTTGAAGGGTTTCTTAGAGTTGTCACATTTCCAGTGTTGGCTGCTTCTTCATTGTCGTTCCCTATATTGAATGCCTGTGCACACAGCTCTTGCTAAGCCTGTGGCTAAGCATTCCTGTGGCGGTATAAACCCAGACTCTTGGTTACAAACAGACACTCAATTTCCTTTGGGATTTTTCTGCTCTCTCTTGGTTGTTCCAGCACGACGCTCTGCAAAGTGACAATAAAAAATCTCCGCAAGGACTGAGAGTACCATCTGGAACGAACCATGGCATCCAACAGCATATTTGATTCATTTACAACCTACTCACAGAGCTTCTTGCGGGGTAAGTCCAAACCTCTTTTGTCTTTCAAGGCAGGAAACCTCAGTGCATGAGAGTATTCTTTTTGAAGGTGTATCACTAGTTCTGGTGCAGTTAGTGCAATGTGGCTTTCCAATAAATGACTGACTACAAGTTATATGATAATGAAATGAGGTGGAGCAGATACTGCACCTATTTCTTTCTGGTTTGGCAAGTGATTGATTTCAACACCTTTGGTCATCTTAATATATATTTGAAACTAACAAGGCAGAAGGTTGACACTTGCGATCAACTGCAAAGCAAGGACACCATAACCTTTGGAACTTTTTTTCGAAGTAGACATGTGATTCATCAGGCACGGTATCATATCAGCAGGAACTATGAAAACTAAACGCTTTTGTGAATTTTTCCTATGACCAAATTTTATTTCTTCGCAGGAAGGGGTCAGGATTTTCCAAGACAACCAGACCCCTACCACATTCGTTCCCACCTCATTGCTCCATTCAGTCAACTGGTTCACTAGAAAGCTTAAGGACAGATTGATCCCAAATATTAAATATCGAATAGGTCAGCTTGAATTTTGCCCATGTTGTCTAGAACACATAGGGTCCCCAACCTGGGGTCCACAGACCCCTTGGTTAATGGTAGGGGTCCTTGACATAAAAAAAAGTTTGGGAGCCCCTGCTGTGGACTGAATGCATTAAATAACAAATTTTCTTCAAATTGTACTGGAGACAGTACCTGAATTTTTTGAGACAGTACTTGAAATTAATTTCAGGGATGCAATTGGTCAGGTTACAATACTTTTAGGTATTAATAGAAGCACCAAATCTTGATAAACTGCTTATGGACCAAATATTTATTTGTATTTCTTATTTGGTACGTTTGATGCACTTTTCAAAATTTATGTGCAGTTTTGTTCCTGTTCAATACATTAAAGTTTGCTTTTGTTGGTATATTTATGAAAAAAATACCTTACTTCATCAATGACCAAAATGAAAGTTACTTTGTAAAAGCTAGATAATTCAAGAGTAATCCAAATGCAAACTTCAGTCCAGTTACAGTAAAGGCAGATAATACCTGAATACTTGATCTTGTTTAGCTGAGTACATCACTTGTAGTACTAACTTCTTTTTCAGCCATTAACAATCTTACAAAGAATTCTAACTAAAGTGTCTGTCTGGGAGGGCTGAGTTAACCGTCAATTCCTTATGTTACTCATGAAATCCTAGCTGTGACCCTTATGAAATTAGCTTTAGCGAGTATCTTGTTGGTGGATGCAGAGTAAGAAATCTGTTCCACCCATTTTTTTTTAATTTTGAATTCCTCCCTTCACAACTTGTGCATTTCAGCATGAAGTATTTTACTCAGTAGGCCGTTTGGATCATCATCAGGCACATTTCGCTCAGCAAGCAGCGCAGGAACCATTTCATTGCTGTACGGGATTGCAGTCCTCAACTTTCTCTGTGTGGATGTTTTTTCAATTGACAATTTCTGCACCATTAAAGTAACATGCAAAGAGCTCAGAGCTATGAATTAGCAAAACATTATGAAACCCCGTCAATGGCCAAGCATTGAAGGTGGGAGGGGATAGGATCAAATGGGATGTGAGGGGTAAGTATTTTTTACTCAGAGAGTGGTGAATGCCTGGTATGTTCTGGCTGGTATGGTGGCAGTGGCAAATGCATTAGAGGCTTTTAAGAGATGTTTGGATAGACACATGCATATAACGAGGATGAAGGGATATGGATATGATGTAGGTAGGGGGGGATTAGAATTTTGGCATTTTTGATTTGCTTTTAGCTAGGTCAGCACAGTGTTGTGGGCTGAATGGCCTGTTCCTATTCTGTACTCTTTTATTACAGCAGGTTTAGAATTTGTTTTGCTATTAATATAATATATTTTGTATAAATTTGATAGTATTTTACCTGAATAGTAATCTCTTCAGAGGTATTTGAAAACCGATCTCTCTCTCTGTTATTTCAGCCTCAAGTGAACAATTTTATGTATAAAATTATTTGTGCATATTTTTTTCACAATATGACACCTTACTTTCCTTGCTCTCTCTCTCTCTCTCACACACACACACACACACACACACACACACACTCTTGAATTACAAAGATAAGGTTGTGCCAATGCTGGCTGGCAGAGACCAGGGAGAAGTTTAATGCCTCAGTAACCCAAACCTCCTGGCCAAAAGAGGAAGCAATGCAGTGGTAGGCAGCACTGCTAAACTCTGAAAAGGGAAACAGGGAAAAACAATGTGAAGTTAATGAGGAATTTCACTAAAATCTAAATATCATTTTATGTTACAAAAAGAAAATGCTGTTATTGCTTACTGGATCGGTGCTGATCTTTGTGATATGGAATATTAATGTAAAAGGTATAAGTAATAGTTCTATAATGAAGTGAAAACTGGTGGTGTTGTGGATTGCAAGGAAGATTGTCTTAGGGTATAACAGAATAAAATCAAAACGAAGATTGGGCAAGGCATTGGCAGAACTTAATCCTGGCAAATGTGAGGTGAGATGTTTTGTTAATTCAGATAGAGGTAGGACATAGAGGTAGGGTACCATGAACACGGATGAGCAGAGTGAATTAGAGAATATTGTCCATAGTTCCTGGAAGCTGGTAAAACAGGCCAGTTGTGTCACCATCAGATTTCTTTTGAAACTCCTTTCTCTCACCCTAAACCTATCTCATCTTGTTTTTGTTAGCCCTCTCATGGGGCAAAAGTTTTGACCATTGTGGTTGGCATACTTCCTTCATAAGTTGGGGTGTATTCTATTCCAAGCGTTGGGGTGTTATGTTGCAACTTTACCAAGCATTGGTGAGACCACACTTAGTTCACCACACTGGAGGGATATGATTGTACAGGAGAGAATGCAGAGCAGATTCTCTAGAACTTTTGGGGAGAAATTGAATCGGCTGGGCCTGCTTCCTCTGGAATAAAGGGGGCTGAGAGGTGACTGACAGAATTATTCTGGCAGGCAAAAATATGGTAGATGGTCAAAACATTTTCCCCTTGGCAGGTCTGTCAAAAAGCAAAACAACATAGGTTTAACGTGAGAAGGCGGAGTTTTAAAGGGGATCTGATGAGTAAGTTTTTACTGAGCGTGATTGATACCTGAAAAAAGCTGCCAGAGTAGACAACGGAATTAGTTATAAATCAACACTTAAACCAACACTTAGCTAGACAACTCATAGAAGAATATATCCCAAATGTGGAGAAGTGGGATTTGTGTAGGCAAAATGCTCAACATGGCCAAATAGCCCATTTCTCTGCTGTAAACTCTGACTCTATTGTTAAGCATTTGAATCACAAAGGATTTATTAGCAATCCAGGCATAAAAGGAATTCAATGGTTTTGTAGGGTTACAGGAGTTTAATTACTAATAGCTTGTACAACTGTTCCTGATCAGTTTCCAGATACCTGCTGTCTTGTATATTATTCAGTTTCTATTAGTAACAGAGCACAGCTTGCCTGCTAATGGATACCCTATAAAAAGGACAATTCCTTTAAATCAAGACCTTTGGCCACCACCAGGGAGTTCTGAACGAACAACAAAACTCGTGTATGCTTCTGTTCCAATCAAAAGTGATTGACAACTCATTCCTTAAAAAAAAACGGTGTACCGTACAATTTAAAGAAAGCCGTTAACATGGGAAGGTTAACCAAGTTTTAGATGACACTTTTTAAAAACCGGCCCGATGCAGTTCAGCAGAAATTGTAACTAAATATCACAGAACAGCTCATAAACATCTTCTTGGATGTAAGCATTTTAAAGCCGGGGTGGGGGGGCATCTGCTCAATGATGAACAGTTGAGCTCTAAATGTGGTCTGCAGACCTACTATTCTTAATTAAAGGCAATCTTTGCCAAAATAAGTTACAGACTATTTAAGACAAGAAGTATAATCAATTTCAAAACCTCCTACTTTTCCTCTGATCCAGATGTGTGTTTTGAAGAAGGTTCTAGAATATTAATTTAATTCCAATTGGCAAAAAGACTACAATTTTCCTAAACATTTGGATTATTTATCACAGCTGTTGAGCAATTTGAAAGGCAGAAAGAACGTCCATTTTAATGTTGTACATAAAATTTTTAATCCATATAAACAAAGGTAAATGACTTTGGAAATGAGATAATTCTTTGGGATATACATTCCGGATATGAGGATTTTGTTTTACCTTTTTTTTAAGGAGAAAAATAAATCTGTAACATATGAATTTGCAACAGAGGTCGGATGCAGCCAAAGCAGGCAATCCCCCTTTGGTGTCCCTGGCACTCAACTACACTAAACAATTGAATCAGTTCTTTTTAAGGGTCTTGGCACTGATGTGAGGCACAGTGGCAGATTGTATCAAATAAATCATGAAAGCAGGAATCACAAAAAAACTTCAAATGCGATGTGACACACACAAAGCGCTGGAGGAACTCAGCAGGCCAGGAATCGTCTATGGAAAAGAGTAAACAGTTGACATTTCGGGCCGGGACCCTTCACCAGGACTGGAAAGGAAGGGGAGAATTCACAGTAAGAAGCTGGGAGGAGGGGAGGAAGAAGCACAAGTTTGTTAGGTGAAACCAGGAGAGGGAAAAAGGGTGAAGAAAAGAGCTGGGAAGTTGATTGGTGAAAGAGATAAAGGGCTGGAGAAGAGGGTATCTGTTAGGAGAGAACAGAAGACAATGGAAGAAGGTGGGGGAGAACACCAGAAGAAGGTATATTCAATGCACTATTTGGAGGTGCTGAGCCCTCTGTCAACTATTACACTGTTGGGTCTGTGTCTGGGTTATCAGTAGCAAAAGCTTACTGACTAGATTCTGTTCAAGATATATGAGAAGATGGTGAAACCCTTCTTGAAGAAACAGGAATCAGACCTTCCCAATTTCAAGGGGAAGAACTTTAGTATGATGTGTAATCACAATCTCAAAACAGGGCATGGACAACACTGCCTGTGGCTGTCAAAGCCATAGAGATTCGAAGGCCACAAGCGCCATTTTTGACACAGTTATTACATCTTTGGAAATGTGCCAGTAACCAGCTTCTCTCCTCCAGAAGAAAAAATCTCATTTATTCTCCAATGAAGCATGTGACATATCCAGATCCTTTCCATGATCCTAAGCATTGTAAGAAGCAAAGTTTTACTGAACACAATTCCATCACATCACATATCTCATGCAAAAAAAAAGCCTGCACTTCAAGGGAAGGAGACGTGTGACAATAGGTGATACATTTCCTGGTAACTATTACGAAATTCACAAAACTGTAGATTTGCAGCCAGATCACAGCAAATGAAATGTGTCAATTAGAGTAGTGGTTAGAGTTTATACTTTCTCTCAGGAATATGAGCATACTATGCACTTCAGTGGATATTTCCTCAAGAGCTCTAAAGCTCCTCCAGTCTTTGCAGGCTAACTGAGATGTTTTTAACACTCAAGGGGAGGTGTCTAGTACAGGGTTTGCTGAACAAGGATTCAAACCTTGGAGTTCACAGTTGACTGCTACTCCATACCTCTGCCCTCCGAATGAGCTATTCCTATGATTCTATCTTCAAAAGAAACAGGATTTCCTGATGGCTAACTACTTCGGTTCCATTCCCCATTCCCATCATGACATGGTGGCCCATGGCCTCCTGTTCTGCCACGATGAGGCCACTCTCTCAGGTTGGAGGAGCAACATCTTATGTTCGGTCAGAGAGGCCACCAGCCTAATGGAATGACTATTGATTTCTCAAATTTCTGGTAATTTTTGCCCCTCCCCCTCTTCATTTCACCTCTCTGGACCCCTTTTACACTTTCTCCTCACCTAACTATCACTTGCCCCTGTGCCCCTCCTCCTTCCCTTTCTCCCATGGTCTACCCTCCTCTCCTTTCAGATTCCTTTTTCTCTAGCCCTTTACATTTTCCACCTATCACCTCCCAGTTTCTTATTTCATCCCCCCTCCCCCAGACAACTGGCTTCACCTATCGCATTCTAGCATGTACTCTTTCCTTTCCCCCATTTTCTTATTCTGTCATCTACCCTCTTTGTCTCCAGTCCTGATGAAGGGTCTTATCTCAATACTTAGACTCCTTATTGCCTCCAAACTTGCTGCCTGATGGGCTGAGTCCTTCCAGGGGTGTGTGTGTGTGTGTGTGTGTGTGTGTGTGTGTGTGTGTGCGTGTGTGTGCGTGTGTGTGCGTGTGTGTGCGTGTGTGTGTGTGCGTGCGTGTGTGTGTGTGTGTGTGTGTGTGTGTGTGTGTGTGTGTGCGTGTGTGTGTGTGTGTGTGTGTGTGTGTGTGTGTGTGTGTGTGTGTGTGTGTGTGCGTGTGTGTGTGTGTGTGGTTTGCTCCATAACCTTTGGTAGGTCATGAAAAATTTGAGGTTCATGAAGAATTTAAGGGTTGGGCTGTCAAGAAACTCATAGCCTGCCAAACAGTACTTCAGCAGAAGTTCTTCGGGAAAAGCTCTGCTTTTCTGAAAAGATCAGGATTACCATGCAGAGGTGAAGAGATTTCTTGCAGATTTGAGGTTTGCTTTCATCAGATCTTACCTGGGCATTTGCCTTTGACTCAATAGACAATAGACAAGATGCAGGAGTAGGCCATTCAGCTCTTCGAGCCGGCACCGTCATTCAATGTGATCATGGCTGATCATCCACAATCAGTACCCCATTCCTGCCTTCTCCCCATATCCCTTGACTCCGCTATTTTTAAGAGCTCTATCTAACTTTTTTTTTTGAAAGCATCCAGAGAATTGGCTTCCACTGCCTTCTGAGGTAGAGCATTTCATAGATCCACAACTCTCTGGGTGAAAAACTTTTTCCTGAACTCCATTCTAAATGGCCTACCCCTTACTCTTAAACTGTGGCCTCTGGCTCTAGACTCCCCCAACAACGGGAACATGTTTCCTGCCTCTAGCGTGTCCAATCCCTTAATAATCTTATATGTTTCAATCAGATCCCTTCTCATCCTTCTAAATTCCAGTGTATACAAGCCCAGTCGTTCCAATCTTTCAACATATGACAGTCCCGCCATCCCGGGAATTAACCTCGTGAACCTACGCCGCACTCCCTCAATTGCAAGAATGTCCTTCCTCCTTTGTCACTTCTCTCCAATTGGCAGAAGGAGTACTTACCCTCCACGCCCATTAGGAGACCTCATTCCCATTTGGGCTTGATTCCCTTTCACTTTATGTTTTATAACAATGACTCGGATGACAGAATTGATGGCTTTGTTGCAAAGATGTAGACGATACAAAGGCAGGTAATTTTGAGGAAGTAGAGAGGCTACAGAAGGACTTAGACAGATTAGGGGAATGGGCAAAGAAGTGGCAGATAGAATACAGTATTAGGAAGTGTGTGGTCATGCACTTTAATAGAAGAAATAAAAGTTTTTCATAAATTCACCCACGTCCATCTTTGCTGGTTTCCCATCCGGCTACCTGCGTAACCAGATTCAAGTTTTGGACTACAAGCCCGATTCACTGGCCTCCCAATTTGGTGTCAGATCCCGGACGAGAAACCCCAAGTTGTTACGTATCTCTATTTTCTAAATGGAGAGAAAATTCAAGAATCTGAGGCAAAAAGGGACTTGGGAGTCCTTGTGCAGGATTCCCTGAAGTTTAATTTGCAAGTTGAGTCTGTGGTGAGGAAGGCAAATGTGATATTAGTATTCATTTCAAGAGGACTGGAATATAAAGGCAAGGATGTAATGCTGAGGCTTTATTAAGCACTGGCGAGGCCTCACTTGAAGTATTGTGAGGAGTTTGGTCCCCTTATCTTGGTGCTGAGACCAGAGAGGGTTCAAAGGAGGTTCACAAAAATGATTTCAGGATTGAACAGTATGTCATATGAAGAGCATTTGATGGCTGTGGGTCTGTATTCACTAGAATTCAGAAGAATGAGGAGAGGCCTCATTGAAACCAGTTGAATGTTGAAAGGCCTTAATAGCGTGGATGTGGAGAGGCTGTTTCCTGTGATTGGAGAGAATAGGACCACAGCCTCAGAATAGAGGGGCGGCCTTTTAGAATGGAGATGAGGAGGAACTTCTTTAACCAGGGAGTGGTGAATGTGGGCATTTTGTTGCCACGGGCAGCTGTGGAGGCCAAGTGTTTACGTATATTTAAGGCAGAGGTTGATAGATTCTTAATTAGTCAGGGCATGAAGGGATACGGGGAGAATGCAGAAGACTGGTGCATGGGGGGAAAATGGATCAGCCATAATGGAGTAGGCCAAATGGACCAGTTTTGCTCCTATATATTATGGTCTTATGATCTTAATTAGACACTGAAAATGTTGAGTTTGTATCACAGTCGTTTCAGCACATTGGAATTGCGTACTGGAGAATGCAATGTCCAAAGCCAAGGTCTATCATCACTCTTCCACTCCCCATGCCCCAGGATGTCTCTAAATGCTAACTTGTTGCTTAGTAATTTCAAAACATTAAAGTAATTCAAAGAAGACACGGGGGTCTGAAATGCAGGTCCAACTTCCAGCTTACTTTAAACGAGAAGCACAAGTATCACGTGGTAGCGTGATGACGTATGCATTTCACGTATTTATACATATACCCCATAATGAACGAGCAAGAATGCTTAATCAACAATATATTTACAAGATTACTCAAATAGACTTGAAATATTAAATACACAACACATGTAGCTTGTCATCTCCAAATGCCTGACAGGGTAACACTGAATATCTGCCTGTTCAAAACTGATGATGGTGGGAAGTAATTATAATTTAATTATATCATCTGTACATTGACAGGATGAGTGAACCAACTCAAATCTAAGCCCTAAGATAAGTGCGGCCAGCAATTACCAAAGGAATCCACCAGGCCACTGATTCACAAAGAGAAAACCAGCTTTGCTTTTACAGGAACAGCCCAGTTGTGGTAACTGAGTCCTGCATCTCTGCATACTCTTCCTTAAATTAAATGACTCACTGAATTCATCCCGTAGACTGGATCCAGTGCAATCATTTGAATAGGATTGAGACTCGTTAATTTAGTATGAGCCGAAGATTGAAACTGGGATCTTTCTAATTTGCATCACGAGGCAACTGTGAGTTGCTGAGCCACAAGCACCAGAAAGCGTCTGAGAGAAAACCCTTGTCTCACAGGAAGATGTCAATTTCCCTTTCGCATGAAATTTGGTCAAGAAAAAAAAGAGCAAAAAATTAACTTTACAATAAGAACCATCCATTAGTAGTCTGATTGACTAGTAACTTATAATATCCTCTCCCATATAAATTAAAACGACTTGGACGACAAGTTTCTTAAGCTGACCAAATTATCTTTTCTCCTTCTGAAATCCATAGTTTGACCTTAACCCTTGTTGTAAAATAACTAGTAGGTTTGGTAGGGATATGCTATAACAAAATCTAATGGAGTAATGGGATAGGCATTGAAGGAAGGTATAACACAAACCAAAAGACAATCTGGTAAATTGATTAGTTGTTTGTCTCCCTTCAACGAAAATATCCGAGGACAGCTGAAGAGTGAAAATTTTCTACTAGAAATTAAAGAGATCACTTCATTTTTTCACCAAATGTTGAAATTGATTCTTGAGCTCATAATCTCTTGTTATGGCCTTACACCTTATTGTCTACCAGCACTGCATCATCATCATTATTATGTGCCTTGTTGTAGGATGACAGCAATACGGTCTTATGACTATGATTGCTCTTGGCAAATTTTTCCACAGAAGTGGTTTGCCATTGACTTCTTCTGGGCAGTGTCTTTACAAGACGGGTGTCCCCAGCCATTATCAATACTCTTTAGAGATTGTCAGCCTGGCGTCAGTGGTCACATAACCAGGACTTGTGATCTGCACCAGCTGCTCATACGACCATCCACCACCTGCTCCCATGGCTTTACCTGACCCTGATCGGGGAGGGCTAGGCAGGTACTACACCTTGCCCAGGGGTGACCTGCAGACCAGTGGATAGATACAGCACTTTAGATCTCCTTTGGTAGAGATGTATCTCCACCGCAG
Source organism: Hypanus sabinus (assembly GCF_030144855.1). Classification (NCBI taxonomy): domain Eukaryota; kingdom Metazoa; phylum Chordata; class Chondrichthyes; order Myliobatiformes; family Dasyatidae; genus Hypanus; species Hypanus sabinus. The sequence goes on along the minus strand of NC_082735.1, from coordinate 30,690,896 downwards.
CATTGCACTTTCTTTAAAACTGAAACACTTTATTCTTAATACTATTATTGTTTCTCCTTGTACTACCTCAATATCGTTGTTGTAATGAAATCCTGGTTGTAGATGGTTGCCTCTCTAACTGGAGGCCGATAATTAGTAGTGTGCCACTGTAATTGGTGCTGGGTCCATTGTTGTTTGTCATCTATACTGATAGTCTGGATGATGATGTAGTAAACTGGATCAGCAAATTGACGTGTAACCCTCTCACTGCGCTTGTAAAAAAAGACCTGGCTCATTAGCATACTCTGAAACCGCCACATGACTCAGTTGTGAGAAGGCCATTTTTTATAAGAAATATAAGTCTAGGGTCAGTACGATTCGGGGTTCAACCAAACTGGAACGTCAAGATGTTCCGATTAAAGGAAACTCAATTTGAGCAAATGCTATGTAAATATTGCCCATACACAGTTCTCAGTAGCCAGAAATGAGAGATCATACACCTGCATAAAATGATAAAGGAAGTATATTCACCAGGTTTTAATTTTATTAAGCAGTTACAAACAGAGAGAAAAAAAGATGAAAGGCCCATTAAGTTAAGCCAGTCCAATGTGCTCATAAACATTGGAGCTCATTTCTCTAGTAGTCGGATGTTTGCTTTACTCACCTGCTGAACACACATTCTGCACGAAGGATGCCAGCCATTGGTTGATCCTCCTTCGAAGAACATGTAGAATGAATTTTGCTTTCTCAGGAGTATTGGCAGTCCTCCTTGGAGCCATTCACCTGCACAAAGCACTTCTTGCCACGGGGTCTCCCCTTCGAACGACATTCTGTGGCACCTTTCCTTGTGCCCCGCTAACCAGCTCCCGCCAAAAGACCCCAAGCCAGACTACTCTCCTTCAGAACTTTGGCTCTCCCAAATTTTCCAATGGGCAGAAGGTTGCAATTGGCTGACACAACATTCCTAAATTGGACATCATGGCTCCTTATCTTTCGAAAAAACCAAAACACTATTACTAATAGGATGCACTGCTTTTGCAGAAAGCTGTTAAAATTTTAAAAAAACCCTCACAGTGTAGCAGCAAAAGTCTTAACCTGGACATTGAATACAGATGACCCCAAGACTGAGGCCACAGTGGATAACGAGGAAGGCTATCAAAGCTGGCAGCAGGATCTGGAGCAACTGGAAAAATGGGCTGAAAAATGACAGATGGAACTTAATGTAGTCAAGTGTGAGGTGTTGAACTTTAGGAGGACAAACCAGCGTAGGAGTTACATAGTGCGTGGTAGGGCGCTGAAGAATGTGGTGATCTGGGATTACATATTTGTAATTCCTTGAAAGTGGTATCACAGGTAGTTAGGGTCGTAAAGAAAGCTTTTCGTACATTGGCCTTCATAAATCAAAGTATTGAGTACAGGAGTTGGGATGTTATGATGAAGTTGTGTAAGATGTTGGTGAGGCCTAATTCTGATTATTGTGTGCAGTCTTGGTTACCTATCTACAGGACCGATGTCAACGAGTTTGAAAGAATGCAGAGAAAATTTTCAAGGATGCTGCCAGGACTTGAGGATCTGAGTTATAGGGAAAGGTTGAATAGGTTAAGACTTTGTTTATTTATTTAACAATACAATGTGGATTAGGCCCTTCCGGGCCTTTGAGCCAGCCCTGACAAACCCGATTAACCTTAACCTAATCACAGCACAATTTACAATGAACAATTAACCTGCCCGGTTCATCTATGGACGACAACGGACCCAGCACCAAACCTATCGCACTCCACTAGTAACAGGCCTCCAGTCAGAGGGGCAGCCATCTGCTACTACTCCCTGGCTTCTCCCAACAAAACCGAAATCTAAACCAACTTACTACCTCATCTTGAATGCCAAGTGACTGAACCTTCCTGACAAACCTCGCATGCGGGACTTTGTCAAATGCCTTGCAATCTCCATGCAGAAAACACCCATTGCCTTGCCTTCATCAACTTCCCTGATAACTTCCTCAAAAAATGCTACGCGGTTGGCGAGATACAACCTATCGCTCACAAAGCCATGAAGACAATCCCTTATCAGTCCCTGTCTATACAAATAATTATTCTGATCCCTTAGAAAACCTTACAACAACTTTCCCACAGGTGATATCAGGCTCACTGGCTGATAATTTTCTGGCTTATTTTTAGAACCTTCCTTAATTAGTGGAATTAACATTGGTTATTCCTCGAATCTCCAGTACCTCACCTGTCGTTAGGATGATTAAAATATGTCAGCTAGGCCCCTGCATCGACTGCACTTGTCTCCCACAAGTTGCAAGGGAATACCTTGTCAGGCCTTGGGGATTCATCCACCCTAATTTGCCTCAAGACAGCAAACACCTCCTCATCTGTAATCTGTATAAGATCCATGACCTCACTGCTGCTTTGCCCGACTTCTATAGACTCTGTGTTCATCTCCCGAGTAAATATAGATACAAAAAATCCAGGTAGGATCTCTCCCATCTCTTTTGGCTTCAGACAAAGATTATCACTTGGATCTTCCAGAGAACTAGTTGTGTCCTTTGCAATCCTCTTGCTCTTATCGTATCTATAGAATTTCTTAGAATTCTCCTTTATCTTGTCTGCTATGGCAACCTGATGCCTTCTTTTAGACCTCCTGATTTCTTTAAGTGTCCTCTTGCATTTCTTATACTCCATAAGTACCTCATTTTCTCCTACCTGCTATGCACCTAATTTTTTCTTAACCAGGGCCTCAATATTGCTTGAAAATCAAGTTCCTTAAACCTGTAATCTTTATCTTTTATTCTGACAGGCACATACAAGCTTTTTACACTCAAACTTTTACTTTTGATGTCCTCCCACTTCCCAAGTACACCTTTGCCAAAAAGCAGCCTGTCCCAGTCCACACTTGCCAGATCCTTTCTGATACCATTAAAATTGGCCCTTCTCCAAATTAGAATCTCCACCCACTGACCAGACCTTTCCATATTGATTTTGAAACTAATGATATTATGATCACTAGATGCTATGTCTTACCATAACACAAACTTCTGTCAGCTGCCCTGTCTCATTCAGGTAGAGTTTGATAGATTCTTGACTGGTCAGGGCAGGAAGGGATATGGGAGAAAAGGCAGGAGATTGAGGCTGAAAAGGAATACTGGAGCAGACTTGATAGGCCACATAGCCTAATTCTGCTGACTATGTCTGTATAGTCTTACTCCCTAATAGCAGATCAAGTATCACACTCTCTCTAGTTGGGGCTTCTACGTACTGATCAAGGAAACTTCCCTGAACACATTTGACAAACTCAATCCCAACTAGTCCTTTTTCAGTAAGCGAGTCCCAGTCAATATGTGGAAAGTTAAAATCACCAGCCATAACAATCTTAAGTTTTTTGCAACAGTATCTGTGATCGTGCTACAAATTTGCTCCTCTAAATCCCGCAAACTGTTGAGTGGTCCATAATATAGCCCATTTAATGTGGTCGTACCTTGCTTATTCCTCAGTTCCACTCATAAAGCCTCACGAGACGAGTTCTTCAGTCTTCCCCAACTAGTAACACCATCCCTTTCACTCTATCGTGTCTAAAACAATGGAACCCTGGAATATTGAGCTATGTAACCAAGCAACTACTGTGAAACTTGAGTTGATATTAATAGTTGCAGAAGGATCTGAGAAGTGTATGGTGGTACTGAATTTTCCACTGAACTCCATCAGCTGGCCTCTACTTCCTCATGAAGTGTCATTAATTACAGTGTTTAATAAGGTGACAGGACACCTTGCCCTGCCAGGTGGGTGTAGAGTGAAAAATGTAAAGGTACAAGTGAACATTTAAGGCTGGAATGGCAAAAATGTGGTGTGTGGTATATGACAATCATAGCTTTAGGGTGCTTATTTTAGAGATGTGAGAAAGCACATCTCTTTATACCACATGCCAAAATAATTTCTGTGAGACATTTTCCTCACACACAGAAACTTAGTTACTCTCTTTTAACCCTTTGCTTCCTACTTAGCAATTGCTCACTCTAACCAAGACACAAGCAATCCTATGATGACAATTAAAACAAATTAGGAATTAAATATCCAACTGAAATTTTCTAATGCCACTGGTTTAAAGCAATTATATAAGCTGGGTACAAGTACACTGTTGTTAATTTCCTTATGTTCTCTGCACTGAGCTGAGGCTGTGGCCTGCAACTAATAGGCTCCTGGATTGGCTGTGTCTGGCTTTGTGACTGTGGGCTCAGTTTCGTGAACTTCCATCCTGAACATAGGGGAGGGCTGTTGTTTAGCTGCTGCCTGTGTGTGGGAGAGGGGTGAGAGGGCTTTAGAGTTCTAATGCTTTTCTGTCATTCATCCTTTGGGGTTTTTCTACTGTTTCGTGGACGTCTGTAAGAATTTCAGGTTGTATATTGTATACATTCTCTGATATTCCTGGGTTCTGAAGAGTAAGAATTTAAGGTTGTTTACTGTATACATTTTGTGATATTAACTGGAATCATTGAATCTTACTTGCTTACTTTTATTTTTTGCACAATTTGGGTTTTTTCTGCATGTTGGGTGTTAGACGGTTTTTCTTTTTTAAACGGGTCTGATTGTGCATCTTTGTTCTGTGGCTGCCTGTAAGGAGGCAAATCTCAAGATTATACATAGCATACATACTTTGATAATAAATGTACTTTGAACTTTGAAATTAAATTGAAATCAATTTATTAGAGTTAAGATATCTCTGCTCTATCTATAGTGGATTGATTCTTCTATTTAGGTGATTTTTATGGCTTGGAAGTAATATGATCTGCAAGTGAATCACACAATATTAGTCACATGCTTCATCACAGAAGTCTTTGATTCAGAATACTAATGCAAACAATGATATCAAATCACATCTTCACTGGTGGATATTCTGTAAAATGAAAATTGAATCATTATCTGATACTAACTTCCTGAATGTAAAATAATCCTTACTTGTTAAATGCTAGATATACCCCAGTTAAAATATTTTTTGTAACTTCGTGTAAATGTCGTTATAAGATTATTGTTCCTTCTGGACTCCTGGTTTGATTCGATGTGCTGTTTGCTCGCTTTTTGTCTTTTGCCATATTCTGTTCTGTTTTTGGGCGCTGGGTGTTTGATGTTTTCTTGAACTGGTTCCATGGTGTTTCTTTGTTTTGTGGCTGCCCGTGGGTGGATGAATCTCAGAACTGTATTCTGCATGCATAGCCACGCACACAAAGTGCTGAAGGAGCTCAGCAGGCCAGGCTGCACCTACAGAAATGAGTAAACAGTCAACGGGTTGGGCTGAGACCCCTCAGCAGGACCAGGTCTCGACCCGAAACTTCAACTGTTTGCTCTTTTCTGTAGATGCTGCCTGGCCTGCTGAGTCCTCCAGCATTTTGTGTGTGCTCCAGTATCTGCAGATTGTCTTGTGTTCTGACTGCATACTTTGATAACAAATGTACTTTGAAGTTTTGAAGCGAGAAGTGCCTTGAAAAATTTAAATCCAAAGTTGGTGATTCCTTATGTCCTGCTCAGACTGCAATCTCTCATGAAGATGATATTGGACTGATAGATAAATTGCAGTATTTACATTATAAATTCACATTTTATCAATAGTTAAAGGCTGTTAGATTATCATGGGTGTAATACAGTATAACTTGATTGTTTATATCAGTAGCAACAAGTGTATAATGCAATGGTAGGGAAACAAAAGGCCTGATTCAAATTAGTATGAATCTGTCAGAAATTGGCTCACAGAGTCAGATGAGTTGAATATACCAAGATAAGACAGATGAATGAATGTTAAAAAAATGCTGGGGATATTTTAAACAATGAGGAAATTAACATCAATGTATTTGTAACTAGATTATATAATTGCTTTAAATCAGTGGCAAGGGAGAATTTCCTTTTGACATTTGATTCTAAGTACCCAGGAGACAATTTGTTGTCCTGCAATCTTTATGCTACTTACAACGTGAAATGGATATACTCTGCCTTTAAAATTTACATGGGGGCCAGTGGAGCCAAATTTGGGAAGTAATGCAAAGCCTCTACTCTATTGCCTGATCAGCTGAAGTGGCCAAGGGCAAATGGGCTCAGCTAGTTCAATCACTTTTCAAGGCCAAGCTCAGGTTTAATTGACATTCAACCATTCATGAATGCAGTCAAACAAAACTGAATTACTCCAGGTCAAAGGTGCAAAACTGTGTTCAGTTCAAGTCATCTCACTACAGGAAGGATGTGAATACTATAGAGAGAGTGCAGAGGAGATTTACAGGGATGTTGCCTGGATAGGAGGGTGTAGCTTATGAGAATAGGTTGAGTGAACTTGGCCTTTTCTCCTTGGAGCGATGGAGGATGAGAGGTGATCAGATAGAGGTGTACAAGATAATGAGAGGCATTGATCATGTGGATAGTCAGAGGCTTTTTCCCAGGGCTGCAATAGCTAACACAAGGGGGCATAGTTTTAAGGTGCTTGGGAGTAGGTACAGAGGAGATGTCAGTGGTAAATTTTTTACACGGAGAGTGGCGAGTGCATGGAATGGGCTGCCGGCGATGGTGGTGGAGGTGAATACAATAGAGTCTTTTAAGAAACTTTTAGATAGGTACATGGAGCTTAGAAAGATAAAGGGTGGTGCTGTAGGGAAATTCTAGGCAGTTTCTAGAGCAGGTTACATGGTCAGCTCTACACTGTGGGCTGAAGAGCCTGTAATGTGCTGTAGATTTCTACGTTTCTGTGTTTCTAAAACACAGTACCAACAGCCATACATAGCACAAGGCACATTTAGCACATATAAGATAGTAGTAAACGTACAGTCACACACACAAAATATATATATATATAATTTAGCCCAAGTCCTTGAGTGACATGTCCTGCAGATTGATGGTGCAAGGATGATTGTCGACAAGTACCGAGCAAACACTGGAGAGCAGCACATACAGGAGGGGACTCAATCCAGCATGGATTCTGAATGTTTTTTTAATTAATGTATTTTCTTATCAACTTGCTCTTAAAAGATACCTCTAGTACAGAAAGATACTTCAATGGCTTTCACAGATGACATGAGAGATCTGGTGAAAGATATCTCAAGGAGTGGGAGGAAAGTGAAGATAACATGCTAAGTAGTTGAAGGATGACTCACAGTAGTGAGGCAAGGAGACAATCTTAGGCACATATATATTGCTAGGGTGTCTAAGATGTTGGACTGTATTTGCCAACATGGAATCGAGAGCAGGTTTGCAAATCTGGCAGGGTCAAAGGATGTTGGGAATGGGGAAGGTGGAGCACCATGGGAGGAGTGTGGAGCAAGCATCAGAGAAGCTGTGTCCAGGAGTGGGGAGACAGACATACCCAGCTCTAAGATACCAGGCAAGGTCATTTGATTCCAAACAATAGGTTTATTGATCATTGCAGAAGGTCTTTCTGGTGCTTCCCGTTGACTCCCCTCTCCCCTCCTCTTTTCCCAACCACGGTTCCCCTCACTCCACCCCTTTCCCACTCTCAGTCCACAATAGAGACCCATATCAGAATCAGGTTTATCATCACTCACATACGTCAAGAGATCTGTTTATTTCAGTACAGTGCAATACATAAACTTAATACAATACTGTGCAAAAGTCTTAGGCACTCTAGTTACATATATATAATCAGCTGTAGGGGCTTGAGCATGCAATTGAGACTGCATCTTGGTATAGGAGTACTGTACTGCTATTCTCCCATCAAGATGTTAAACTGAGTCCCTGTCTATTTGCAAATAGAAAATTATTAGAAAACATTCTAGGGATCGGGATTAATCTACATTGGAGAAGCAGGGATTGAGTGATTTAATTGAATCTTTTTGAGGAGGTAATTAGTTATCTTAATAAGGACAGTGCTGTTGGAGAGGTTTACATTGTTTTTAACAAGGTCTCACGTAACAAGCAGGTCCTAAAGGTTGGATTTCATGGGAACCAAGGCACTTCAGTAAACTGGATCCAAAAATGGTTCAGTAACAGAAGAGAGCAATGGTGGAGGATATGTTTTTGTGATTGGAAGCATATCGTTAGCAATGTGCTACAGGGACCCTCTACTGTTTGTTATGAGAGTTAGTAGTTACATATAAATAAAGAGGTATTTGTTCTTTCATTAAGTACCATGTTGCTTGATATGGGCGATCATTGTCTTGCCACGATCACAATTGTTCTTGGCAAATTTTTCTACAGGAGTGATTTGCTGTTGCCTTCTTCTGGGCAGTCTTTACAAAATGGGTGACCTCACCCATTATCAACATTCTTCAGAGATTGTCTGCCTGGCGTCACTGAGTGCATCACCAGGACTTGTGATGTGCACCAGCTGCTCGTACAACTGTCCACCACCTGCTCCCGTGCCTTTATGTGACCCTGATCAGGGAATAAGGCAGGTACCTTGCCCAGGAGTAACCTTGAGGCTCATGGAGGGAAGGAGCCCCTTACAACTCCTTTGGTAGAGATGTACCTCCAACTTGCTACCCAATGCACACCTTAAACTCCCTTTAAACCACCTTCTCTCGTCAAACCTGCAGTACTGTGTAAAAGTGTTAGGCACCCTAGATTGTTTATACAGTTTCAGATGGTATGGCTTCCGCAGAGCCCTGATCTCAGCATCATTGAGGGTATCTGGGATTACCTGGAGAGACAGAAGCAAAACAGCCAGGGTCTGCAGAAGAACAGTAGGACAGTGGCAAGTTCTCCAAGATGCTTGGAACTACCTACCAAGTGAAATTCTTAGAAAACCACATGACAATGTATCTAAGAGAATTGATACGGTTTTAAAGGCAAAGGGTGGTCACACCAAACACTGATTTGATTTAGCTTATTACTGCTCTTTATGGTAATCTTTTTCGATACTTAGAAACTTCTCATTTCATAATTTTTGAAAGCAGCCTCGTTTTACAGAATTTTTACATGTGCCTAACATTTTCACACGGATATATCCCCAAATATCAACTACTCATGTAAAGTACTTTCTCCTCAGATCCCCACTGAAACTCCTTTTCACCATAAACTCATGCTCTCTTGTTTTTGATAATCCTACTATGGGAGAAAAAAGAAATTCTGACTTTCTTCCCTATCTATACTTCTCATACTTTTACTTAACAGTGCAGGAGGGTTTGAATTATATGGAGGGATTGGATAGTCCGGGTTTGTTTTCCCACGAGTGCAGGAGTTTAGGAGATGACATAATAGAGACATGTAAATTTATGAGCGGCTTGGATAGGATCGATACCCTGTGTCTGTTTCCCATACTGTAATAAGATGGTGTAGAATAAAAGTATACTGTGAGAGGAAGGAATTTTAACAGTGACCTGTGGGGAAAGTTTTCTGCACAGCAAGTACTGAAATTTGAAATGTGCTGTGAGAGAAGGTGGTAGATTCAGATACAACCACTGTGCGTAACAGGCGTTTCGATGGGCACTTAACCAGATACACCATACAAGAACTGTGAGCATATCGAATTATTGTAGATGGACTTGAAGTTCACCATGTATCTTCTATGCTGAAAGCCCCATTTCTGTGCTGCATGTCTCTAGGACTATAAGATTTGGATGGAGATCGTGAAAGAAATGATTGAATTTACTCTCTAGATAAACTACAACTACTTTGAGATGATGAATTCTTCAAATCACCATAATGCTAGTAGTTTATTCATGGAACCACAGTCAGTTTGCAATTAAATTAAAGTAAATCAATTATCAAAGTACATCTATGTCACCATACACAACTTTGAGATTCATTTTTTGTGGGCATACTCAATAAATATATAGAATAATATCCATAATAAAGTCAATGAAAGACCTTGTCAACGGGCATCCAACAGATGTGCAAAGGACAACATGCTGTGCAAATGCAAAAAGAAAGAAATAATAATAATAAATAAGCAATGAATATTGAGACATGATGTGAAGAGTCTTTGAAAGTGAATCCATAGGTTGTGGGAACAGTTCAGTGATGGGGCACATGAAGTCAAGTGAAGTTAACCCCTTTTTGTTGAAGAGCTTGATGGTTGACGAGTAATAACCTGTTCCTGAACCTGGTAGTGTTGGTGCTGAGGCTCCTGTACCTGCTTCCTGGTTGCAGAATTGAGAAGAGAGCTTGTCCTGGGTAGTGGGGGTCTCCGACGATGGACGCTGCTTCTCTGAGACAGCATTTCATGTAGATGTGCTTTCCCCCTGATGGACTGGGGCATACCCACTACTTATTGTAAGATTTTCCATACAAGATCAGTGTTCTTTCTTACCACTCTAAATTCCAATTGCACTTTCATAAGTGCGTAAATTAAATCCAACTTCTACATAATACCTATAAATGTCCCCATACACACCATTTACAGAAAACAACAACACACACAAAATGCTGGTGGAACACATCATTTACAGATTTAGTTGAAAAGGGGTATTCAGGGTTACCACAGTCATTACCATGTCTCAGTACGAGTTAATACCTTCAGGAATAAAGGAGGGATGTGGGCACAACTGGACTGATCTTAATTAGGCCATTTGACTCAGTTCAAACAGTTTTGAAATAATTGATGTTAGATGTTAGATCCCAAAATATGTATTAGTGTAGAACTCTGGAGTCCTGTAGCTCATAATGTAATTGATACCACTATTATTTTATTGCACAGTGTTTAAGCATCCCTTTCACATGACTCTTAATGCAGATTAACTATGTGTTGCAGAGTAGATTTAATCAAACTGTATGAAACTGCTCCAGAACACGGAGAAAATTAGAAATGGTGTCACAATTTGCCCTTACTTGATCTCAAGAATGTCCAAAGAATTTGTAAACTTTGTTATAGATGATGTCAAGGGAACTCCTGATAGGCATTTTTTTGTATAAAATGTAAAATCAAATTGAAGTGACTGTCAGGTAGTGGTTAGATGTCAGTCCCCAGCCAAGTCCTTATCAATTATTGACAAGCGTGTGGTAAATTTTAATAGCAAGAGTTTTAACCAAGGTGTTAAACCAGTAACCTATTTAAAGCATAATGAAGTCATTATCTGATTATCCTCATGTTCAAAAAGAGTAATCTCAATACATTCTCAAAAAATGGTGTTCATAAATTGAATCCTTGTCAAGAATTTCAGTCCATCAAAAATAATATAATCTGCAATCCCATAGGATTCCCGCACCTACAAAACATAGCAAAAATCAATAGCGTTTTACAATATTTTGAGAATTTCTTCCAAGAAGTACTCTGCAGTGGCATTAAATTTAAAAGGGCAATGGCCCATGATAGAACTTACGTCCATAAACGATGTAAAGGACTCTTCGGGACAGACAATAAATCTCAACAACTGTGTCCTTTCTGTTGTCAGGTCAGTCCACTTGAACAGTCAACTGTGTTTTTCTTCCCACTGATGAGGCCTGAGCTGCTGAATATTTCCAGCATTTTCTGTCTTTGATTTAGATTTCCAACGTCTGCATTTTAAATTTATTTCTACTTCTCTGTTATATCTTTCAATTCCTTTCCAGAGAATAGCCTTCTTTGTCTGCTGTGATGGTTTCTTTTTCTGTTAATGTATTCTATAATTATTTTACCCTTCAGAAAGAAAAGCTTCATAAAAATTCCTGTTTACTCCTGTTCTTGGGTCTGCTGGTACTCAAGCAAATTAGTAACTTACTTGGTTCTTTTGAAAATTTTGATAATTTCATTTGGATTACCTTTCAGTTTGCAAAGAGAACAAATCCAATGTCCATTCCTTAAAATACAAACTCTTTTTAACTAAAAATACACTAAAATTGTTAGATACTTCTCAACGTTCTTGAGAGCACTATCAACTTTCTTGTTACCTAATCAACAGTGTTTTAAATATGCAAGTGGTTGTATAACTAATCATTTATTAAGCAACAATACAGTGTAATTTAATTAATAGCTTGGTCCTCTTACATTTTTCTTTCTTTTTGAGTCCTTCCTATTCTCTGGGCCCTCCTGACCTCACTGGTCAGATCAATGACCACATTCTAACATTGCCAAGATCAAGGTTAGTTTTAAACATGATAAAGTCTGCAGATGCTGGTAATCCAGAGCGGTGCACACACAAAATGCTGGAGGAACTCGTTAAGGTCAGGCAGCATCTGTGGAAACGGTACAGACAGTTGACATTTTGTGCTGTGACTCTCCTTCAGGACTGAGAAAGATGAGCAAAAGATGCCAGAATGAAAAGGTGGTGCAAGGGAAAGGAGGCTAGCTGGAAGGTTGGCTGGCTGGGAAAGCCAGTTGGCGGGAAGGTCAAGGGCTGGAGAAGAAGAAATATGATAGGGGTGGAGAATGGACCATAGGAGAAAGGGAATGTGAAGAGGAAATGGGGATAGTGAGTCAGGTGAAAAGAGGTAAGAAGTAAAAAGCCAAGCTCCTTTCTGACTCCCTGAAATCTCTCCAAGTGGTTGAAGTAAGTCATTATTGAGAAAACTAAGGCATGAATCTGTTTGTGAATAGCCAAACAATTCAGTTCAAGTCTAACTGCCATTCAATCATAGATGACTACAGCCAAACGAGACAGCATTACTCCAGGGTCAAGGTGCTAAACACAATACTGACAGTCATTCACACCACAAAATATACATGGCACGCATGAGATGAAAAGGTGCAGCCACTAGAAAAGAATCCAAACTCAAACTATCCAACGCCTCCGAAATATTTGCAGGTGACCACAACAGAGTTTATTGTCTGCCGAGCAAACACTTGGGGCGGGCGGTGGGGGGGGGGGTGCATGTTAGATGAAAAGCAAATTGACGGATTGCATCACCCGCCTGGTTCAGAGGCCCTCATGCACAGGATTCTATATCTGCTCCTATATCTTATGATCTTATAAATATCTTGTCTAAGTATTCTTTCTAACCTATTTCATTTTTCTGTAAGAGTCACGATCAATGCTCCGAATGGAAGGCCTTTATGACTGACTATTTATATTTAAAATATTATTTACTGAGTCTGAGCTAGGTGTTAGTTAACAACTTAATGATAGGTTGATTGGAGTACCGAAGAAGAAATGTACGAATCAGAAACAGTTCTAATTATTGTGCTACAGTATTATTAAAAATTAAGTCTCTGATCAACTCAAGATAAATAATCTTGAGTAAAGCAATAAATCATGAGGTATAATTGGACGTAGGGTGCCTTCTGGTATTTGGTTTCGTGACCAAGGATTAGAAGAAGATTAAGGTTTAATAACATCAGTCATACGTCATGAAATTTGTTGACTTTGCGGCAGCAGTACAATGCCATGCATAACAATAGAGGAAAAAAACTGTGAACTACAGTGTGTGATTAAATAAGTAGCGCAAAAATAGAAATCAAGAAGATAGTGTCCTAGAGTTCGTGGGTTGAATGTCCATTCAGAAATTGGATGGCAGAGGGGAAGAACCTGGGACCACAGACCTCTTGCTTAATGGTATTGGTCCATGGCATAAAAAAGGTTGGGACCCCTTGGGGTTGGAGGATTTTGTAGAGATTGCCAGTTTTTTCCACAATGCTTTCAGGTGCATTCTGAGGTACTGCAAGCCCCAGATGTATACATAAGAACATGGAACAGTTCTGCTCAGGAGACCATGAGTTTTGTACCACATTAATCTTCAGATATCCCCTTTTATAATCGGCCAAAAGCTGTGGGGCATCAACCGTTTCAATGTGCCTCAACGTTTAAGCATTCAGTGCCATGCATGCAAATGGGTAGATTGATAAAACCAGGCAGAACGAAGCCCAAGCTCAGCAGTAGTTGATGCCTTCAGAAGAGGGAACAATAAATGTGGAAGTCAAATAACAAAGGAAAGATTAGGTCTTTAGGCTCCTGTAACTCCTCTTCAAGGATAGTAATGAGGAGAGGACAAGATCATGCCCATGAGGGCCCCTGTACCAGGCCGTGATGTGATCCTTCAGTTTGCTTTCCATCTAACATACATCTTCAGAGGCTTGCAAGAGCCTTTGGTGGCAATCCAAATCTCCTCAAACTCTTGATGAAATATAACCACTGGAATGCCTTCTACATGACCAACACCATCAACGTGTTGGTTCCAAGACATATCCCTAAGGTGTTGACTCCCAGTACCCTGAATCTCCTCACCCTTTGCACCACTGACTCCTCAATGAGGACAGACAGGTGTGCGTTCACTCAACTTCCCCTCCCTGAAGTCCACAATTGAGTATCATTTCCACATTACAACGGTTTCCTTCCTAGCTAGTTCTCAGGAACAGGGATCGCTTGTGTCCAGACAGGTTTTGTGGGCTCTGAGTTGACTAAAGTGACCACTGTGGAAACTGTAGACTCTTCCACAAATAGGGCAGGGTGGAGGAAATATGATAGAGGGGAGGAATCCATTTCTAAAATGTAGAGTGGAGGTCTTAAAGATCCTGTACCTCCTTCTTGATAGCAGTAATGAGAAGAGGCATAACACAGATGGTGTAGGTCCTTAATGATGGGTGTTCCCTTCTTGTGGCATCGCCTCTTGAGGACGTCCTTGATGGTGGGGAGAGTTGTACCCATTACAGATGCATGTCTTTCCTTTTATTTTAAATGTACTATTTAGGAATGTAAACAACACCATGTAAATTGGGGGATAGCTTCATCCAGCACCTCTGCTCCATCCACCAAAAGCAGGACTTCCCAGTGGAAACATTTTAATTCCCATTCCAGCATGTCGGTCCATGGCCTCCACTTGTGCCAAGATGAGGCACCTCCCTCGTAGTGGAGGAGCAACACCTTATATTTGGTCTGGGTAGTCTTCAACCTGATCACATGAATGTTGATTTGTCCTTCCAGTAATTTTTCCCTCCCCCTCTTCTTCTACTCCCCACTCTGGTCTATCACATCGGCCTGGGTCCCCTCCTCTTTCCCTCTCTCCTATGGTCCACTGTCCTCTCCTGTCAGATTCCTTCCTCTCCAGCCCTTACCTTTCCCACCCACTTGGGTTCACCTATCACCTTCAAGTTAGCCTCCCTCCCCTCCCTCTCCTTTTTATTCTGGAAGAAGGGTCTCGGCCCAAAGCATCAGCTGTTTGTTCATTACCAAAGATGCTGACCTGCTGAGTTCCTCCATCATTTTATGTGTGTTGCTTTGGATTTCCAGCGTCTACAGACTTTTTCTTGTTTACCATGTATTAAGGCCAGATCACGCTGGAAGAGCTGTCAAAGTGGTCAAGCAACGTTGTTTGAAGACACCACTCAGAATTTGGATCAACCTGATGGTATAGATTTTGAAGTACTACACTCATTCTGCTACTAACACGGGACCTGACGCATGGATTCAAAGTCCTCAAAAGCACCTCTTAGCCCTTCTCAACTTCATGGGATGATAGGCCAGCGGTTCCCAAGAAACGGCAGGGAATTTGATTACAATAGCTTTAATTGTTTGTAAACCTCTTTTCTGAGATAGCTTCAGCTACTAATGGATGCCTCCCTTTTCTTATATTACAACCAGTACTTAAGAACGTAAATTACACCGTATATTAAGGCAGAAGCATACTATCAGCAATTAACAGGCCCTCAAAGTGGTCAAGTGTCGTTATTTCAAACACCGCTCAAAATTAGATCAATCTGAGGACATGTGGCAAAAGCAATTAGTGAAAGAAGCTAGTAATAAACATAATGTCAAAGATGCAAGAAAACAACATAATATCAAGGCTGTTCTCATCTCCGCAAAGTATACACATCTTTTACCGTTTCAATAATAAGCTGTAAAAACAGGGGTGTGACTTGAATGCCGGATTTTGCAGCTACCCAGCTGCCAACCACCAAAATGAAAGTTTCAGTTACTGTCTTTCCTGGGTGTGTCACAGAGCAAAAAAACTGCCATTCTCGAGACCCCAGTGTTCACTCTTATTCACAAAGTGCAAAACAAACATCAAAATGCACCATTCTTGAACTGCAGCTTTATCGGAAAATAAGATCAGAGTTCATAGAAGTACGTCTGTCTGCACAGAGAAGAAAGATTAACATCCTTTTATTCAGAGGATGAGAATATAGCTAGCTGGAGAAACCATTTGTTCTATTTTGCTGTATCTTGTAACATTTAACATTTAAAATGAATTGGAATCCTCTTTGTAAATAGTAAAGAAATCAAAGCTCTCTGGAATATAGAGTCCAATTTGATTGGAAGCAGTGATTTCTCAAGCTCACTGCCAAAGTACCGGAGAATGAAAGTTCTCTCTCTCTCTCTCTCTCTCTCTCTTCTTCGATGGCAATGTTACATTTGCTCCCTTCCAATCTGTTGGAAACATTTCAGAATCCAGAAAAAAAGCTAAGACATCCGCTGTATTTGTAGTTATCACTTTCAGGATGTTAGTCCAGGCTAGGGGATTTGTTGACCTCTAAGAACTATTGCTCTTTTAAACTTATGATAACTTTGCTAGCGAAATTAACCCTAACATAGTTTGGCTTGCATTGCTGTCAACTGAAATAGTTTTATTATTGTGGTAGAGCGTACGGGGTTGTGGGTGGATGTGGGTTAAACTGCAAGCTAAATTTTCAAGGTAAGAAGGTCAAGTGTAATTTATGTTTTTGCTTTTTATTGGTTTAATTTCAAACTAACCGCAACTAAGGCACTATAGAGAATATTCCACAACCATTCCCAACATATTCTGTATCCTTTAGCTGCATATTACACACAGTGACATTTCCATTGCCACAACCCGATGTCCTGCTCTCCCATTACATAAACCTATACTTTGGCACAATTATAAGCCATGCACTTTGGAGCAGGGTTAGTAGTAACAGATGCAGGTAAAAAATGAGTACCAGAATGAATCCACAAGTTTTGTCCCATGATATCAGAAATTAATGTCCAATTTCACAACAGACATTATTACAGATTTGAATATTTCTATAAGCAAAACTTGATAGTGATCAGGTTAAAAGGAAATGTACTTTACATTGAATTCTGATTTCTGGACTATTATACGTTGGTCAGATTATAGTTTTGAAATAAAATTCATCACAGATGTGCCCATATAAATGAAATATAATAGAAGGAAATCTGTTTTGCATCATATTTAGAAGGATTAGGTGTGAGCAATAATTTTAATTTAAAACATGATCCTTTATAGAAAAACCTCAGAATTTCAATTTAGATTCCTCATAGATCATTGGAAATATGAAAGTGAGAGGCAGCACTTTTGCCTCTGAGCTTGCTCTGCCATTCCATGAGATTGTCCTACAGTCCATCTCCTTAAACCTATCTTTTTTCTAATAAGTTACAAAACAGAACAGAAACAAACAAAAAAAAATGAGCTCAGGTTTAAATTAACAATTAGCTGATTATCAGCTGCCATTTGTGGAAGTGAATTCCAAACTCCTGTTGCCATTTATGGATAAAAACCAGTCCTAACTTCATTCTAATATACGTAACTAGTGAACAAAAGTTTATTTAATTTTTCTCTTAATTTCTTGTCAAATATGTCAACTCAATCCTTTGACCCCTGTGTTCCTGGAAATACAACTATAAGTAATAATATATGTTTAGATACAAGAACAATTGCACAGAAAACATGGATCTAACCTGGCTTTTTCAATTGAAATATTTGCAGTATTACTTACAAAAGAAAGCAACAGCTAAAAAGTTTCTATTTAAATCAAACAACAGGCAAAAGGATGATAGAAACAATGAGTCATCGGTATATTAACTCATGAATCGTCAGAAGGCACTCATCTATGTCCAGCACCATTTCTGACACAATATAGTGGAAAATATTTTATTAACTGAAATGAAAAGTATCCTTATGACCAGAACGATAAGGGGCACGTAGTGCTTCTGAACAGTCTGGCCAGAGAACAATTCTAAGTTATAGATAAAGAAGAAAACCAGAACCGATCTATTTTTATTTATTCAAATACAGCAAAGAATAAGCCCTTATGGCCTATCAAGCTGTGCCACCTAGCAATCCCTCTAGCCTAATCACAGGACAATTTACAATGACCAGTTAACCTACTAACCAGTACGTCTTTGAACTGTGGGCACCTGGAGGAAACCCACAGAGTCACGGAAAGAACGTATGAGCTCCTTACAGGCTGTGGTGGGAATTGGACCCCAGTCGCCTATACCGTAAAGCATTGTCCTGACCATTATGTGACTGTACTGCCCCACAGAATCCTGGAGGTCTGAATTAAAATTGTAGTGCCTGTATGTGGATGACTGATCAATGAGCATCAGCGGAAATGGAAAAGGTTCAAATCTCAAGTTATACAGATAGCTTTAAGTAATCAAATCAAAAAGCTTCCAGATTGGAAATCTGAATTAAAATGCTGGAAACACTCAGCAAGTCAGGCAGCATCTGTGGAAGAAAAAATAGAGTTAAGGTGAAAGAATTTCAACTTCAAACATTAACTTTGTTACCCTTCCCACAGAGATCTCCCAGTATTCTCTGTTTTCATTTTTACACAATTAGGTTTGGATGCCTGGTCCATCAAATTCATCGTTCTGCTTCTTTTTCAGAGGCAAACTGGCCTGGTAGTAATTTGCAATGTCTCTGTTTTAATATGCATGTTATATTGGTTTATTGAACAATACCATCTTAAAGTGCAGAAGGCGGATATTTGGCCTATAGAGTTTGTGCCAGCTCTTTGAAATGGTGATCACTTAATTCCACTCCCCTTCTTTGCTTCCTTTGCAATTACATGTTCAAATTCTCCTTTGAAAGTTCTCGTGGAACTTGCCTTTCAATTAGTCATTCCAGATCAGGACAATTTCTCACCTCTACACAAACTGTTTATTTTTCAGGGCTGATAGCCAGGGTAACAAACATTCCCTAGAAATTCATCTGAATGTTAAATGCCCTGTATAATCACCTTCTTGTGCTGTGCTTGGCCTCTGAAATTCATTCCACTGAAGTTAGTAAAGTGGACAGCAGAGTTCTATGATCTGATGTAATGACATAGCACATTTAGAGCTCTTCAACTGTGGAGAATTTCTAAGCAATTCTTTTATTTGAGTCTGAATGTATTGCTTCATTAATAGCAGATTTTAATTAGAAATAATTGAGCTGAATAAACACTGTAGATAACATTATTTAGATGTGTTCAACATGATTCAAATTCACTGATGGGAGTACATTTTGTTTCTGTGAATATATCATTCAAAATCGAACATTTTCAACGTGCAGTATTACGTTTATAGAATAGCACATCACCAATCTTAATCTTGTTTATTTTGATTTTCTAAAATTTAACTTTATAGTTTTCTGTCTTAATCAGAGAAACATTCCTCAAGGCCACATGTGACTGGCCGAGAAACAATTTTTTATCATGTAACAGTGCTCTGGCAAAACAATGTAGTCCAAATTTAAACAGTCCTGATGAAGGGTCTCAGCCCAAAATGTCAACTGTTTATTCATTTCCACAGATGCTGCCTGACCTGCTAAATTCCTCCAACATTTTGTGTCTGTTGCTTTGGATTTCCATCAACGTCAGACTTTCTGCTGTTTGCAAATTTAAACATGTTCCTTACCATTGCTTCTTGAAGTTTCCAAGGGCTTCTTGCTTATTATTGTTTCTATCATACCTTTTATTAATTAAAGTTTATATCATGGAAGACTTAGTTAGAAATCCTTTTGGAGATAAATTAAGAACGTGCTGAAAAAAGGACTAGGAGATTTTGACCTCTGAGTTTAAAGCAACAGAAGAAATTAGCCACCTGACTCAAACCCATCTGGGTGAAATATCTAAAGGCTCTAGAAACGTTAATGTCATCATCACCTTTTTTTTTACAAAACTATAAAAGTTTATTTACATCACAGATGCACAAGGTACAGACTTCCAATATTTACAAGACAGTAAGTTTACTCAGATTAAAATATGGTTACTATTGTCTATAAAACAGTCAATACCCTGGGGGGGTGTACTGCTCCTGGAACTCTCCCACTGTACCCATTGCAATCGCGTGCTCCCTCTCCCTTGGAAAACAGGCAGGCAGTGCCCGTCGCTTTTTGCCAGCTAGACCTGTGACTAGCCATCTTGGCCAGGCCCAGCACCAAGCCCACCAGGAGATCCTGCTCAGAACCCACCCCCTTCTGAACTGGATGCCCATATATGAGGAGCACCGGACTAAAGTGCAGTTGTTATGCGCCACGTTGTATGGGTGCTCATGGTCTGTCCACGACCATGATTGTTCTTGGCAACATTTTCTACAGAAGTGGTTTCTTCTACTAGTCAGAGTCTTTACAAGACGGGTGACCCCAGTGCATTATCAATACACTTCAGAGATTGTCTGCCTGGCGTCAGTGGTCGCATAACCAGGATTTACTGTTCATGTGACCATCCACCACCTGTTCCAATGGCTTCACGTGACCCCGTACGGGGTACTAAGCAAGTGCTACACCTTGCCCAAGGGTGAGCTGCAGGCTAGGGGAAGGAAAGTATGCCTTACACCTCCTTTGGCAAAGCCATATCCCCATCCCACGTGATAGCTGTAAAGGCAGCTGGAGGAGATGGCACTGGATGTTATAGTACCTGAGTATCACTTTCACACAGCACTGGACAAGAGGCTTAGTCACATGTCTGTATCGAGGGTCCCTAAGATGTTTGTACAGTACTGTAGTAATTTAATGTATTTAATGCCGCAAAAAAAAAATTCATGACAGAGGTGAGCGAAACCTGATTCTGATATGGGTCTCTATTGTGGACTGAGAGTGGGAAAGGGACAGGGAGAGGGGAATCATGGTTGAGAAATGGGGAAGGGAGCAGCAAGCACATGAGACACTTCCTGCAATGATCAGTAGACCAATTGTTTGGAATCAAATGACCTTGCCTGGTGTCTCAGGGCTGGTGTTTGTCTGCACCCATGCCACCCCTCCCGCACCTGGCACTCCTTCTCTGCCACCTGCCCCACACCCCTCCCATGGTGCTCTCCCCTCACCATTCCCAACATCCTTTTCTCCCGCCGGATATACAAACTCACTCTCCACTCCACATATACAAATACAGTACTGTGCAGAAGTCTTAGGTACCCTAGCTGTATATTTGTGCCTAAGTGTTTTGTATAGTACTGTATATTGCTGCATCAGCAAGAAAATAAACAGAAACAGAGCAATAAAGAGTGAGTTTGATGAACATAGACATACTGTAAAATCGGAGGGTTTTCAAACAATAGGAAGCATCTCTGAATTGTAGTGCAGGCCTCTCCTAAAGCATTGAGCTCTCTCCGACCTCGATACGGTTCATTCAACACATCTGTAAGTCACAAGATAAGTTCAGTTATGTCAACAGTCTGTGAGTCTGAAAGGCATGTGACCTGCCCCAGAATTGTCCCAGTCTTTACATCTGTTGTACTGGCTTCAGCAGACCTGCTTGACACCACCTCAGTGCAGAATCTCATAATGATCCTTATCTGTGAGTTCTTGTAGTAATAGAGCCACTCTTTTGCAGCTCTTCTGAACTGAGGTCAAATTCAAAGAAAGGCCATTGTCTCTGGTTCCTCATAATGTCCCTAAGTTCGGAATGTTTTTTTCCTCAATACGGTCCAATTCTCAGACCAGTTTGTAAGTTTGCTGTACAAGACTAATCCCCAACCATCTCCTTGCCTTCCCAAAGACTCCTTTGTCTTTTCATCATCGTTTTCTTCTGTTATGACACAATACCTGCTTCACTTGCTGACCACTGAGAAAAGAACACACACCCAGTGGATTTCTACAGAGCCTGTAGCCCAACCTTTCCAAGGTGGAAATAATAAGATGATAAGTTATAGGAGCGGAATTAGGCCCAACCAGCCTGCTCTGCCATCTCATCTTAGATGATCCATTTTACTCTCTCAGCCCCAATTTCCTACCTTCTCCCCATAACCTTTCATGCCTTGACTAACCAAGAATATATACACCTCAGCCTTAAATATACCCAATGACTTGACCTCCACAGCCACCTTTGAATATGAATTCCACAGATTCACTACTCTCTGGCTAAAGAAATTCCTCCTCATCTCCTTACTAAATACACTTCTCTCTATTCTGAGGCTGTGCCCTCTGATCCTAGACTCCCCCACCATATGAAACATCCTCTCTACATCTAGTCTATCAAGGCCTTTCAGCATTCAATAGGTTCCAATAAGATCCCCTCTCATTCTTCTGAATTCCAGTGAGTACAGGCCCAGAGCCATTAATCAGTCTTCATATGTTAACTCTTTCATTCCCTGAATCGTTCTCGTCAACCTCCTCTGAACCCTCTCCAATGTCAGCACACCCCTTCTTAGATAAGGGGCCCAAAACTGATCCCAGTACTCCAAGTGAGGCCTACCAGTGCCTTATAAAGCCTCAACATTACATCCTTGCTTTTATATTCTAATCGTCTTGTAATGAATGCTAACAGTGCTGTTAAAGGATGGGGACTCTGATCGTGGAACCAAATGCACTGCACTGTTGCAACTTCAACCGCAGGGCAGGCTGAGAGCTGCAGCGGAAACTCACGCAGTTGTTTAGATTAGTCTTGGCGGAGCGTGGTTTTCAGTGGAGCTTGAGGACTCTGACAGCAGGCTGACCGTCTGTCCATTCGCAGAGGCCTAGGATTACTGAAGTCCTGTCCCGAGGAAGAGATGGACATCCATCGGAGCAGAAGCACGTCCACACCTCACGGGAGAACAGCATTTGTGCTCTCACCTCCTCCGCTTTATAGTGACCTGGGGTCATCCATATTGCCAAAGAATTATCAGTAACCAGGGGTTATATAGGCCGACAGCGGCTTGACTTTATGCTCCCTCGCTACCTCTGCTGCAAGTGAGCAGACATCCAGTGGCCTGTGGTGTAGCTAAGAGTCTTTGGGAGCAAAGTCCCAGGAATTCCACACACTGAGGGAGTGAAAGACGTAATCAAATGCAAGGCGTCAATTCTTCTGCACGTTACCGTTTGGAATTGATGGTGACAAAGCCTAAGTGTCAGGTTCTGTTGCAGCGAGAAGACAAAGTGTGACCCAGTTGCAGAATGAGGAACTGGGTTGTGGATACTGGCACCTTTCTCACACACATTTCTTCAGTGCGGGACAATGCTGATTTGATGTCCTGCTCTTCCTCTTCCTCCTCCTTCATGCAGATTAATCTGCGTGCTGCTCTCCTTCTCTCCTTCTCCCTGTAGCGCTGTGCTCTACGGGAGCGACGCCTGGGGTCAACTCTGAGAAGGCTGCTAAAGAAGTTCGGCCCTCAGTATGCCACTTCCCTTCAACGTTAAGTAGCAATGCTAAACACCAAACATTTGTAGAATTATACTAACAAGACAAAGAAGATTCAACCTTTCAGTATTTGATAATCCTTCCAAATAACACAAACTGGTCACTTAGTGGGCTGGAAGAACAGTCTTTCACTTAATGTTTATTCCTACGTGTGATTAAGCAAATACTCGGATGGACCTTGTTCGTTTGTTATGTGCCATGTCATATGACGTGGGCGATCATGATCTTTACATAACCATGATTGTTCTTAGAAAATTTTTCTACAGGAGTAGTTTGTTATTGCCTTCTTCTGAGCAGCGTCTTTAGAAGACGGGTGACCTTGACCATTATCAATACTCTTCAGAGATTGTCTGCTTGGAGTCAGTGGTCGCATAACCAGGACTTGTGACGTGCACTGGCTCTCATACGACCATCCACCACCTGCTCCCATGGCTCCACGTGACCCTCATTGAGGGGCTAAGCAGCTGCTACACCTTGCCCATGTGTAACCTGCAGGGTAGCGGAAGGAAGGAGTGCCATATACCTGCTGTGGTAGAGCTGTATCTGCACCCCACCACCCATCTACTGGGTTCTAAAGCAATGAGTTTGGCCTCAGATCAGAGTTGCATTCTGAATGGCATCTTAATCTGCCATCTCTGCATGCTTCCTACTGGCCTAGCCTGATTTTTAACGGGACACTTGGTGCATCAGACAGCAATTTTGATCTCCAAATAGCAATGATAGCATCCAAATGAAGCTACCAGTGCTGATTTTGTGCCCCAAAAGTCCCGAGTGGACTTGAAGAACAAGGTTGCCATGGAAATCTTATGAAATGATTCATAGTTAAGCAAAGAAGAAACAGAACTTTCAAAAAAATTTATTCACCTATTATAAAGAGAAAGAAAAAAAGAATAATTGAATAATTTAAGAAAAGTAAAACTAATTCTAGGATGGAACTAGGAAAATCTGTAACAGAGCAAGCAGAAACATATCACTTACTTTACACAAAGTCTGCTGAAACAGTAGCTTCTTTGAAAGGCTGCAAAACCTCGATTTTAAAACTGCAATAAATCGCAATGAAAGTTCTATCATTACCCAACCTTGGGTGAAAATGTTATAGCCAGTTTATTTAGGTAGAAAGCGAGCAGTTGTACCTGAAAACTGTTCATAAAACATATTTGATTATGGTATTAAACTAGACTCAAAAATGAAGACATTTTATTATGTAGCCTTGAATATAAGAATTCAAACTAAAACCGAGCAAGGTAAACACAAATTGTATTAAGTCACACCCTAATGATGAATATACACTACATTGTAAACAAGATAGAGGTTTTGATCAATGAAGCTTTAAAAATTATTTTTTATTTTACATCCAACAGGCACAAATTAATGTAAAATTAATTACAGTAATTTGTCATTTTTTAATTATCACTTATTACAAGAGGAATGTATTCCTCTTCTCTTTTGCATGTTGTCTATATCAAAGTTAATGCAGTATTTCTCTTCTGCTGTAAACAATATTCTGGTCAATTTTTTAACAAGCACTTTTTCATTTCTCCCTGATCTGCACCTGAAATAACATCTGTAGAATTTTTTAATTAAATGATTTATTTTTCTAACATTAACCATGATTGGCCAATCTAAATCTTTATTTACTGTCTTCTGTGGCATGAAAGAAAAATACCATCCAACGTGTGAAATTACTCTCAGCTCCAAATTGTTGCTCCCCCTTCAGTTCCACGTGCGTGGGGCAAGAGTTGGCAGGCAGTATATCGCCTTAGCTATTTAGCATTTGGCTCACCGTGAGCTACATAGTAAACAGATACGGTAAATGTATTGAGAGTAATAGCTTTCAGCACATTTCAGAATTCCACTTGGCTCTGGAATCATCAAAGCAGGTTGGAAAAAAGGAGCTGGGATAGACCCAAACAGGTTTGAGACCGACCGAGGCGTTCTGTGTGCCAAGTTCATTCTAGGACCTGCCACAGCCGACATAAACAAACATTCATGCATTCATACCTATTAAAATACAACCATGTGGCAGATTGTACAAGGAACTAGGCTACTAAATGTTTACCGACTGCAAACACAAAGAATATCAGAAAATATGGTGTGTTCATCTTAATTAGAGCATGTCTAGCCGTTCGTATTGTGTCAAGTTCTACTCGGGTAGAGCAACTGGCTGTCAGACTGAACACTGAGACTCTGAAGCACGAGTTCAAGGCACTGAGCTGTTCTTCTATTGGACCCAGTGCAATTGCGAAGAAAGCTGGGCAGCTCCTCTATTTCCTAAAGAGCCCCCGAAGGTTCGGTATGATGTCTAAAACTTCGACAAACTTCTATTAAGTGGAGAGCATACTAACTGTCCGCATCACGGCCTGGTGTGGAAGCAGCAATGCCCTCGAATGGAAAATCCTACAAAAGATAAAGGATTTGACCCAGTACATCACGGGTAAAGCCCTCCCAGCCGCTGCGAGCAGCTGCATGAAACACCATTGTAGGAAAGAAGCATCCACCATCAGAGATCCCCACCAGACAGGCCATGCTCTTTGCTGCCATCAGGAAGAAGGTGCAAGAGTCACACAACCAGGTTCAAGAACAGCTCCTACCCCTCAACCACCAGGCTCTCGAATAAAAGGGGATAACTACATTCATTTGCCCCCTCTTTGTAATGTTCCCACAACCAATGATCTCACTTTTAAGGACTCTTTATCTCATGTTCTTGTTATTTGTTGTTTTTTTTATATTTACATTTACACCATTTGTTGTCTTCTGCACTCTGGTTGATCTTTCATTGCTCCTGTTACAGTTAGTATTCTATGGATTTGTTATGCCCACAAGAAATATAGACATATATGTACTTTGACAATATAATTTACTTTGAACGTTTGAATATTTGAAGTCTACTAATGCTTGTTTAGGATCAGTATTCTGAGGTGCATTGAATTCTGATTAGCAGGAAAGACTGGATATCTGGGGATGATTGTGCAGGGCATAAGGAAAACTTCAGATATTTGACAGAAAGCTGCATTGCATGCAATGATAGGAAAACTCTTGTTAGAATGAAGGATATTGAATGCCTGGCAGGATGATGTGCATGAGGTTTCATGTTAGGTGTTTCTCAAGGAATTGAATTTAACTTATCAGTATCTATAATACAATCAGTTGATACGGCATCCAATTAATTCCACATTTATTCCACCGCCATTTTTATATGAAAAATGATTAACACTTATTCTAACTCATTCTCGATGTTGGTGTCACAGTTGTAGGAGACATTGTTCCTGAAGATTATTTTCTTCCTGGACCTAGTTTTAGCCACTGCAATTCTTGCTTCCATTCAGCTTTTATAGTATCTCTCTTCTCCCCCAACAAAACCTGTGCTCAGGCTTAACTTAGGATCGCACTGTTGGGTGACCCAGAATCAGGCAAATTGCATCCAGATCTTTGCGTGGCTTCTGCTTCTTAAAGATTGGGGTGTCGGGGCCAGAGGAGAGGGATGGGAGGCTTCAGCTCACTGCTCCATGAGGTGGACTCATCTCTGCACTAAACTAAGGCTGCGGCCTGCTACAACCGGGCTCCTGAATTGGCCATGGCGACAACTGGCTTCGTGGCTGCGGACTCACATTCATGAACTTCAGTTCTGAAAGTTACTGCTTCCTTTTATTGTTTGCAAAATTTGTTTTTTTTTTCTCTGCACATTGGGTGTTTTTTTAAAATCTGTTCCATTGGGGTTCTTTGTTTTGCGACTGCCTGTAAGGAGAGGAATCTCCTTACTTTGAAATGAGGCTGGGGGCACACGTTGGCTCTAATTGTGGGCCATTGGTTGCTGCATTGCATTGCTTAGCTTGTGAAAGTTTAACATGAACATCATTCAGACCATTGGATGTAGACAATAATAGATACCCAAATGGATTACTGGAAAGTGAGATATCTGAAATAATTGCACAGAGTCGTGAATGCACAGAGAATAATGAATACATGAAGCAAATAAGTTAAGAAGAAATGGTTTACTGGAATGAATGCACAGCAAGTAGTGGTTACCTGGAGTAATTACACAGTGAGTAATAGTTACCTGTGGTAATTACATAGTTAGTAATGCCTACCCGGAGTAATTATACAGAGAACATTGGTAATCTGTTTGTTATATAGAGAGTTGAGTTTGGCAGGAGTAATTATATATGGTATAATGGATGCCCAGACTGGTTATGTTGAGAGTATGCGCATAGACTATTTGACGTCCCACTGCATTTCTATAAACACGTTAAGGAAATAGATTTAGGTTTTGAAACAATCTTCAAACAGTTGAACTCCATTGAAATGTAAACTGTGTATTTAGTAGGAATAACCAAGGATTTCCTGGCAGCCAACCATTTCAATTCCAATCCCTATTCCCATTCCAACATGGCTTCCTCTTCGGCCATGATGAGGCCATTCACAGACTGGAGCAGCAACATCTCATATTCCATCTAACCTCCAAGCTGATGGCATGAACATCGATTTCTCCAATTTTTGGTCATTTCCCCCTTTCCTTCTCTCTTCTTCAATTCGCCAATCTAGCCTTTTACCTCTTTTCCTCACCTCCTCCTAGTGCCGTCCTCCTTCCCTTTCTCCCATGGTTCACTCTCCTCGCCGGGTCAGATTCCTTCTTCTCCAGCCCTTTACCCTTTCCACCTATCACCACTCTCGGCTTTTTACTTCATCCCACTTACCCTACCCACCTGGCTTCACTTATCACTTTCCAGCTATCCTCCTTCCTTTACTTCACCTTCTTATTCTGGCATCGTCCCCCTTCTTTTCCAGTCCTGATCGAGGCCCAGAACGTCGAATGTGTATTAACTTGCCTATGTGCTGCCTGAGCTGCAGAGTTCCTCCAGCATTTAGCTGAGGTCAGTTGAGGCTGGGGGAAGCTTTGAGTGTGAGGAGATCAGATGAGAGCAAAAAAAATGAAAGAGTTTTGTTGAGAGCTATGGGAGGGTGAAGTCACAGTTAAGGAAAAAAGAATTGAATTGAATTGAATTGAATGATCTTTATTGTCATTATACATAGGTACAATGAAACTCTGTTTGGCTTCCTCTCAGGCAATCAAACAAAGTAGTAGATAAAAACAAGACACTAATAGAAAAACAGTATTAAACAGATAAGTAGTAGAAAATAAGTTGCAGCCGCACCAGAATATCACAGTAGTGCACAAAGTGCCATTAATGCAAGTATTTGAGTCCTTGTGTGTGCATGTGTGTGCTCACAGTTTCAGTCATTGTTCTGTGGGATGGAGGCCACAGAAGGTAACTTGAAAGAACTGAAGGCACACACTCAGCGATTCAGCAACAGCTTCTTCTCCTCTGCCATCTGATTCCTAAATGGACATTGAACATGTGAACACAACCTCACTTTTTAATATATATTATTACTGCTTTTGTGTGACTTTTAGTCTATTTAATATACATACCATAAGTGGTTTACTTATTATTTTTCTTCTAAGTTATGTATTCCATCAAGCTGCTGCCGCTGTTAACAAATTTCCCAATACATGCCAGTGATGCTAAATTTGATTCTGATTAACTTGGAATGTGTCATCATCAGGAGGATGTGATAGAGATGAAGAAATTGAGAGAATAGAATGGGGAATTTTGCACGAAACAGAGGGGGAGGATATCTAGTCAAGGAAGTGAGGCACTTTTGGAATGGAATGGATTTTGGTTGCTAACCTAGCCCCTGAAATCGAGTAATCAAAGTGAAAAAAAAGGGATGGAAAGGAAAGAGTTAGACATGGTTCATGTGATAATGGAACAGGATGAAAACAGACAGCAAGGATAAAGAGACTTTTCATGCTCTGCATGAGAGCAGAAAGCAGTGCTGACATATCATCAACACACCAGGAATACAAATAAAGAAAAGGTCCTGAGTAGGTCTAAAACAGTGATTCCAACAAGATTTGCATAACTTACAACCTAGAGGTTCCCATGATTACATCTTTTATTTGGAGGGGGGGTGGTTTGTGTGTGTGTGTGTGTGTGTGTGTGTGTGTGTATACGTACACGTGCATAAGCAGTTAAATCAGCTGTCCAGGTGAAGGAAAGTTAAGATGGAGCAGACTAGTAAAACCTCTTTTCCTGAAGGAAGCAAAAGATCCTCAAGTCATCCTGTGACTATGTAGGCAAGTTGGCTATCCCTCACTTGGGACAGGAATGTGTCAAAGTGGTGGACAATAGCAGTGTCACAAATGTATGTGGAGAGAGAATGGGCAACGAGAGAAAGGACAGAGTCAAGGCAGGAAGAAGTATTTTCTATATGGCAAGAACTAACCAATCAGGAGGGATAAACTGTGGGGGTGTGGATGCCACTGGGCTGGATGTGCCCGGGCATCATCCCTGGTGAGGATGGCAGAGTTTGTAATCAAAATGCCAGTTATATTCCATACTTGTATCTAGCTGGAAGCCTGAGAAGTTTATTGGAGGACCTGAATGATAAGGAAAGATTGAACGGGTTAGAGCTAGAATGTAGAAGACTGGGGGGAGATTTGAGAGGTATACAAAATTAGGAGGGGTATAGGGTATATGCAACCAGGTTTTTCCATTGAGGTTGGGTAAGACTACAATTAGAGGTCATGGTTTAAGGGTGAAAGGTGAAATGTTTAAGGAGAACCTGAAGGGATACTTCACTCAGGGTGTTGAGTGTATGGAGCAAGCTGCCAGAAGAGGTGGTGGATGCGATTTTCATTTGAATGTTTAAGAAGTTTGGATAGATACATGATGGGAGGGGTATAGAGGACTATAGTAGAGGAGCAGATCAATAGGACTAGGAGGTTTAAATGGTTTGGGATGGACTAGATGGGCCAAAGGGCCTGTTTCTGTGCTGTAGTTTTCTATGACCTAACAAGTTAAATCAACTACGAGAACAAAGCAGATTGTGGATCCTCAGAAGAAGGTAGAGCGGGCTGTGTGTGGTGGAGCTCGTGGTTGTGAAGAAAGAACCTCAACAAAATAGTGGGATTGTAGGAGGAGTTAGACACCAGGTCTAACCAGGTCTCCACAAGGAAGAGCTTAGGTGTCCAAACAACAGTTCCAGTCTCAACAACTGGTTTAATGATCATGTTGAAGATAGTCTTTAGTGAATGAAGTGTAATGGGAAAAAAAGGTGTATGTCATTTTCTGTATATTGATGATTCTACGAAGCTGCTTCCAACTCTTGAACAGAATTCAATCATTTCACCATTAAGACCTCTCCGAAGTTAATATTGAATTTAACACATTCAAAAAACCAGCAGTCATTTCTAATGAAAGTTTATCAACCAATAACTTTAACTCAGTTTCTCTTTCTTCATAGTTGCTGTCCAACCTGCAGAGTAATTTCGGCATTCTCCCTCCTATTTTAGATTTCCAGCATGCTTGTCTTACTTGACAGTCTCTGGGTTGTTTCTTGTATCTGTTCTCATTCATGCCCTCCTATTTAAACTCCCTCTGCGCAGATCAACAATGATCATGTGGGCAGCATCACAGTTATTCAGCCATTGCCATCCCCACTTGCCACTTGTTCTCCTCCCATCCACCCTCACCTCCACATTGCTTCTATAACTCCTCTCATTTCTGATAAAAGATTATCAACCTGAAATGTTCCCTCCTCCCTGCACTGGAGTCATTTGATTGTTGAGTATCTCTAGCAGTTTCTCCTTTTATTTCAGATTTCTACAATCCGCTGTTCTTTTCTTATCAGCAATTAAGTTTAATCTCATTTTGTTTCTCATGCTATCACTGATGGTGAAGAAGCCTCATACATTAGCGCTGCACGGAAGGATTATTTTTATTGTGTTTATGCTGCTAGCTGCACATTGATCATCTGAATTGATTATCAAACCACAGCCTTGTAGATGAAGTGCAATCTGTCGAGTCTATCGGGTGTTTTATTTAGCGCTGAACTTTGCTATGATAGTACAATGTAAAATTTAGACTCAGCTTCAGAGAAAAGTCTTTCAGCACCAGAAAGAGCTAAAGAAAAATACACTAGGAGACCCTTTACAGCATGGGGTTGACCAAGCAGATGAGCAGAGTTACAATGTACAAAGTAAATCTTATTATCAAAGTTCATATGTGCCACCATATACTTACTACCATGAGATTCATTTTCCTGCGGGCATACTCAGCACATCTATAGACCGGTAACTTTAACCAGATCAATGAAAGTTCATCTAGAGCACAGAAGGCAACAAGCTGTGCAAATATAAATAAATAGCAATAATTAATGAGAACATGAAATAACAAGATAAAGAGTCCTTAGAGTGAGATCTTTGGTTGTGGGAACATCTCAGTGGATGGACAATTGAGTGTAGTTGTCCACTTTTGTTCATGAGCCTGATGGTTGAGGGTTAGGAACTGTTCTTGAACCTGGCGGTGCAGTTCCTGAGGCTCTTGTACCTTCAACCTGATGGAAGTAGCAAAGAGAGAGCATGGCCTGGTTGGTGAGGATCAGCATTTCATGTAGATTTGCTCAATGGATGAGGGATTTACCCATGGTTATTTGAGTTACTGTCACCTTGAGCAGCTCTGGCCATTGCTCACTAACCTCTCTCATTAACAAGGCACTTACACCACCATAACTACTGTTCACCAGATGGATTTTGCTTCTCACACTATTCTGTATAAGCTTTATAGAGAGTTGTGCATGAAAATCCCAAGAGATCAGCAGTTTCTGAGATACTCAAACCACCCCATCTGACACCAACAATCACTCCTCAGTGAAAGTCACTTAGATCACATTTCCTCACCACTCCAAAGTTTGGACTGAACAACAATTAAACTTCTTGATCTTGTTGGCAAGCTTTTCTGCATTGAGTTGCTGCCACATGATTGGCTGATTAGATATTTGCTTTAGTGAGCAGGTGTATCTAATAATATGGCCCCTAAGTATATAAGTAGTTAAAAAAAAAGTTAAATGATAATTAACAGTTCATTAAGGTGATCTGTGTTCCATTTGAAATGTAAATCACCCTTTTATATTTCTTAAGAATTTATTTAGAATATAACAAAATACTTAAAGTGAAAGTATTTTCATAAAATGTTACAAAACTATTGTAAGAAGTAAAATATTGAATTTACATTATTTCTGATTTTTGCTCATTTTTAAAATTAATTTAACATAATACTAGAGGGTAAAAAGCAAATAAATTACAAATTGCTGCGTAGTCCAGTAGTGTAGCAGTTAGTGTAACTTTATTACAGATCAGTAACTCAATTCCACCAATGACTTTAAGGAATTTGTACATTCGCCTCGTGACCATGTGGGTTTCCTCCAGGTGCTCTGGTTTCCTCCCACATTCCAAAGTAGTATGAGTTAGTTGGTTAATTGATCACATGGGTGTAACTGGGCGGCACAGGCTCATTGGATGAAAGAGGTCTGTACCCATACTGAATCGCTAAATAAATAAATATATAATTAAATACATTATTCATGACTTGAGATATTTAAAAGCCTGCAGCAACAACTTCCTTTGAATGCTTAACACACTATTACTATTGTGAGGGATATTAATCTTACAATACAGCTTTGCAAGCTGAAATACAACTGTCACCATTTTACATGCAACCTTTTTATTCTAGTCATTTTTAGAGATCATTTAGACTCATTAGCCTTGGAAGTCACACTCTGTCTTTTTTTTCAGGAATTAACCCTTACATACTGTTCGGGTTAAATTTGACAGCAGTAAAAAACACCCTAAATGCCATTTTTTTAGCCAAAATTTGCTTACTTTTTCTAAAGTAACCCAAAATGCACAAAAATTAAAATATTTAAAAATTTAATACTTTTGTGCAGGTGCTACAAATTTTTGTACATTAAGGCTGTTCCGGGTCAAATTTAACCCGTATCTATTGAAATAGATTTTAGATCTCTGAAACATTAATTAAGGATTAATCACCCATTTAATAATATTAGATCGGCTATTTATACATTCTAAATAGATCTGTGGTTAAAAATTTGGTATAGACACTTGTTATGAGGCGGTTCTTGGGCAGGGTCAAAATTCTTGACCCGGACGATATGGTGAAGGTATAGAATATGAACAGGTTGCCTGGGTTAAACTGTTAAGATGAGGGTGTTTAGCCAGAGCGTGGTGAATCTTTGGATTCATTGCCACAGATTGCTGTGGAGGCCAAATCGCTGGGTATATCTAAAACGAAAGTCGATAGGTTCTTGATTAGTAAAGGAGTTCAAGGTTACGGGGAGAAGGCAAGAGAATATGACTGAGAGAAGTAATAAATCAGCCATGATGGACTCGATGCAGTGCAGAGAACTTGATGGGCCAAATCACCTAGTTCTGCTCCTATTTCTTACGGTCTTAATGAGAATATTGTTAATGAGACATGCTATCAAAAATACCTTGGACATGCTATTAAATTGTTTCATGGTTTGGATTAGAAACATTATTCATTTATTAGTTTATTTGTTATTAGTTTTTGTCCTTCAACAGTTTGCCTCGATTGTTTGCCAGTCTTTGCTTGTGTGCGGTTTTCCCTTGATTCTATTGTATTTCTTTGTTCTACTGTGAATGCCTGCAAGATAATGAATCTCAGGGTGATATCCACTGTATGTAATTTGATAACAAATTTATTTTTTAACTGAACTTTGAAAACATAATATACATTATCAGTCAAAATTGCTGTAGTTCATCTTTACATAATGTTTCCTCAGGGGTAAGTGTGATTTTGGAAGTCTTAAATTAAAGATATAAATCTGCCATTGCTTTCTTTCTGAATTTCAGATCTATTTCACTAACAATTCAGCAACACCTAGTTATTATCTTTTTCTCTTGGCTGTGTAACTCCTTATTGTTTATCTACAGTTTCCACGCAGAACCTGACATAATTAAGGTCAGCATTAACATTTTTAATGCTGAATTTATGATTAAGTAACTTAGCAGTTTTGCATAGTGCACCAATTTATAGTGTGTGATTGACAAATTCAAACGACCTCGTATTTCGACAAAAAAGGCAGCCAAAATCAAATCAAAGTTGCGACTAGAACTTTGTCAAATAGGTAAGTTTTAAGGGAGGTTAAATAGATAAACAGTTACGTGTACCAATGAAGAATTTTTGGTGTAGTATTGCAGAGTTTGATACCGTGACCACCAAAGGTATCATCTGTTGATTGTATTAGGGGATCACTTTCTTGCCTTTAATAAGTCACCATCTAAAGCATGAAGCTATGTGAAGTTTACGTAGAGTTTCGTGTAACAGAAAATAGGTAATTGGTCCACCAAACCTGTAACAATGTCTATGAGGAACATCTTCCAACCAACTTGCCTTTAAGTGCATCTATATTAATCACCCCAACAACTCCACATGATGCCACATGTGATGTTATCACCTCAGTGAGGAAATATGTCTCTTCTACTCCATGTGAGGGCGATTCCATCTCCTTAAGTTTTGTACTTTTTATGTTTTCATTTACAACTCCCAGTTTTCCCTAAATTGGTTAGTTGAAACAAGCTCTCAGCTGAAGTAAAATCTCCTCCTTTCATAAACCACAATCTTATCGCTCATCAATCTTTCCTTCTTCAAAGTGTAGAGGTTCAGTTCTACTGGTCCATTTTAGCAACTGAATTAATTGATTTTAAATGATTGCCATAGTTTGCC
Source organism: Hypanus sabinus (assembly GCF_030144855.1). Lineage (NCBI taxonomy): Eukaryota > Metazoa > Chordata > Chondrichthyes > Myliobatiformes > Dasyatidae > Hypanus > Hypanus sabinus. Next base: position 30,656,166 of record NC_082735.1, on the reverse strand, counting down.
TCTACACTTTACCACCACCAGCCACATAACTAACTGTCTTATCCAGCATTTATTTCACTCAAGGTTTTGTTGCATTAGTTTCTCTCCCATCTTCTGCAAACATTGCGGCAACCAATACTAACTTGGGGGAAGACAGCTATTCATGTGGTCTTACACTGAATTCAGTAGATCTCAATGAGCAGAGTGAGTGCAGGCAATAACCGACCAATGTTCTCGACATTTAATGCTTGAACAAAATGGCAGTCAGGTCACAGAGGTGTTAATTTATAATGAATCATCTTTAATGTGCATGAATTATAATTGCATTATTTCCGTAATTAAGACCAAGGTGCATCTAAAAGTTGGTTTTCTCATATCCTTTTTTACCTATGCGAATGAATGGTTTGCCAATGAAGCCTGGCTGAATTGGATATATATCTGCATAATATGCATTGTTCCTCGCTGATACAGTGAAAAACAAAAGCAACATTGCAATCTGCTTCTGCAAGTCTAATAACCTGCAAAGCTGTGCTCACAGATAAGCTTCAGACTTTACCACAAGAACTACAGCCCTCACGCTATGCTGAGCACACAGCGGCCATTTTGTCTGGCAAGTTCTGCATTTCTAGCAGGTTTCCAGTCGAAAAACCCCATTTTCCTGCCTGTAAATGAGACACTTTTTTTTCTCTCTCTCTTTCCTATGTCTGAAGTTTAAGTTTCAGTCCTGTCCACAGACTAACAGCTGACCAAGTCAGACAGACATCCTCTCTGTGGTCACAAACTCCAAACAAGGAACTGCAGCAGACATCTCAAGAGCAGAAAAGATTATGGCAGCAATTGTTACTCAACCATCTGCTTCGAATCAGCTCATAGAAATGCTTAAATCATTATAATAGAAATTATAAAGAAGCAAAATATAGCTTTTGTGGGGACGAGGATGATGATCTTTACATATTTAATTCCCAACGGACATTGAAATTCATGAGAGTTTTGAAGACTCGGTGCTTTCAATTTGAAATATTTTAAATGTAATTACATTTTATGTTTTGTACAAACATGCTTTAAATGTACCATTCTAATGCTGCTAAAGGCAATTTTTCATGATTTTAATTCCATTTGTATTCATACCCTGTTTTTCTGTGCCCAATAAATTGAACTTGAAGAATTTGCTTTACTTGAACAGAAATGGTCTTGTTCATGAATCCCAAAGCTAAAAGAACTCTCCAAAGTTAGTGTCATCAACCTGGAAGAGACAGTCTAACTCCAGTTATGAAAAGGGACAGTACATTGGCTCGACAGCAGCCAGCGAACCCAGCCAAACATTTTGTACTGAGTCCCCGCTGATCTCATAGCATTTTGGACAGAACCCAGCCAGAGTCAACCCCTGGACGTAATCAGGATTGGGAAATTTAGATGCAGGAAGTCTCACCTGAGATCGCCTGTGGGCTGTCCCTGTCAGTCCATGGGAGGGAAAGGTGCAATTCCAATTTCACGACTATTAGATGGTAAACCATTCCCAAAGAAAATAACTGTCATAAGCAATTATGCTTTTAGTTGGCCTGCACTCAACAGGGAGGACAGGTCCGAAGATTCCTTCTCCCCCTTGCCCACAGGATTTCAATGAGATCATTCTGAAACCAGTCTTGGTCTCTTCTGGCCAAAGACTCCTTTCACCTTGCTGGCAGCTGGACAACAGACAGCACCTGGCTCCTCCTGATAGGCTGTTAATATTAGACTGATGGTACAAGGTTATCATTGGGCATCAACAACGGCTTTTTAACAGGAATCTCTTCAATGGACTGACTTGGTATGATTAGTGTCACAGTCATCAGGAAGCAGTGCAGTGTAGGAGGAGTCAATATCAGAAGCAAGGTGGAGTTAGTATCGAGCTTTGCTATTTCTATCTATACAGGCCCCGACCAAAATGACCCTGTGCAATTCACAAATTGTCATGCAAACTTCCATAGTTAACAAGTAATTAAATCAGTTTAATGATTCAAAGAATATTTATTGTCAAAGTATGCAGTACACAACCCTAAATTCACCTTCTCCCCAGACAGCCCAAAATAAAGAAAACCATAGAACCCCGTAAAGAAAAATATCAAAACCCCATCTGCAAAGAACAAATCAGACAAACAGCAACAAGAATATCAACACCCCCATTTATTAGAAAGAATATAATTCTTTATATTTTATAGAATTCAGTTCTCTAAAATATAAATAGCAGTCAGAAAAAATATCTTCAGTAACAACAATGAAAAGAATTTGATTCAAGTAGGATTTAATTTATCCACTAGTGAACCAGGAAATTAGATTAATAATTTGCAGTTGTTTTCCACTCGAATAAACATATAGTTTAGGAAAAATGTTCAAATTACAAAATTAATCTTGATCTCCTTGGAGTTTATGTGCTTGTTGACCATCGTCTGGTGTACGTCCAATGACACTGCCTCATTTTCTCTCCGGGGTAGAAAATTCTGACGAGTCACCAACTTCTGATAGAAGAAATTCTTCTTCACCTCCATTTGAAATGATGAGCACTTATTGAGAAATGTTGTCCCCTAGTTCTGGATATCTCAGTACTGAAATATCTACTGAAAATTGATCACGTCAATCCCTTGAGAGCATTATACATTTCAATAAGATTACAATCCCAATTCTTCTATTTTCCCATTAATATACAGTACCGTGCTAGGATGCCCAAGACTTTTGCACAGTACTGTAGTAATTTTATGTATTGTGCTGCACTACTGTGGAAAAAAAAACAAATTTCATGACATATGTGAGTGATGATAAATGTGATTCTGATATGGGTCTCTGTTGTGGACTGTGAATGGGAAGGGGGCCGGAAGAGGGGTATCCTGGCTGGGAATAGGGGAAGGCAGAAGGGAGGGAATGGAATCAAATGATCTTGCCTGGTGTCTTGGAGCTGGGTGTGTCTACAACCACGCCACCCCCTCCCTGACCCAGCACTCCTTCTCTGCCGCAAATCCTATATCTCTCCTGGTGCTCTACCCTCGCGTTCCCAACTTCCTTTGCCCCTGCCAGATTTCCAAACTCACTCTCCTCTCCACGATGACAAATAGAGTATTGTGCAATAGTTTTAGGCACCTTACCTTTATATAGACTGTATGTGCATAAGATCTTTGCAGAGTACTATGCCTGCTCAAGTTCACTTCATAAAGCATTTCATTCAACTGGGAAATCCACCTAATTAACTTATGCTACGCAGTCTCCATGCATTCACTTAAAAATGGAAACTTGAACTGTACATTCTAACAACCATTCAGCATCTGTCTGTTTTACACAATTATTTACACTGAGATTCAGTAGTGTATCAAGATAAATATAATGCAGTATGGTCTACATTCAAATAACCAGAATTATTTGGTTATTAATAAAATTAATTTAACCAGAATAATATTTCAACAGTGGTATTCAGCCATTCATTGCAGCAGTTAAGTTCTATCAAGATTCAAGTACATTTATTGTCAAAGAATGTATAAATGATACAACTTGAGATTTCTTGCTTAAGGAAGCCACAAAGCAAGAAAGCCAAAAGAACCCAATTGAAAGGGAAAAATAATTAAAAGACCAACACTCGGTGTGCAAGAGAAAGAAAAAAAAATACAAGTCATGCAAATAATGGGATCGAACAACAGCATTCCGAATCAAAAATGAGTCCTCAGGCCCAAAGCCCAGAATACAAAAGTCTCGGGCAGACATACAGATAGCTCAGGGGCCGAGGAAATTTTCAAGAGTACTGTATTTGTCAACGGGGAGCGAAGAGTGAGTTTGTAAATCTGGTGGGAGCGAAGGATTTTGGGAATGGTGAGAGAAGTGTGCTGTGGGAGGGATGTGGGACAGGTGGCAGAAAGGGAGTGCCGGGTTGGGGGGTGAGGCGAGTGGTGCTGTGGGTGCTGACACACCCAGCCCCGAGACATCAGACAAGGTCATTTAACTCCAGACAATTAGTTTATTGATCATTACAGAATGTCTCTCCAGTGCTTCCCATTCCCTCCTTTTTCCTTTTCCTTTTTCTCCTTTTCCAACTATCATTCCCTTCTCCTTCCCATTCACAGTCCACAATAGAAACCCATATCAGAATCAGGTTTATCAAGCACAGTACTATGTAGATATATAATCTTCATAATGTGTCCCTTTCACACCCTGTTATATCTTAACATGTGTTTCATGCACATTGATATAAAATTTTTTCATTCACTTTTATTTCATAAGGGCTGGTGTTTTATCATCACACCTGTGCTTTGTGTACATTTTGAGTCCTACACAGGTTTGGATCTCCAGACAGGTCAACTAACGGAATCAGAATGAATTGCTGCACCACACTGTTGCCAGGTGCTCCTTTGTATCATTAGATGGATTCACAGGGTCTCGTCATTAAAGCAGGATTTCCTCTTTTCTAAATACTTTACAAAATCTGTAGGCTTCACACATGGAGCAATGGATCTTTATCAGAATCAGGTTTAATATCGCCAACATATGTTATGAAATTTGTTACTTTGTGGCAGCAGTACAATGCATAAGAATAGAGGGAAAAATGTGAATTATAATAAGTATATACAGTATATATTAAATATTTAAATTAAATAACAAGTGCCAAAATTAGGAAATAAGAAAATAGTGAGGTAGTATTCATGGGTTCAATGTCCATTCAGAAATCAGGTATCAAAGGGGAAGAAGCTGTTCCTGAATCATTGAGTGTGTCTTCAGGCTCCTGTACCCCCTCCCTGATGACAGGAATGTGAAAAGGGCAAGTCCTGGGTGATGGGGGTCCTTAATAATGGATGCCGCTTTTTTTTATCCACAGTAATGCTGATTGAATAGTGTAAAGTAACAAGACTACTAGTAGTTTTTGATTACTAGTTTTCATTAGCTTATTACTTATGCTAAAAATGCATTTCTCCTCATTTATTCAAAAGTAGTTTTGAAGATCATGTTTGCTAGCTTGTCAGACACGACAAGTCCTTGGGAAGTACATCAATAACACTGTTGTGTAAGTTGAATTTTTTTTTGAAAGAGATCAATATGTTCCTCATGGGGCTAATTTTCATTATTACTTATATTTGGTCACAATTACTTCTGCTGATTATAAGCAATGTAGGATTTTTCCACAAGTCTGGCTGCTATTCATGAGCTTGACAGCAAACTGTCAGGATTTATGACTCAATCAGTCATTTTTTGAGACCAAGAAGCAGGCCAAATACTTAGTCAGATCCAAGTCAAAATCCTGTTGTATCTTCATCCTGCCTACTGGTCTGCCCTCTACAGCTCACTTCGATGTTTCAACACGAGATTCCAGATCACAGGTCTCACCAAAGATACAAATATTTCGGATGATTGTTAATCCAGCTCATAGAATCATATTTTATCCTCATGACAATTCTATATCTGATCTATTGCAAATATATAATAATTATTATTCTAAAACAGAATTGGGATAAATTAAAGATTCAGTTATTACTAATTCACATGGTCTTTATCAAAACAAAAATAATGATTCAATATATTTTACTTGATTGATTGCATCCAAAAACTTGTAGGCTTAGTAGAGGTACTGGCAGGGGAAAGAGGGGGGAGGATGGCGGTTGATACAGTAAGAGACAAAAGATCAGGATTACTGAGTCTACAAAGAAGCAATGGTATCTCTTGTTCATGAACAACAGGGTCAGAATGAGAGGACTTGTCTGTGTGTAGAAGCTGCTGTAGAGAAATGCTGCTTATATCAAACGGTTTTATAAATGGTACAATGTCTAAAGTAGTACGGAATAATAATAGACATGTCACATGGATTTCCTTCCTGCTTTAATAATATAATGCAAAATAAATAACAAATCATACAACATTAACAATCTTCATTTTAGTGCAAAGTTTCTCGGTTACTAGGGTTGATTGATTGTCAGTTCTAATCTAGTCCTTAGTCTCTTATGATATGGGAGAGTTTACTCCTTGATATCTCATGCGGAGTGAGGTGCTTTTCACCGCCACTATCTTCTGTCACATTTGCGAATGGTCTAATATGAGCTTTCAACCTCTCTCTTTCCTCAACTCTTAGTGTAATGGGGGAGAGCCTGTCTTAGCAACTCTAGTTGTCTTCGTGCTTCGTTTTGCTCTTTTGAATTCCCTGTATGTGAAGGACATCAGCATATTCATCTGCTAGCTGTGTGACTAACGTGATCCAGCTGCATCAGTCCCATGCGGCGTACAGTACTACTCCATATGACATATTTCTGGTTAACTACAATGAAGTCGTAGTTCTCTTGATTCTTTGCATTCAAAGAGTATCTCCCATCTGTGTCCAAGGTGGCGCCCAGGGAAATGATCTCCTTCAATCTATCCACCACCCACCTCCTTTTTACCCCTGCAGCTTATTGCAACATCTCTGTCATCACGCCTGATTTTTCCAGCATCAGTGTTTATTTCATGCCTCACCAAATGCACATCCTACAGTTTATACCATCCATAATTTTTACTCTGGCTTTGGACAGCTCTGAAGCTATGCACCTCTTTTTGAGCTGCCTGAGAGCTAATCCTGTTTCATATCATAGTTCAAAGTTCAAAGTTAAATTTTCTTATCAAGGTACATATATGTCACCATATACAACCCAGAGATTAATTTTCCTGCAGGCATACTCATTAAATCTATAGGATAATAACTATAACATGATCATTGAAAGATGAGCCAGAGTGCAGAAGACAACAAACTGTGCAAATACTAATGAATAACAAGAACAAAAGCCAACAAGAAAATCTGCAGATGCTGGAAATCAAAGTAATTGATGAAGAACATTGGCCCTAAACGTTGACTGTTCACTCTTTTCCAATAGATGCTGCCTGGCCTGCTGAGTTGCTCCACATTTTGTGTCTGTTACAATGAGATAACAAGATATAAAGCCCTTAAAGTGAGACCATTGCTTGTGCAAGTGGATGGGGCAAATGAGTGTCGCTATCCCCTATGTTCAAGAGCCTGATGATTGTGGGGTAATAACTGCTCTTGAAACTGGTGGTGCAAGTCCTGAGGCTCTTGTACCTTCTACCTGATGGCAGCAGCGAGAAAGGTGCATTGCCTCGGAGCGCATGGCTTATCCTCAGAGATCTTACAAGCAACTCTGACCTCTGATTATTCGGTGCTTCAGATTCATGAAACAACAGCATCAAAAAAGATTTCTTCTTGAATCAAAAAATACAGACTATATAGCGGAAGTGGTGCGCGCAATCTCGATTTCAACGGTTAGGAGAGGTTTGGGTAGATACATGGATGGCAAGGGTATGGAGGGGGTATGGTCCAGGTGCAGGTCAGAGGGACAAGGCAGGCTAAATGCTTTGGCAAAAACTAGCTTGGGCAAAGGGCCTGTTCTTGTGTTGTACTTTTCTAAGACTCAGTAAGCCTGAGAATGAATGCAAGAGCTAGGTTAGCTAGAACCCAGAAGAGTTAAGCTCTCAGCCAGCTGTATGTTGTGGAGATCTGTAAATGTAGTTCTTCCTGATTCCAAATATGGAATCATGCATGTTTCTCACATGTTGTGTCAGTTGTTAGAGTGGGTCAACCTTGCACATTATACAAGATGAAGCACAGAACCCATAATTAGTTATTTTCATCTATATAGTAATGTACTTTCATTGCATGTGCCCCTATTGCTTGCTGGGGTTCTTAGGCTATTAACACAGGTGACTGAGCTTTGATGCTGAAAGCGAGCCAGTACCCTCTAGCCTTATAGAGCAGCAGGTCAAGCACATCTCACCTTTGAAAGAAATGCTGAACAAATAATTTCTAGGCCGCTGAATCACTAGTAAGCTCCCAATCTTCAATCACATCAAGGAGCGTTACTTAACTAATATTCTAGGCAGCCACAAAAAAATGCAAGACTTTACAATAAAAACAACACACCCCAAAAACTGCCCTGAAACTAATCTCCACCCCAAAAACTGCCCTATAAACAAAGCCCCACCCATACAACAGCCGAAAAGCAAAGCCTGATCCCTGCAGATGCCATGACTATGAAGTTCTATCACAGTTCTTGCTCGTTGCAAAAGCTGAGGAGATTTACTGCAGTTTTAAATGATTGAGGATTTTACAGATAAAGAAAGGCTGTTAAAGCTGAATTAAAAGATAAAAGGAAATCAGAGATCATTCAATAGTTTTATCCAATAAATACAATGAATTTAATAAAAACCAAAAATCATACATTATAGAAATATTAAGCCATAAAAACATAATGTCACAAGTAAGTGACTGCCATAGTCATGGTCACAGAGACAACAGGCCCTTGGGCCTATTGAGGCAATGCCAACAATCAATTACTGATTTACATTAAACCTATTCTAATCCCAATTTGTTTATCTAACAATCCCTTCCAATCCCCCGTAAATTACCACTCACCTACGCACTAGGGGCAATTTACAGTGGTCAGTCAATCCACATGGTTATGTTAGGGGCAACACACATATAATGCTGGAGGAATTCAGCAAGCCAGGCAAAATCTATTTTACTTTTGTTTCTCTTTGTGCCTTGTGGTACATTGGGCGGCAACCTTGCCATTTCTTTACCGTTTCTCAGTTTCTCTTTGTAGAGGCCGAATTGTTAACTCGATGCTCAACCCAGCATGGTTGGAAAGTGTGCAAGGAAGCGACTGGATTTGAACCCAGGACCACTCTCCTCGAAGTTCGGTGCAGACACCACTAGGCCACCAACCGGCCAAGGCCGCATCTATGCAAAAGAGTAAACAGTTGACATTTCGGGCCAAGAACTTTGATCGGTCCTGATGAAGGGTCTCGGCCCAAAACGTTGTCTGTTTACTCTTTTCCATAGATGCAGCTCGTGCTGCTGAGTTCCGCCAGCATTTTGTGTGTGTTGCTTTGAACCTCCAACATCTGCAGATTTTGAACACTTGGGTTGTGTTCTCAATCTTATTCCATAAAAACGATGACAACTTATTGTAAGTAAAATCCCTTAATGAGTAAAAGGTATACAAAATTAATAATATTGGCGAGGTTACCACAAAGCACTCCTGATACCAGAAGTGGATGCTTAGAACAGGACAGGTATCTCCACCCTGCCACCCCAAAGTCTAGGTGTACTTCTTAAGCAAAAAATGTTACAGTAGTTAATTTAAAATGATGAAGAGGAAACTGCAGAATTCCTGAGCAAAGGTCTCCGACACTGCTCTAATACAGGCAGCATTAAGCTTGAGGAACCTCATCTCATTCTCCGGAGGAACTTTGCAGGCTTTGAGAGTTGATAATTCAACAATTTAAGATAACTTGTTCTTCCTGTTTGTATCAGAAGCAGTGTGTTCTGCTATGGGGTTATCCATCTGTGACATAAATATGTTTACTTATTAAATCATGTTGTTCATGTTTTTTATTAAAAAATAGACAACAGTGTAATATGTAATGAGGAAGCACAAGGGTGACACGAGATGGACAGGTGTAGCTAAATGCGGTGAAAGGTGATGCTGCCTATTTTAAGTAAAAAGAAAGAATGGAAATATACTACGTAATCCATGAATAAAGCACATCTCACCAGAATGGAGAGTAAGTCCGTCTCAGGGTGCAGACATATAAATCTCCAACAGAGCAAATGCAGGCAGAAAATTGTATAAAGACAGAAATAACAAAAATGATATCAAGGAAGTCGGAATGTGGGGTGTGTGCTCACTGTGGGATACAATACATTGGTTAGGCCACATTTGGGGTACTGATTAGGATGATTTCTAGAACTGCAGTAATTGGTGCAATTGGTCAGTGAACTAGTTTCTCCTGAACAAAAATGTATCTCCATGAACTGATACAGACAAATTCTCCTATGCATGTTTGAGTTTACTGTAAATTAATTTGCTCTAAGTTCTGTGCTCAAGTGGCATAATCATGGTAAGAATATGCTTTCTCATAAACTTATTAAAAACTTCCTAGATTTTTTTTTACAAACATGAGAAATTCTGCAGATGCTGGAATTCCAAAGCAACACACTCAAAATGCTGGAGGAGTTCAGCAGGTCAGGCAGCATCTATGGAAAAGAGTAAACAGTCGACATTTTGAACTGAAACCCTTCATCAAGATTTTCTTTTTGATTTGCTACTGATGACATGGTGGGGACACATCGCAATCTGGGAGGCACCTCCTTCCCTCTGCAGGTCGTCCTTGGGCAAGGTGTAGCATCTGCTCAGCCGCTGATCAGGGTTATGTGAAGCCATGGCAGTGGAAGGCATGAGTAGCTGGTGCACATCACATCCTGCAACCACTGACATCAGGCAGACAATCCCTGAAGAGTATTGATAATGGCTGGGGTCACCCCTCTTGTAAAGACACTGCCCAGAAGAAGGCAATGCCAAACCACATCTGTAGAAAAATTTGTCAAGAACAATCATGATCATGAGAGCATGATCACCCACATCATATGAGTCATGCAAGATAAACGCTAAATGCTCTTGCATCGCAACATGTTTTCCTAGATTCAAAGATTCAAAGTACATTTATTATCAAAGTGTACTTGCAGTATACAACTCTGAAATTCGTCTTCCTCACAGGCAGTCACGAAACAAAGAAGAACCATGGACAAACCATTTGTGGCCTTCCTACCCGCTTACTACGAGTCCCTTTTCAGACGTTACCTCTTAGTTCATGAATTGAGGTATTCATGCCTTTGTTTGCCATTTAGGAACAGTCTCACCAGTCACTAGAGCCTCTCACATCGCCAAAATTGTCTTCAAAGTTTTCTTTTTCATACAATTATGTAGTACATGACTCATTTCTACCAGGAGCAGCATTGCGATAACAGACCTCAAAGCATAATTCATAATTTTTTTAACAACACACAATCAATGCCAGGGGAACTCTACAGGTCAGGCAGCATCATTGGAAATGAATATACAGTTGACATTTTGAACATTGAACCTATAAATCTACAGCGCATTACAGGCTTTTCAGCCCACAATGTTGAGCCAATCACATAACCTACTCCGGAAACTGCCTAGAATTTCCCACCGCATAGCCCTCTATTTTACTAAGCTTCATATGCCAATCTGAGAATCTTTTACTGTATCCATTGAGACTGTTCATAAGGACTGGAAAGGAAGGGTGAAGAAGCCAGAATAAAGAGGTGGAGGAGGGGAGAGAGTACAAGCTAGAAGGTGACAGGTGAGGCCAGATGGGTGGGGGAGTGGGACTGAAGGAAGAAGCTGAGATGGAAAATGTAAAGGGCTGGAGAAGAAATGTGATAGGAGATGAGAAAGGACCATGAGAGAAAGGAAAGGAAGAGGGTCACCACAGGGCAGTGATAGGCCAATGAGGAGAAGAGATGAGAAGGGGTCAGAGTGGGGAATGGAAGAAGAGGGGGGAAAATTACCAGAGGTTAGAGAAATTGATGTTCATGCCATCAGGTTGGAAGCTACACAGACCTGATGGTGGTCTCATTGTGGTAGTAGAGGAGGCCCTGAACCAAAATGTTAGAATGGGAATTAAAATAATTGGCTACTGGGAATCTGCAGATGGTACAAAGGTGCTCGACAAAGCAATCCCTCATTCTACATCAGGTCTCAAAACATCAAGTTTACCAGAGAGAGTAGAAAACCCCGTCAGATTGTCAGGTGAATTTTTGCCACACGTGGAAGGATTATTTGGGACCCCGAATGGAAGTGAGAAGGTGAATGGGCAAGTGTAGCATTTCTTCCACTTGCAGGTTGAAGTGCCAGGAGGAGGGATTAGCAGGGAGGGACAAATAGACAAGGGAAATATGGGGAGAGCAAACCCTGCAGAAAGCAGAGAGTGGGTTTGGGGGCAGATAAAAATCTGTTTCATGGTAGGTTTCCATGGAAGATAGCAGAATTTGCAGAGAATGGTGTGCCAGATGCGGAGGCTCATGGGGTGGTAGGTAAGAACAAGGGGAACTCTATCCCCGTGAAGGTGACAGGAAGATGGCGTGAGGGCTGATCTTCGGGAAATGGAAGAGATGCGAGTGTGAATCGCATCTAAGGTTGTGGAAGGGATACTCTGTTCTTTGGAGTCCTCTAATGTCCTGGAAATGAGATCCTCATCCTAGGAACAGATGTAGCAGAGATGAATGAACTGAGAAAAGGGAATGATATTTTTATTAAATGGCATTTCCATAAAGAGTTGATCTCATTACCTGCATGATGCAGTTCTGCAAGGTAATAGTGATTGCATCAATTTCATAGCAGCATTTCCACATTACATCTCCATTTCTACTGATGATTACCCAAAAATAAAACAACTAACATCTTTAATATGTAATATATCATATCTGAGTGAACACGCTCCAAAGGGACTTTTAGAAGATATTTGCCTTGAGATCTTGACTATATCATCTCCTTTGAGACATTTTGAAATGTGTTCTAAGAATTCTTTTATTACTCGCCTTGGCACTGAACTGGCTCTGCAACTGTGGCCTGCAGCCACTGGGCTCCTGGACCGGCTACAGAGCTGAATGAGTACTGTGGCTGTGGCCTCACTTTCACGGAATCTGCCGTTCATGTTCCCTGTATTACTTCGTTACTTCTTTTCATCATTTTCACGATTTGGCATTTTATTCGCACATTGGATGTGTGACGCTCTTTGTTACGTGTTTTTTTTTTTGTGCGGCTGCCTGCAAGAAGACAAATCCCGAGGTTGTATATGGTGTACGTACGTTGATAATAAATGCACTTTGAACTTTGAACTTTATTGAGCATATCATTTATTCTTTTAAAGCAGATAATCAAATCAGCATAATCTGAGTTTTATACATTCATTATAACGTTTGGATTTGCCTGTACCTTTTGTGGAATTCACAAGTTTCACTCCATCTGTCAAATCTACAAGTTGTCAATAACTCAGTGGCTTGTGATTGGATTATAGTAAAAATCAACTCTTTTGGTTTGTGGTAACCACCATGGATCACAATCTGAATGGAACTTTTGGTGACCCATAATAGAGGAAGATTTACAGTAATCGATATTATGTCTTGCTTTTATATGAATCCCCATAATAATAAAAATAGTGTTGTTCTCAGCGTTGGCTCCTTCCTCTTGAAGAGCACAAAGATGACTATAATATTTCTTGATCAGGAACTGTGTGAAGACTGAAATAATCTCTTTTAAATCTACATTGCTGCAATCTCTTCTGCTCAAACAGTGAGTTTATTTATTTTATGAAACTGAAATTCTGGGATTTCCATCACCTTTAAGTCAAATTCCAACTTTCTTCAGATCAGCTCAATCATGCTAATCTTAAAATTTCAGCAAAGGAATGGGAAAACATTTCATTTTCATCAATATTACCGGTTTTCTTTACCTTTAAATAAGCATGGAATTTTGACCATTTTTTTACATTTGAAAGAGGAGATGTTGTTCAGGAATGAGTTCAGGTGAAGTCACTCTCCATATAAAAACTCAAAATGTTGGACGTACCCAACAGAGGGAAAGAGGTTAGCTACAAACACAAAACACTGGAGGAACTCAGCAGGCCAGGCAGCGTCCATGGAAAAGAGTACAGTCGACATTTCGGGCCAAGACCCTACATCACAACTGGAAAGGAAGGAGAGAAGTCAGAGTAAGGAGGTGGGGGGGGGGGGGAGGGAAGGAAGAAGTACAAAGTTAGTATTTAACAGGTGAATGTTCAGTTCAGTCTTCCAGAAGATTGCACTTTTGACAACAATAATAAGTTTTGGCAGTAATCAGTGTTGTGTCTAATATGCAGGAACAGACATCGGCCAGTCAGCCATTGTACTTTGCCGAAACTTCAGGCCTGGCAATTTTAAGGGGACCCATGATTGGATGTCCAAAAAGTCTGCTTATTTCGGGTCACTGTCCATTCTAAGGTTCAATAAGATACAGTACATAGGGTGGTGAATGCTATTTTAGGCCACAATTGAATGGAGTACACAAGACTGGACAAGCTAACTTTGTTTCCTTTGGAGTTCAGAAATAATAAACCCATATTAGATCAAATCCTGGCCCTCTGATAGTTTACTCAAGTCAGATTTGATATGACATCTCAATTTGTGCTCTGAGCTCCATTTTTCCTTCCTCCTCTAGAAACGGTGCTGTTCAGATTCTATAGATGCTACTTTGAAAAGAACAATCCTTATTAGATTACTCAGAACAGCACTTAATATCGTGACAAAGAAGCTCCTCCTTTAAATATGCTTGTGTGCTGACATCAACCCAACTCCTGCTGCTAATGGTGGTGTGACCTTTCCTACCACCTGGCTTCACCTGTCACCTCAGCTTTTTATTCTGGAATCTTCTCCCTTCCTTCTCAGTCCTGAAGGAGGGTCTCGGCCTGAAACGTTGATTGTCCATTCATTTCCAGAGATGCTGCCTGACCTGTTGAGTTTCTCCAGCATTTTGTGTGTGTAGCTTTATATTTATCATGTGCATGTTTTTTTCTAAATTATTGTTATTTCTGTTCTTTATCTTTTGTGCTTTTTTTTGTTGCATCAGATCCAGAGTAACAATTATTTTGCTCTCCTTACACTCTGTACAGGAATTGCCATTAAACAATTTTGAATCTTGAAATCCAAATTATTCCGACTCAAAGACAACAGTGTCATCAAATGGCAGCATGAAGCTGACATCAAGTTTGCCATGTATTTAATATGCACTGTTTTCTTTTGTGTATCTCAGTCTCTTAGTCTATTTCTTTCCAAAAAAAAAAGTATTACATTAACTGAAACTTGCTTGTTTGTAATGTAATTTCCAGCTTTAGCAGAGACTGAACCGCAACCCCCAACATAAAGTGATGTCAATCTTAACTGGGTGGGAAGTTATCTGTCACAGTCAGGATTAACATTCCTTGATTTTATCTTTAAAGAGAAGGCTTGGATCAATATGAGACTGTAATGGGTTTTCCCCTAACCAGCAAATTAAACAAAGTAGAACATATCACAATTCTCTGTTACACTCATTTCAGTTTCAATGACCTTTACTAATCTGAGCAGTCACAAACTTTCTCATGGTTGTTGAATTCAACGAGTTTGGATACCTGTTGGGCATAGAAAGCCACAATATAAATGGTGCAGGATTAAAGAAGAGATAAATGTTATAGCAAAACACAAACCATAAAACAGAAGTGACTCTCTCTTTTGTATGTCCTCATGTATACAAAATGACATATTTCCTGAATTGTTCTTTATGAAATAAACTCTGATTTCTTGCTATACAAATCTTTTGCTCTTCTAATACTGTATTTCTCAGATTGTTCAATAGACCCTCATAAGACATAACTATTATTTTAGAAATGAGACGTTAAGGTATTTCTAAAAAAACCCCTCTAAAACAAGGTTTCCCAATCTTTTTTATGCCATGGAGCAATAACATTAAGCAAGGGGTCCTGGTTGGGAACCCCTGAACTAAAATGTCCCCCAGGCTGGAATCTTCTTCTTGGGCCTTTAGCTAGCAGAAAAGCATAGACCATCATTGACCACCCATCTCGATCGTCTCAAAGTTGATGGTATCGGTGGAGTTGATCAATTTTTCCGCAATCCATTGTATCCACTGCACGGGAGATTGGCCTGCACAGTTTCACCAGGTCCCTATTGGCCAGCCTTTTCCATTTCTACCTCTCTCAGCGGGGACGTAGGATCGGACTCTGAGAGGCATGCTGGAATCTACCTACATTGAGCCACAGACCATTACAGTACAGAAACAGGCCCTTCGGCCCTTTTTGGCTGTGTTGAAGCATTTTTCTGCCTAGTCCCACTGACCTGCACCTGGACCATATCCCTCCACACACCTCTCATCCATGTACCTGTCCAAGTTTTTCTTAAATGTTAAAAGTGAGCCCACATTTACCACTTCATCTGGCAGCCCATTCCGCACTCCCACCACTCTCTGTGTGAAGAAGCACTCCTAATGTTCCCTTTAAACTTTTTCCCCTTCACCCTTAACCTATGTCCTCTAGCCTAGCCTCAGTAGAAAAAGCCTGCTTGCATTCACTCTATCTATACCCATCATAATTTTATACACCTCTATCAAATCACCCCTCATTCTCCCACGCTCCAGGGAATAAAGTCCTAACCTATTCAACCTTTCTCTGTAACTCAGTTTCTCAAGTCCTGGCAACATCCTTGTAAGACTTCTCTGCACTCTTTCAACCTTATTAATATCCTTCCTGTAATTTGGTGACCAAAACTGCACACAATACTCCAAATTCAACCCCATCAATGTCTTATACAACCTCACCATAACATAGTATGCTCACTACTTCGATTTATAAAGGCCAATGTACCAAAAGCTCTCTTTACGACCCTATCTACCTTTATATTCTGTCCACAGTACTAAAGAGCTTTTATACATGTGAATATAATGTTATGCTCATGAAGGTGCTTTGCTCTCTGCATGTCTTCATTATTTTACCATGTACCTCAACCAATCAATTGCAGGGAACTTCAGCCTATCAAGTTCCATAGATCACTGCCTTTAAATGTACTATTACCTTTAACTATTAACAGAAATAGGTCTGGAGATAAGCTGACCTCAGGATAATTCTTATGAATTGCATGTAAAATCATAAACCAAGAGACATGGGCTACTTGAATTCAAAGCATTAAAATAGTATCTGTACTAGCATTGTGACATTCCTGTCTTCAAAGAACACTCTTGAATCAGAGAATGATATAGTATGGAAACAAGCCCTTTGGCGTATCAATTCTACACCAACCATCAAAATACATTTACACTAATTTTACATTATTCCCATTTATTTTTATTCTCCCCACATTCCCATCAATTGCCCCCTCGATCACTCACTTACACATTGGTGGCAATTTACAATAGCGAGCTAGCCCGCAGGTTTGGAATGTGGCAGGAAACCGGCCCACGTGAAGGAAGCACAAGCAATCACAGAGTAGGAGCAAAGTCCACACTAACAGTGGCTGAGGTCAGGATTGAACCTGGGGCCCTGGCACTGTGAGACAACGGCTCTACCAGCAGTGCCACTGTGCCACCCAATGACAAAGCTTGTAAGTGTAGTCACTGGTATAATGTTGAAAAATCAGCTATAAATCGCACATGAAAAAGAGGCCGCTGTAAATGTGATAATGACCAGTAAATAAAACTAGGAAAGTACAAAATTTGAGAAACCGTTTCCACTGCACCAACTTCTAGCATGTTGTGGACTTTCTCAGTGTTTACATACGTGAAGAAATGGAACTGAGTTTGTCCAGTGTACTGCTCCAACAATAAGCACCTTCTATACTTCTGTTTAGACACTTTAAATTGCTTTTGGTTCTCAAATTAATAAGGAAAACATATACAAAACCTCTCTCTACGCCCTTTAACGTTACTTCATATGGCTCCCAAAGGGAGTGTTATAGAGACAGGCTGCTGTAATTTGCAACATTAGAAATTTATAGAAAATCCAATACAGTTGACCCTAATGATAATGAAGTTCTCAGGAGCCAGACGTTTACTGTGTTACAATGAGGTGCATGCATAAAACAAGAGGCGCTGAAATTCTGCTCTTGAAGTTGCTTTGCTCTCTGCATGTCTCCATTACTTAACGGAAGATTGCAGACTGGCCAGTCTGAGTGTCTCACCCAGAATAATTGCTTTGGGCTACTAATGTTGCTCTGTATCTCTTCCAAACCCAGACTGGGCCAGGGAAAAAAAATTAAAGACTGTGTGAAATTCTCATTTGTATTATTAGACTATAATTAAGAATGGGGTCAGCAATAAATGTCCCTTCTTAATGTAATCCAATATCCTGTGTCCATTTGATACTACATATTTGATAGTTATTTCAATTAGTTAGTTATGGGCAGAAAGGACTTGTTGAATATACTGATTCCTGTTACCAGCTGGACTTTTGAAGCCCCACTGACGTGTACTGCCCCTTTTCAATATTGGACCAAATAACTTAACTCTTAGAGAACACAGTAACTATAATATAGGAAAATGAGTCTTATATTATTCTATAGAGTTCTGTTTTGTGAGATCCTCTTTCAAAATGATGCAATATTAATCCCATTTTCAGACCCGGCTGTCATCAACTGCTCCCAAAATCTATCACCTGCCGAGTGAAATTCGATTTTGCTGGCATCAGCTCACTAAATATTATTTTTTAAAATCTTAATGCTTTCTCTCTGTTGGTGACCAACTCTGACTTTTCCCTTTACTGTCCTTCATCTACTGGGAGGAGTAGGTCAAATTCCAATCTTCTCACAAGGTAATGTCCTGGTCATCGAACAGGAGGCCTTGTCCTTTTCTGTCAACTGTTCAGAGCTGCTAAACTGAGTTAAAATGAAAGTTGAACTTGGGGCTACAGAACAGGAGCGGTGGTGCTGGTCTGCTAAAGTAGTCCCAAGGCAAAGCTTAAAAAAAAGTTTGTATGTTTTCCCCACAGCCAGCAAAGGTAGAAATGATTGGATAATTCCCCTGTCAATCATGATCAGTGACTATGATTGATCTTATTTTATTTATTTATCTTATGACACGGTTTAACAGACCTTTCCAGCCCAATTAGCCCACACCGTCCAGCTACACCCTTGTGAATAATTAACCTACTAGCCCTTACACCTTTAGGACGTGGGAGGGAACCGGAGCATCTGGAGGAAACCCAAGTGAGTACAGGGAGAATGTACAAACAACTACAGACAGCGGAGGGAAGTGAACCCAGCTCGCTCCCGCTGTGCTAGTACTGTGCCTACAGCTACACTACCATCCCACCTCTGCTTATTACGCACATCATTGCAAGTTGCTATAAACTTTCTGGAGAAGTTTCTCCTATTTTGTTGGGAAATACACTCTACCTCCTCTAATCTTTTGTTCTATAATGAAGAAAACTGAAGAACTAGAAGTAAGAGCACTTTCACTGAGGCAAAAGTTGAAATGTACAATTTTTTTCTGTATGGAATGTTTAGACATACATAGGAAGCATTGAATGCTAATAATTTGGTTCATTAGGAAAATGTTTATAAATCGAAGGTGTTTGAATTACTATTCCTGATGGGAGTATTAGAACACCAACACTATATTGATAAAGCCTGATACTGTGAGAGATGTCTCCCTCACTGTTTACTAATGGCATCACTTATGAGAAAATGTGATACAATGCAACACACACATGCACATTCCCAAAA
The DNA here is from genome assembly GCF_030144855.1 of Hypanus sabinus. NCBI lineage: Eukaryota > Metazoa > Chordata > Chondrichthyes > Myliobatiformes > Dasyatidae > Hypanus > Hypanus sabinus. Next base: position 30,637,091 of record NC_082735.1, on the reverse strand, counting down.
GAAATCTGATACAAAAATGTCCTTTATGCAGTACTGTGCAAATATCTTAGGTACATGTATATATTGCTAGGGTGCCTGAGACTTTTGCACAGTACTGTAGTAATTTCATGCATTGCACTGTATTGCTGCCAGAAAAAAAACTTCATGAGAGGGTTGAGTGATGATAAACCCGGCTGAAAGGAGTTTGTACGTTCTCCCCGTGACCATGTGGTTTTCCTCGGGGTGCTCCGGTTTCCTCCCTCAGTCCAAAGACGTACCGGTTAGTAGGTTAATTTGTCATTGTAAGTTGTTCCATGATTAGGCTAGGATTAAAATGGGGAATTGTTGGGTGAAGGGGCTCGAAAGGCTGGAAGAGCCAGAATGGCCTACTCCACACTGTAGTTCAACAAATAAATGAATGCAGTTTCTCTTGTGTGAACTTAACTAAGTTTTGTTCAACTTATCAGGATCCTCCAACACCTGAATTAGTTGTCACCTCAATAACTAAAAGCATACCTAGCTAGATCTATTAGGAGCACACTGCATGGTAGTGTTAAAGCAAATGCCTCTGAATGCAGTACAGGGCAGGGAGACGTGGTAGTGTAGCGGTTAGCACAACACTACTACAGCTCAAGACATTCTAGGGAATGGAGTTCAATTCCAGCACCATTCTGTAAGGAGTCTCTGTACATCCTTCCCCTGGAATCCAAGGGTTTTCCCCGGGTGCTGTTGATTCCTCCTCCCACTCCCTAAAGACTTACCGGGTAGGTTAAGTGGCCATTGTAAATTGTCCCATGATTAAGTTAGGGATAATCGAGTCGGTTGGGTTTGCTGGGGCAGTGTGGCTCGAAGGTTCTGAAGGGTGTATTCCCTAAAGACTTACCGGGTAGGTTAAGTGGCCATTGTAAATTGTCCCGTGATTAAGTTAGGGATAATCGAGTCTGTTGGGTTTGCTGGGGCAGTGTGGCTCGAAGGTTCTGAAGGGTGTATTCCCTAAAGACTTACCGGGTAGGTTAAGTGGCCATTGTAAATTGTCCCGTGATTAAGTTAGGGATAATCGAGTCTGTTGGGTTTGCTGGGGCAGTGTGGCTCGAAGGTTCTGAAGGGTGTACCCCCTCCCCCTGCTGTATCGCTAAACAAATAACAAATAAAACTCAAGATTTTCCCCACTGTTAACTGAAATAAAATCTTCTCATCGCTCTGCCATTGACCAGGGAGAAAAACAGGCTTCTGAGCAAACACTAGACCTTCCTCTGAAAATAGGCAATGGTTGAAATAATTGTTGCAATATGTGCATCACATTCAACATGATTATTCTGTTTCTATCAGATTAAATACTATCCTATGCCTAATTTTTATGCAACAGTTTTGGCATCAAACTAGAAATCCTGCAAGGTTTAACATTAAATTCCTTGGTACGGGACACGTCTTAATACCATCGTTAACATGCTAATATTTAAATATAGGTACATACTCCTTCTCCATTTCTAGCTTTATGATTAATTACCCTGCTCTTCTCATGAAAGCACTCATTCCTCACTGGAATTCTGTCGCAAAAGCTCTCTTCAGAACTTTGAAGGTTATTCTGAATTTTGACAGCACCGCAGACAAGCCTGTCCCACCAAACTGGTTCCATTGGATTCTAATCGTGCCTGACCTTCACTCAGATGTAGTCTCGCCAAGAATGCACACAGGATTAGATAACCCTACTGTTTTCCTTGCCAAATGGAGGATCATTAACAGAACCAATGCACAGCTGGAATCAGTTTACTCACAACAGACTGGGGAACAAATCAAGGACCATCCTGATGCGCGTGGCTCACCCACTCACTGAATAATTAGCTGATCCAATAGATTCACTTGCAACATTGTAAATCGTTAGATCAGACGTCCCCTATCTTTTTTGTGCTGTGAAGCTCTACCACTGTCCGAGGGATCCATAGTGCCCAGGTTGGGAATCCCTGCAGTTTAGACTCTCCATTCTCGAAGCACCACTGACAGTTTCCCATTCTAATTTTCACTCCTTTGTTAAAGCATTGTGGTGTTACAGAAGCCATTCATCCTGGTTCCTCCACTACTCCTGCTATCAACCAAAGTCTATTTATCAATCATGATTATATCTCAGTGAGACTATATTTCAATAGTGGCCTGGCTTGTTACCTTCAGTTGCACAATCTGAGTGCAGCCATTCTCTATTATTTCAGAATCCCAACATAAGGCTCTAGTTTCAAGTTGACCAGCAGCTCTTCAGTAAGGAGTGTAATGTGGATGATTCCACCCCTTACTTGAGTACAAGGCAGGCTGGCCAATTGGATCCAAATGGAGACAGCAAGCAGATGTTTATCCAATTGTAAACCACTGGTATACAGTAGAGATAGGTGTTGGGAAACTTTGTTTATATATCATCATCACAATCATTACTGCTGGAAATCCAAAGCAACACACACAAAATTCTGAAAGAACTGAGCAGGTCAGGCAGCATCTGATGAAAAGAGTAAACCGTCGATGTTTCGGGCCGAGACCCGTCTTCAGGATACCGTATTATGTGCCGTGTTGTATGACAAGGGCAATCAAGGTCTATCTTTAACCAAGATCTTCTTGGCACATTTTTCTACAGAAGTGGTTTGCCATTGTCTTCTACGCAGTGCCTTTGAAGACGGGTGACCCCAGTCATTATTAATACTCTTCAGAGATTGTCCCCCTGGTGTCAATGGTTGCAAACCCAAGTCTTATGATCTTCACCAGCTGCTCATACGACCATCCATCACCTGCTCCTGTGGGTTCACTCGGCCCTGATCGAGGGCTAAGGAGACACTACACATTGCCCAATGGTCACCTGCAGGCTTGCAGAAGGAAGGAGTGCCTCACCCCTCCTTTGGGAGAGACATCTCTCCACCCCAACACTCAGTTTTTTATATATGTATATATAACTCGGATGTGAATGTAGGAGGTGTGATTAGTAAGTCTGCTGGACACAGAACTTCTGAACAGTGAGGAAGGTCTAAGCCTACATCAGCATTGCTCAGATGGAAAATTAAGCTGAGCACAGGCAGATAGAATTTAATCCTGACAAGTGTGAGGTGATGGCATTTTTGGAAGTCAAGTAAGGTTAGGACATATACAGTATATGGTAGGGTTATAATGAACCTAAATGAACAGAAGGACCTAGGGATCCATGTCCATTGTTCCTTGAATATGACATCACAGATAAATGAAAAAGGCAAAAGACATACTTACCTTTATAGGCCAGGGCATAAATTGGATCGAGATCCGTTACAACTTTATAAAGGATTAGTCAGACTGCTGTTGAAGAATTGTGTGGAATGCTGGTCACCACACCACAGGAAGGATGTGATTGTGCTGGTGGGAATGCATGAGAGGTCCACCAGGACATTGCTTGGATTGGGAGATTTTAGATGTGAAGTTGAGAGGAAAGTTTTTTTTGTTACACAGTCTATGTGCTATCTGGAACGTGCAACTAGAGGAAATGGTGAGGTCAGACATAATTGTATTGTTTATTTAGACACAAACTTAAATAAGCAAGGCATTGCCAGTGTGGGAAAATGGGAATAATGTGGAAGGACAAAAAATAATCTGTATGAACATGGTGAGCAGAAGGAGTGAATCCTGTACTCTATAAATACGGTAAATGTAAGTTTGTTTGAGTTATCAAATGTTTGTTCCTTGAGTTATCAGGATTAAACTGATTGTGGTAGCTCTAAGCTTCTGTGTTAGTCTGACGCTGTCCCTTATTTAACTTGGTATTTCCAAATCTAGTTGCAGTCTTATCAACGCTACCCAACAAATCTGAACCCTGAACCAAAGTTCCTTCTGTTTTCATTCTAATGCAATGTATTGAATATTGTATTCATTGCAGAGTTATTTTGAGGGTGGAAGGGGGGAGGTTAATGTGAGAAAGAAACAGTAGTTCTAATATTGCTAACACAACATAATTGCAAACTCTTATAGGTGAATGCTGCTTATGAATGTGCACTGATGCAAAATATTTTGACTTCTCATCAATCCACATGCAAGCTTTAGGTGTGAGGTCAACTGAAGTGCAGTTAAGCAAGGGGAGCGAGACAATCGTAGTAACATGACTTCATCCAGCTCGAACACATACCAGCTGAGGTATAGTAGCGGCCAAGTTTAAAAAGTTCATGAAACCAATTTCACCATCTGGGAATTATTGTAACTTCTTTTTCCAATTTTGCATGAGAGTAATGAACCAGCAAGTCAGGCAACTCTGTGCTAACATTAAAATTTAACTAGTGGTTATTTGGCAGAAAATAGAGATCTGTGCATGTTGCACAGATCTTTCATCACTGGAGGAAGACTGACATATGACATGCAGTTGAAGACTGACTATGCAAAATTGCATAAATATGGTCTGAAAACCCTAGAGCATGATTGTGCATTCAGCAAGCAACAGAATAATAAATTTGCACAGGATAACCTTCTGATTACTTCTGCAAGTGCGTATCAGCTAGTACTTTTGCAGCGGGAGTATCACTAGAGACTACTACCATCTGCCAGAATGTAATGCCTGCTGATGAAAATCGAGAATGGATTTATTGCTACACAGAAAGCATCAAGACCTGAGATGAGATATCCAGATTAAAAATGGAACTGCGATGTGATTGTGTGGCTATTTCACAAGCAATGTTCCCCCGAAGCTGCACAGGTACACAACTGCACAATAACTGAAATGTTCTTGCACACACAGCCTTCCTTGCTTTGCAGCTGGGATTTTCTTTTATATCATGTTAATATATTTTTCAAATTATGGCAGTATAATTTTGAAATCTATGTTCATATAATTATGAAATACTTTCTGTTAATGAATATACAGTCATCCTTAATTTCTTAAAGCAATAAATGTACCACAACCTTTACTTTAAAACATTTTAGAGCTTCAACCTATTTATATTGTCAGCGTTTCATGTTACAACACTTAGAAATTGTAACAATAAACACAGAATGGAAGTCAGTAACTCATTGTTAGTAAACTGCTGGCCGGCTGAGCGCCAACACCGTCTAGCCAAAACATTTTATTTTTGTCATTCTGCCTGTCTGTTGATTTGACTGCTTGACATTGTTTACTTGTGTTGTGGGTTGTGATTTGTGTTTGTTTGATGTGCATATTACAAAAATAAAACATTTGAAGTGCTGCATAGTTTTCTCAGGCCATGTAAAAATTTCCTGCTCAGAGCAATGATCGGTCTGCTCAACAGTAAAAGAAATTAAAGGGAACGTTAGACAAGGTATCAGGTGAAGCCTGGAAAGGCTAATAATACAGCCTCCAACCTGTGTTTTAGCGCTTCTTAACACAGTGCTGACAACTGTAGATTAAAGTTAAAGTTTAATCTGCTTGGGGCACTCAGGTCAGGATTGTTACCTGTAATGTCCAATCATAAAATACATTCTGCTCCATCATTACACAGATCCATAAATGAAGTTATGCAAACTGAGGAAGTGAATTTGCAATTTCTTTGCAAAGAAAGTGGTTCACACTCTACTCTATCTCAGACCCACGTACACACAGCACACTCATACATGTACATACTGAAACTCCAGAGTTTCTCAACACTTGTGGTGATGCAAGTTGGAGATAGGACCATGATGGTCAATGCTTACCTTCCTACAGACTGTCTGGACATTACTGAATCAGTCTTTGACTAGGAAAGGCCTTTTCATCACTTGGTGTTCCAGTGTTAAAAGTGTAAATTCTGTCAGGTAATAAGGCTTTCAGAGGTAGCTTCAGGAGTTACCAGGTGAGAGGAGGAAGGTCTACAGACCAATTTTGGGGGGGTGGAGTGGGTGTGATGGTTGTTGAGATTCACAAAGTGGAGAATGACAAGGGTTGATCAGTGGCAGCAAGTCATATTGGGGCCTAAAGCCACCAATTAGAAGTTAGGCTACTGGTGTGTCGGGACATTGCAAACAGATATCAGTGTTGCAGTGGACCATGTTGTGTGATTATGAGAGATTACAGATCTCAGATGGCTGATAATAATTGAGTTGGGTGGCCTGTTATAAATACGGGTAGGACTATTGACTTGAGGCATCTAGTACGTCTGGTGGAATGACAGATACTTGGATAGGGGTTGGGGTCTTCAAAGTTCAAAGTAAATCTATTATCAAAGTACGTACAGTATATATCACTATATACCACCCTCAGATTCATATTCTTGCTGGCATTCACAGTAAATACAAAGAAGAACAGTAGAATTAAAGAAAAACTACATACAACAAAGATGAGCCAACAACCAACATGCAAAAGACAAAGATTTGTATAAATATAAAAAAAAACTTAAAAAGCAAAATAATAATAAAAATAAATATTAAACATTGATAACATGAGTTGTAGAGTCCTCAAAAGTGAGTCCATAGTGTGTGAAATCGGCTCAGTGTTGGGGTGAGTGAAGTTATTCTCAATAGTTCAGGAGCCTGATGGTTGAGGGGTAACAACTGTTCGTAAATCTGGTGGTGTGGGACTTACGGTTCCTGCGCCTCCTTCCTGATGGCAGCAGCAAGAAGAGAGCATGACTTGGGTGATGGGACTCCTTGATGATGGATACTGCTTTCCTACGGCAACACTGCAGGTTGATGTGCTCAGTGGTGGGGAGGGCTTCACCAGTGATGGACTGGGCCATATTCACTACTTTTTGCATACTTTTCCATTCAAGGGCATTGGTGCTTCTATACTAGGCCATGATGTAACCAGTCAGTACACTCTCCACCACATATCTCTGACAAGGTCTGAAGGAAAGTTGCAGGTAAATATTTGAACAGGATCTACCCAAGTCTCACCCTTTGTGCCGAGGTGGCATCTAGTCGCAGAGACACCCTTTAAACCTGCAGAGCCGGTTTGAAAATGTGGTTGGGATGTGATCTCATTGCTCCCAATGGCCCACTGCACAAAGGCAGAGTCTGAAAGGGACATCTTGAAGTACCAACCAGATGAACCTGAACCCAATTCTAAATGAGAACTCTTGAAAAGAGTACACATTGGACATCAAAAATAGGACGTTTGCACAAGCAATATTTGTGACAAAAGCACCAAGTGGAACTTCCAGTGTGGCAAGAATTCAGAGTGAAAATTATGTAACTACATTGTGCTTCAGGGAACATTGATCTTCATACACATGGCGCCAGGAAAGACAACACCAAGTGACAGAATTCTTTGGCAGCAAACACGCACACATGCAAACACACTATCACTCTCTCATGCTGCTCTCAGTTCTCACACACAGTGCTTTCATTCAGTATTTCCTCACGTCCAATGTTCCCGTATGCTCCTGCACTCCCTCACACACAAAAAGACTAACATTGAAGGAGTCCGAAGTAAACACAAGGTTCTCGTCACTCAGTGGCACACTTACTCTATATCCATCCCCTGCCATTCACTCACTAGCTCTCTCTCTCACACACACACACACACACACACACACACACACACACACACACACACACACACACACACACACACACACACACACACACACACACACACACACACCACTTCTCTGACCCCAATCAAAGATAGAAGTAACTGAAAGAAAGTGAGGCACTTTACAATAACTGCTCCATTCAAGATCTAAAATCTGTCACGTTCATCTCTTGGATTCTGCTCTAAGGCACTTAAAAAGATCTGAGAATGAATGCTGGCATTTAGTCCATCTCACAACCCAACAGAGGGTTGGGTTAGAAAGGCAGACACTGGAAATGGACCCTCCACAGTGCCACAAGCCTGAACAAAGTGTCTGCTGTGCATGTTCCAGCAGCACTTTGACTGCCAAACTTTTGATCGATTGCACAGCCTTCAGATTATTTTAATTCATCTGCGATAGAAGGGGGCAGCGTGAAAAAGGAACACAACTAGGAATCAAAGTAAAGCATTTGACAGCAATCCCGTTTTGACATAAAACCTTCCAGCTTTAATAATGGTGGTTTCCATTTCAACATCAAAGATAGTCTTATCCCTTTGAGATGTAGGGTAAGCATCGAATATTCAATAAAACTGAAAATGCTGGAAATACTCTGCAAGTCAAGCAGCATCCCTGGAGAGAGAAGCAGAGTTAATATACTGGACCAATGGCTCTTTAGCATGGGATTTGCCTTGGTAATAATCACAGCCATGACTTCCAGATACTGCCTAGTTGACAGTGATATTCTCACCCAAATAATCCACTTGCAGCATTTTCACATCCTGACATTTCTGACTTCACTTCATTTCCTTAATAATGATGAATTTGAATTGGATGTTTTTATTTCTTTATCTTAATTTTTGGCTGTTAACCTTTACAATAGTAAAACTCCAATACTCTAGCACACTTAGGGCTTTGGCAGAGCTGAATGAGTAGATTTTCCAAAATACTGGATGTTCATTATCATCATCATCACGAGGGGGTTTGGGGTTTTGATGTTGTTGTCACTGTTTTTTTTTCCCTGTGGGTGATACGTCAGGTTTTTTATGCGAGGGAGGGGCTTGGGGTTTGGTCTTCTAGCTATCGTTTTCCAGGTGGGTGATCTGTTCAGTTTTTGTGCAAGGGAGGAGCTTCCTTTTCGTTCTGTGCAGAGGGGCCTTGATGTCTTTTCTTTCAATGACATCCACGTTTTTTTTTTCTGTATTTCATGGCTATCTGGAGAAGACAAATCTCAGAGTTGCATTCTGCATACCTGCATTGATAATAAGTGAAACTTTGAACCTTTGATCATTATTATCATTATGTACCGTGTCGACACGCATGATGTGGGTGATCATGGTCTTCCATCTGTCTTTAATCTGAAAAGTTCCAAAGTAAAGTCAAAGTAAAATTTATTATCAGAGTGCATTCATATCACCAAATACAACCCTGAGATTCTTTTTTCCGCGGGCATACTTAGCAAGTCTATAGAACAGTAGATGTAAACAGGATCAATGGACAACAAACTATGCAAATACAGAAACAATTAAATAGCAATAAATAACGAGCATAAAATAACAAGATGAATGAGTGTAGTTATCCCCTTTTGTTCAAGAGTCTGATGGTTGAGAGGTTGTACGTGTTCTTGAACCTGGTGGTGCGAGTCCTGGGGCTCTTGTACCTTCGTTTTGATGGCAGCAGAGAGAAATGAGCATGGCCTGTGTGATGAGGATCTTTGATGATGGATGCTGCTTTTCTACGGCAATGTTTCATTTAGATGTGCTCAGTGGTCGGGAGGATTTTACCTGTGATGTAATGGCCAGATCAATGAGGATTTCCAGCTCAAAGGTATTGGTGTTCCCATACCAGGCCAAAATGCAGCCAGTCAGCACACTTTCCACCACACATCTATAGAAGTTTGCCAAGTTTTTTGATATACGGTGTTTCTGTTTTTGCACTTTTTTTTAGAAATATACATAATGATTTACTTGTTTATTTATTATGTTATATTTTATTTATTATTTTTTTTCTCTCTCAGCTAGTGTATGTATCGCATTGAACTGCTGCTGCTAAGCTAACAAATTTCACGTCACATGCCGGTGATAATAAACCTGATTCTGATTCTGATTCTAACATGCCAAATCTCTGCATACTCATAAGGTCTTCAAAACCTTTGCCTGTCCATCCCTTGAAGTAACTCATGAATATCATGCATTGTTGACTGTGACTTTCCCTTCCATCAGTTTTTCCCATCGCCAAAAGGTGTTCAAGCTTCTCGTTCCTCAGAACATGTCCCAGAAATTTCCAGCTGCCATTTTCTGATTGATAATATCAGCTCTCTTCTTCTTCTGGTTTTTTGTAACACTTCTTCAATTGATACTCTGTCTTTCCATCATTCTTCTCAAAAACCACATTTCTGCAGCTTCAAGTCTTCCCTCATTTTGCTTTGATATTGTCCACCATTCGCTTCCGTGTGTTAGTGTGGAATGAACATAACACCACAACACTCTGAGTTTTGTAGCCAGAGAAATCATGCTGTTCTTTAGTATCTTGGTCAAATGCTCAAACATGCATTTAACAATCCCATTCCTTCTAATTTCAACATCAGCCCTACCGTTAGATGTTATCATGCTCCTAAGTAATTGAACAATGTTTGTCTAACTGTTTCATTGCCCACTTTCAGTATTCCTTTCTTCTTTGTGACAACCATACATTTAGTCTTCTTGCAGTTGTTGGTTAATCCTCTGTTTGCACTTTCTTTAACAACTTTATCGACAACAGGGTGTTACATCTAATAATACCCAAGCACATTTTTATTTCACTTTATTTTACATGTTACGTATTCGTATAATGATTTTTTTTAGTGAATCCAGTGATTTTCAAGGAACAAAAATTATACAAGAGTACCAAATCCCAGCTCCAGTTACGAACACCATTTCCCGACCTATGGTGCTACTGAGCATAACCATGGCTATGGCCCAGCAGATCCTAGCCCCTACCACACTCAGGAGCCTCAACTCTGACCACATAGTCTGCTTATTCTCTGGATGTCCAACTCACAATCCAGACCAACAAGTGAGTTAAATGCTGGACTACAATCCGTTGCAAATTGCTGGAGCTTCAGTCATCACGTTTTACCTGCTGGAATGCTTGAGTTGTTGTCCAAATCCCCGTTGCATCAACTGAAGTAATTTTCATGACTTGACATTGATTGTAAACAATATCTGTTCAAAAGTAGTGTTGTTGCAAATAAATAAAGTGGCCTTATTGGAACCTAGAGAACTGGAGAGGAAACATGTCTTCCCCAATCAACAGGAAGGCAGAACAAAAACTACAATTGGTGTCCACTTATTGAATTTATAAACCTGTTCCTATAGAGCAGAAACATGACAATACATGCATTTTGTCCCTGCAGTTACAACAGAAATTCATCAGTGCTTAAACACATTAAACTCAGTGTTTTTCAAAAACTGTATCATATGAAAAGTTATGTATGGGAGTCCATATTAAATGAGTGTTTAAAGAGTTTCAATATTTAAGAAAAACTTGGACAGGTATATGGATGAGAGGGGTTTGGAGGGATATGGCCCAGGAGCAGGTCAGTGGGACTAGGCAGAAAAATGGTTCGGCTCAGCCAAGGAGGGCCAAAAGGCCTGTTTCTGTGCTGTAATGTTCTATGGTTCTATGGTCCTATTACTAGAATTTTGTATATAATCATAACTGATAGAGTAACTTGGAGCAAACGTTTCTGTTCTGCAGATGACAGACTGAATGCTTTAAATTAAATTTTGTGTCAGTTGAGATGGGGAACCGGACTATCATACTGCTATCCTGTGGGAATCTCTGACTAAAACTAAGGGGTATACTTCTGTCTTCACTACCAGCTGTATTCTGTAGTATTATTGAGACTCAAGTATGTTGAATGAACGGCTGAAATTAATCAATCTTTGACCAGTGCCGGAGATAAAATTCTGCCATCCTGTTGTAACCAAGATGCGTGGGATGATGAGTCAATCGGGACCCTGAGGACTTGTGGAAACTGTGTGGTGGTTTCTTTTGAACTTATAGTCTTTTAACATTTTTGGGCTATTTTTACTGTACCCATGGTCTGTTTTTTTTATATCAACTAGGCTATTGCTTGCACTATTGTAACTATATGTTGTAACTATGTGGTTTTGTGCAGGTCTTGTAGCTTTAGTTTTTGTCTGGTGGATTTGGGGCTCCTTTCTAGGGAACGCGCTAAGACGGTAGTGCGATATTAATACACAGCAGCCTCTCCAGACTCTGGATCGGGGATTGCCAAACGTTATGTGGATTTTCTGGTGTAGTCTGTTTTGTCATGTGCTTTTGTGATATCATTCTGGAGGAACATTGTCTCATTTTTTAATTGCATTGCATTTGTGGTTTCTAAATGACAATAAACTGAATCTGAATCCAGTAGAAGTGGTAGAGGCAGGTTCGATTTTGTCATTTAAAAAAAAAATTTGGATAGGTATATGGACAGGAAAGGAATGGAGGGGTATGGGCTGAGTGCAGGTAGGTAGGACTAGGTGAGAGTAAGGGTTTGGCACGGACGAGATGGCCTGTTTCCATGCTGTAATTTTATATGGTCATATGGTTATAAGAATCATCTTCATTATTTGATTTCAAGGAAATTGAAGAATGTAAGATTTAGCTTGTTGAACAAAATATCACTTGTTTAACTGAACTCTATTCAAGATTGTTGCTGTCATTCATCAGTACACAAGTGTAAAGGAGAACGAAATTGTTTTATAGGAATCAAAGCAGTTTCGATGCAGAGAATCACATGAATCTACACCCCAATGGGTGGAGTACAATCTAAGATTTCTCTGTTTCAATCTGAAGGTTTCATTAACACCTAATTAAATTGTCTCCAGAAAAAGACACAGTCCAGATTATCAGGAATATGAGGTCTGTCCACAGTCAGGGCCAATAATTCTGAATTTGGGAAAGGATTTAACAGAAACCTCCCATAATAATTTGGAGCTTACATACTTTGTCACCAGATTCAAGGATACACAGAGAACTCTTCTGTAAACAATTATTTTTAACAACCTTCTCTGTAAAAACTGGAATAGTTGGCATTTAAAGCTAAACAAAGCGTTTCCAAATACAGATTTCCTACACTTTTTACCTAACTCAAGAATGAAAGACATTACTGGTAGTTACATAATGTTAGCAGGTTTGAGTACATTAAAAACATGGCTAACAACTTAATCAGACAGTTGACCATCACAAACACGAGAAAATCTGCAGATTCTGGAAATCCAAACTAACACACACACCCAAAATGCTGGAGGAACTCAGCCAATCAGGCAGCATCTACGGAAAAGAGTAAACAGTCTATGTTTTGGGCCGAGACCCTATTTAGGACTGAGAGGGAAGGGGGTAGATGTCTGAATTAAAGGATGGAGAGAGGGAAAAGAGGCTAACTGGAAGGTGATTGGTGAAGCCAGGGGGATGGGAAAGGTCAAGGGCCAGAGAAGAAAGAATCTGATAGGAGAGGAGAGTGGTTAACAGGAGAAGGGAAGGGGTGGGGGCAGCCAATAAGAAAAAGTTAAAGGTCAGAGTGGGGAATGGGGGGAGGGGGGAGATTTGTTCACCAGAAGAAGAAATCGATATCCATACCATCAGGTTGAGGGGTACCCAGATGGAATGTAAGGTGTGGGTCCACCACCCTCAGGAGGAACCACAGCTGAGGAGCATCACCTTGGCACAAGAGGAGGCTATGGATCAACAAGTCAGAACGGGAACGGGAATCAGAATTAAAATGTCTGTCCACCAGGATGTCCTGCTTGTGACGGAAGTTGCGGAGGTGCTCGCCCATCAATTGTACGTTAACAGCAGTGCACTTTGGAGAAAATATATTACTAAATAACGTTGTGTGACCTTGCTGATACCTTCAACAAAACTGGAGTAAAAATGAACATCAATACACAATCAAGGTGCTATGACTGAATTAAAACCATATGTCTAGATTTATAGCATTAGATTTTAGGTGAAAAGTGGGGTTTTTTTTGCTGCTTTATAAACATGTGTAAATTCTAGAGTTACTGTTCAGTCACAGAATTGTCAGCTTCCAGGAGATTCATAACAAACTGTAAAATTGTTTAGTTTTGGTCTTTAGCAACCCAAGATTTTCAATTCAGTAGCAGAGCGCTATGTGAGGAAAGGTTAGGCCAAGGGAGTAGGTGTGGGGCGGGGAATGCTGAGGTTTGTCTCAGTTAAGATGTTATTCTATGGTTGGACTCAACATAAACATTTGTTTTAATTCCTTAGGGCACAGGCAATATAAATAGTATAAAAAGCAAATAGTTACTGGTCTACGTTGAGAATTAAAATACTACCCTTACAATAGCATCATTCTCAACAGAGGCAACAAACACTATTAGTAACAAGACAACTTCTTCAACAAATCAACACGCACACAGCAAATCTGCCAACCCTGATTCTTCAGCAAATGTCCGCGTTTTTGTTGAAAATTATAACTTATCACACTGGAAGCTTGTGACAACCAGAGTGCTGACAGGATTGGTGCTGAGTCCACTCAAGTTCATCATGAGAATGTAGTTGGTATGGTTAGTGGCACCTCAATTGATGATGTAGTGGAGAGTGAAGCAAGTTATCTAAGCTCACAACAGGATGGTGGTCAACTGAGAAAGTGGGCCAAGGGAGGGCAGATGGAATTTAACTCATTAAAGTACATTCTTGTGAGTTTATTTATTTATATATTTATAAATAAATAAATTTGCATCACGCCATGCAGCAATCCCCGAATTAATCCTAGCCTAATCATGGGACCAATGAACTTAGCACCCTGTACATCTTGGGAATGCGGTGGGGGGGGGGGGGGGGATCTGGAGCACCAACTGAATCCCACGGGGGAGAAAGCTCAGGCTTCTTACAGGCAGTGGCAGGAGTGGAACCCAGGTCATCTGTACTCCAAAGCATTGTGCTAACCACAATGCCCTTAAGCCAAGGCAGAACTTACGCAGTAAATGTCAGAGCCCTGGAGAGTGAAGGGAGACCTTTTTTTCTCTCTCTCTTTTGAGACGCCCACGGCTAGAGTACATAATTCCCTGGAAGTGGCAACATAGGATGAATCAGTTCGGCCACTGACTACAAGCATGTCATGTTACAGCTGTCCAAGATATTGATTAGACCACACACTCAGAGTATTGTGTGTAGTTCAGGTCACCCAGCTAAATGAAGTATCTCTTAATCTGGAAAGGGTGCAGGAAAAGTTCACGAGGATGCTACAAGGACTGGAGGGCTTCACTTATAAGGAGAGACTAGATAGATTGGGCCATGTTTACTCTGGAAGATAGGAGCCTGAGGTTACCTCATAGAGGTTTATAAACTCATGAAGGGGCACAGGTGAGATAAATAGTTGCTATCTTTTTTTTCCCAGAGCAAAGGGGTCTAAAATAGAGGGCATTAGAGGGTGCGTTTGTGTGTGTGTGTGTGTGTGTGTGTGTGTGTGTGTGTGTGTGTGTGTGTGTGTGTGTGTGTGTGTGTGTGTGTGTGTGTGTATAGATATACACACCCTCTAAGGTGAGAGGGGGAAAATTTAAAGGGGACATGGGGAAGATTTAAAAGGGACTAAAGGGAAAGGTTTAAAAAGGACAGAGCAGAAAGAATTGAAGGGGACAGAGGGGAGAGATTTAAAGGAGACATGGGGAGAGATTTAAAGGAGACATGGGGAGAGATTTAAAGGAGACATGGGGAGAGATTTAAAGGGAACAGAGGGGAAACATTTTCACACAAACAAGGGGCACGTAGAACCAGCTGCCAGAGACGTGGCAGATGCAGCTACAAGTACAAAGTTTACA
Source organism: Hypanus sabinus (assembly GCF_030144855.1). NCBI lineage: Eukaryota > Metazoa > Chordata > Chondrichthyes > Myliobatiformes > Dasyatidae > Hypanus > Hypanus sabinus. Next base: position 30,621,850 of record NC_082735.1, on the reverse strand, counting down.
GGATATTTGGACAGGCAACACACACAAAATGCCAGAGGAACTCAGCAAGTCTGGCAACATCTTTCTCTGGAAATGAATAAACAGTTGACGTTTTGGGCCAAGGCCTTTCTTCAGGACTGAGAAGGAAGGGGAAAGATACCAGAATAAAAAGATGGAGGGGAGGGGAAGGAGGCTTGCTAGAAGGTGACAGGTGAAGCCAGGAAGGTGCGGATAGGTCAGGGGGCTGCAGAAGAAGGAATATGACAGGAGAGGAGAGAGGACCATAGGAGAAAAGGAAGGAGGAGGGACACTGGGGGATGCAGGTAAATACAGGTAAAGGTCATAAAAGGTCAGAATGGAGAATTGTGTTAGCGGGGGGGGGGTGGGTGGGAGACAGAATTCTTTTTACCAGGAGGGCCAAATTCAGGTAAATGGGATTAGTTCTGGTAGGCAACTTGGTCAGCATGGACAGGGTGGGCTACAGAGCCTATTTCTATGCAATATAACTCTAAGGTTCTATTGTGGCGGCTCTTTTCCTAGCGTATGCGAACCGACTCACAATTAGATAGCCTACGGGGGTTTGCGAGCACAGAGCTTTGGAGCCTCTTCGCCATGGGGGGCCGGTTGACAGAGGCTTAAAAGTGAGGCTGAAGTTTTCGAATAAAGTTTTTCCTTCGACTGCAGTTACCGACTCCGTGTCGTAATTTTAGCGCTGTTTGTAGCACACCGCTACAATTGGTGACCCCGACGGTCCAAACGATTTTTGGACCAGAAATGACCGACGCCGCCTCTGTTCATGCGGTTTCGTTGAAACTGCCGGGTTTCTGGACACAGCGACCGAACCTATGGTTCCAGCAAGCCGAAGCCCAATTCCACGTTCGCCGGATCACCTCAGAAGACACCCGCTACTACTACGTGGTGAGCTCCCTCGACCAGGACACAGCGGCCCAGGTCGCGGAGTTCGTACAGTCGCCCCCGGCAGACGGCAAGTACACGGAATTCAAAGCCCTGCTCCTCAGGACTTTCGGACTCTCACGGCGCGAGCGGGCTGCCCGTTTACTGCACCTGGATGGCTTGGGCGACAGACCTCCATCGGCTTTAATGAACGAGATGTTGTCTCTGGCCGAGGGACACACAGGCCTCATGTTTGAGCAGGCATTCCTGGAGCAGCTGCCCGAGGACATACGCCTGCTGCTGTCCGACGCGGATTTCAGTGACCCCCGGAAGGTGGCAGCCCGGGCGGACTTGCTGTGGAACGCCAAAAAGGTGAGCGGGGCGTCCATCGCACAGATCTCCCAGCCACGCTCCCGGCAGCAAACCAGTCCAGGCCCGGCCGCAGAGCCCACTAACCCCCGGCCCAATGACCACTGGTGCTTCTACCACCAGCGGTGGGGCGCAGAAGCCCGCCGTTGCCGCCCGCCCTGCCAGTTCCCGGGAAACGCCAGGGCCAGCCGCCGCTGATGGCTACGGCGGCTGGCCATCGGGATAGCCTCCTGTATGTGTGGGATAGCAGGTCGGGACGCCGCTTTTTGGTCGATACTGGGGCTGAGGTCAGCGTTTTACCTCCGACAAGTTACGACACTCGCAGCAGGGCACCGGGTCCCCCCCTGAGGGCCGTGAATGGCAGCACAGTAAGGACCTATGGCACCCGTCAGGTGCAGCTACAGTTCGGCCCCAGCCAGTTCACGTGGGACTTCACACTGGCCGCCGTAGCCCAACCGCTTCTGGGTGCGGATTTTTTGCGAGCTCACAGCCTGCTGGTTGACCTGCCCAGGAAGAGACTGGTACACGCCGAGACCTTTCAGACGTTCTCCCTGGGCGCGGCCCAGTTGCCAGCCCCTCACCTCGGCTCCATCACGCTGTCCGACAACGTCTTCACCAGGGTCCTGGCGGAGTTCCCATCGGTTCTGGCACCGCAGTTCACAGCAGCCATGCCCAGGCACGGCGTACAGCACCACATCCCGACACAGGGACCACCCCTCCATGCCCGTGCTCGGCGGCTTCCCCCGGACAAGCTCCGACTGGCGAAGGAGGAGTTCCAGAGAATGGAGGAATTGGGGATCATCCGGCGGTCCGACAGCCCCTGGGCTTCCCCCCTGCACATGGTGCCCAAAGCGACGGGGGGCTGGAGACCGTGCGGCGACTACCGCAGGCTGAACGAGGCTACCACACCGGACCGCTACCCTGTGCCGCACATTCAGGACTTTGCGGCAAACCTGCACGGCGCCCGGATCTTCTCCAAGGTCGACCTTGTCCGAGGGTACCATCAAATCCCGATGCATCCTGACGACGTCCCCAAGACGGCTCTCATCACCCCGTTTGGCCTCTTCGAGTTCCTCCGCATGCCGTTCGGCCTGAAGAATGCCGCACAGACGTTCCAGCGGTTAATGGACGCGGTGGGACGGGACCTGGACTTCGCGTTCATCTATTTGGATGACATCCTCATAGCCAGCGGCAGTCGTCAGGAGCATCTGTCCCACCTCCGTCAACTCTGCGCCCGACTGAGTGAGTACGGTCTTACAATTAACCCTGCCAAATGCCAGTTCGGACTTGATACCATTGACTTCCTGGGCCACAGGATTACTAAAGACGGGGCAACCCCTCTGCCCGCTAAGGTAGATGCGGTCCGCCACTTCCCCCGACCCACCACGGTCAAAGGCCTTCAGGAATTCGTAGGTATGGTCAATTTCTACCGCCGCTTCCTCCCTTCAGCTGCCCGGATCATGCGCCCCCTGTTCGCCCTGATGTCGGGTCCGAGCAGGGACATTACCTGGGACGAGGAGTCCGCCGCCGCTTTCGTTCAAACGAAGGAAGCTTTGGCTGACGCCGCAATGCTAGTACATCCCAGAATGGACACCCCTACCGCCCTCACAGTGGACGCATCAAACACGGCAGTCGGTGGGGTGCTGGAGCAGCTCATCGCAGGTCGCTGGCAACCCCTGGCGTTTTTCAGCAAACACCTGCGGCCACCCGAGCTCAAGTACAGTGCTTTTGACCGGGAACTGTTGGCGCTCTACCTGGCAATCCGGCATTTCAGGTACTTCCTAGAAGGTCGGCCCTTCACCGCGTTCACGGACCACAAACCGCTTACCTTTGCGTTTACGAAAGCATCCGACCCCTGGTCATCCCGCCAGCAACGCCACCTGTCCTACATCTCTGAATACACAACGGATGTCCGGCACGTCTCGGGTAAGGACAATGTCGTGGCGGATGCGCTCTCTCGCCCTACCGTTCATGCCCTTTCCCAAGGGGTAGACTTTGAGGCACTGGCAGAGGCACAGCAGGTAGATGAGGAGATCCCGAGTTACAGGACTGCAGTCTCTGGTTTGCAGCTCCAGGACTTCCCCGTGGGCCCAGGTGAGAGGACCCTACTCTGTGACGTCGCCACCAACCAGCCCCGTCCGGTCGTCCCCGCAGCCTGGCGGCGACGTGTTTTCGACTCCATCCATAACTTGGCGCATCCCTCCATCCGGACAACTGTCCGGATGGTTTCCAGCAGGTTCGTTTGGCACGGACTCCGCAAACAGGTCAGTGAATGGGCCAGGACGTGCATGCACTGCCAGACGGCCAAGGTTCAGCGGCACACCAAAGCCCCACCGCAGCAGTTCCATCCCGCCCACCGGCGTTTCGACCACATTCATGTGGATATCGTGGGCCCCCTGCCAGTGTCGCGCGGAGCGCGTTACCTCCTGACTATCGTGGACCGGTTCACAAGATGGCCAGAGGCGGTCCCGCTCACCGACACCACCTCCGAATCTTGCGCCCGAGCCCTGATCGCCACCTGGATATCCCGCTTTGGTGTACCAGCCCACATTACCTCCGACAGAGGCGCCCAGTTCACCTCCAGCCTGTGGTCAGCTATGGCCAGCCTTTTGGGGACTCAGCTGCACCACACCACTGCCTACCACCCACAGTCGAACGGGCTAGTGGAGCGTTTCCACCGTCACCTGAAGTCGGCCCTCATGGCCCGCCTGCGAGGGGCCAACTGGGCGGACGAGCTTCCCTGGGTCCTTCTCGGCATCCGCACAGCGCCCAAGGACGACCTGCACGCCTCGTCGGCCGAGTTGGTATACGGCGCGCCCCTGGCCGTCCCCGGGGAGTTCCTACCAGCCCCGAGGGGGCAAGAGGAAGAACCCGCTGCAGTCCTGGGCAGACTTCGCGAGAAGCTCGGTAACCTGGCCCCCATACCCACTTCACAGCATGGGCGGCACCCGACCTGCGTACCCAAAGACCTACGGAACTGTAAGTTTGTGTTTGTACGAAGGGGCGGGCATCGGCCACCGCTGCAGCGGCCATACGAGGGGCCGTTTACGGTGCTCCGGAACAACGGGTCCACGTTCGTGCTGGACGTTGGGGGGAAGGAGGAGGTTTTCACGGTGGACCGCCTCAAGCCGGCCCATGTGGACCTGGCGCAACCGGCCGAGTTTCCGGCGCCTCGGCGCAGAGGCCGACCTCCCAAGCAGGTTCTGGCCCAGGCTGTGGACATTGGGGGGTGTATCGCCGGTTCTGGGGGGGGGTTATGTGGCGGCTCTTTTCCTAGCGTATGCGAACCGACTCACAATTAGATAGCCTACGGGGGTTTGCGAGCACAGAGCTTTGGAGCCTCTTCGCCATGGGGGGCCGGTTGACAGAGGCTTAAAAGTGAGGCTGAAGTTTTCGAATAAAGTTTTTCCTTCGACTGCAGTTACCGACTCCGTGTCGTAATTTTAGCGCTGTTTGTAGCACACCGCTACACTATCACACCATCATTGCTATGTTTTGTAACCTCAGATGTGATAGGTGCAAATATAAAAAAAGGTAACCCAGGTCAAAGGAAAGGGACACTAACTCTTGCTAATTGCTGAGAAAAAAATCTGCACATGAATGTTAGGTGGTTACTAAAGGATTAGGTTTAGTTGTGATGCCTCCAAAGTCAAGTAGCCTACAAAACAATGCATGAAACACACACAAAAAAATTGTGACTAGGACTGGAGAAGAGCCTTGGTCTGAAATGCAAATGGTTTCCCTTTGCAGATACTGCCTGACTTGCTGAGTTCCTCCAGCATTTTGTGCCTGTTCCACAGGTTTTCAAAGTGTTTCGTGGCCCCTGAAATGTGGTTATCAAAGTCTCCCTCGCTCTTCACTTGAAGAATTCATATAAGCAAAAATCCAGAGGAAGTGAATTCCATGAAGTTATTCACAGCAGGAGACAGTGATTGAGTGAGGGGATATAGGATTGAATGTATTCCGAGGTAGGAAATTATTCTGAGAAAGAGACAGAAATGGACAACCTCACACCATTGTTCAAGGACTACATTCTCAAATGTCCTAAATTAAAAACTTTGAAACCTTCATTCCAGTACTATCCAGATCAAATTATTCAAAGTGAACCAGCTGACCTACCCTATTTCAATGACAAAATGAGAACAATCATGGCCACAAACAGGAGAAAATCTGCAGATGCTGGAAATCCAAAGTTACGCACACACAGTGCTGTAGGAACTCAGCAGGTCAGGCAGCATCGATGGAAAAGAGCAAACTGTTGATGTTTTGCGCCGAGATCCTTCACTGGGACTAGAAAAGAAGAAGATAAGCCAGAGTGAGAAGATGGGGGTCAAGGAGGAAGAAGGGCAGGGTGGTAGGTGATGGGTGAAACCGGGAGAGGGGGAGAGGTGAAATAAAGAGATGGAGGTGAAGGAATTTGATAGGAGAGGACAGAAGACCATGGAAGAAAGGGAAAGGGAAGGTGATGGACAGGTAAGGAGATAAGATGAAAGTAGGAAACAGGAATGGGGAATGATGAAAGAGAGTGGAGGCAATTATGGAAGAAATCATGCCCATACTTACAATAGACATACAATGGTTGGATTTATCATTTTGTGAAGTACAAAAAGATACTTAAAATGACATTGCAAGTTCTTGGCAGAGTCAGGAATCGCGTCAATTCTCACACCAACAAATGGCTATTTGACCCAGTGTGGCTATGTTGACTCTTTAAGAAGATATTCTATTACTTCCACGCCCTCTCGCTGGAACCTTTTTCCTACTCAAATATACATCCAAAAGACAAAAAATTCCACTGCACTCCCCCCTCAGCTGAACTCATTTTAATTTACACTGAGATAAAATTTGGTCGCAATAATTGAAAGATACAGCTTCCGTATTGTGCTCTGATGCTGAACACCACTCTCTTTGTTTTAAGGTTTCTCACCTACCAATGACTGTCCTGTGGAAATTTTTAACTGCTAATAAAGCAATCAATACTAATTCCCGAACTTTGGTGACCAGAATTTTTAAGTACTTTCCTTCTGATCAGAGTCAGAAATCCATGAATTATATTTCTAGCATGCATTGTTTTGCAATTTCCATTTTTGATTCACCATCATGATCTGGAATATAATTAATAACCATTGAGAAAATTATGTTATTAGACTTATTTGGACACTTGAATGTGGTAAAGATAGGGAAAGTAACAAATTGGGGAAGTTTGATGTTTGTCTTTTACTTCGTGAGTTGAGGATTCTGAATCATTTTAACAATTTCAGTGTTCCTTCCTATCTAACCCCTTTACCAAGTCACTGCTGAGATTATACGGAGAACATTGTTATATTTTTTAATTCACCAGAGCTGGACCCTCACCTGATGTCCAAATAAGTTCATTTTCTGAAGCTGTCACTGGACATTGATCAGGATGTCATTTAATATTTACTTCTTCCTTTTGGTACTGCCAAGGTCAAATTTAGTACCCTGACAGTCAAAAAATGGTAGCAGGTAAATCTGTAATCAGTTAGGAGCCTGCTGAATTGATCTCTGTGCCCCAAGATGGAATGTTATAGAAAAACTACTTTCTTTCTTGATGGGCTGCAAGATAGAAGCTTTTATAGAAGGACCACTGACATTCCAAATGGATTTCTCAACGTGTGATTACAGAGGTTTGCAATACAACTTCTTCAGAATTTGCGGAAAGCAGCAAAATTCTTGTCTTGCTGCCAAAATCAATACACCTTGTTCCAAAGAAATCCAAATAGAGCTCTCCAGCACAGAACTCCTGCTTCACTGAAATTCCATTTATTAGGAATTCACCTTTCCATTCACTGCTCCAAAGCAGTAGGGGAAATTGCTCTTAAATCACTTGCTGTCAGACCAGCCCATAGAAACAGTGCACTGAACTTCAAAAATAAAGTACTTGTTTGATAGTTGGCAATAGCATCTCTACCGGGAAATCCCTTGGCTCTTACTGACTGATGTATCCTAATGTGTCATCTTTTGAACCTTTTGAAATGAGCACTTGACATCATTTGTCGTGGGTTATAATAACAAAGACTATAATCAAATAATATATTTCACATAGCTTTCAGGACATCCCAATATTTTTCCTAGAGCTAATTAAGTACCTCTGAGGTTCAGCCATTGTTTCAATGCAAAAAAAATATGACAACCAATCATCAGACCACAGGCTCCCACAAGAAATAATAGCATTAGGACTTAAAAAATCTGTTTGCCAAAGTTGATTAAAAGATTAATACCGATAAACCACTAGAGTAACTTCCCTGCTCTTCTTCAAAATACCACAATGACATCTTTATTGTTCAATCAAGAGAGCTGACAAAGACGCACAGGAACACACTGTTTGAAAGATGACACCTCCAAAGCTAGTACTGCATTCTTTAGACTGATACACTTAAATCTAAAGCCTTTGACTCCCTGGCAGGAGTACCAACATCATAGCCACAAAGATGGCCCAAGATAAGCAACTACTCAACACATTCTTTCTGAACCAATCCATAAAATACTGTGTTCTGGCAATTATGGCCTTATTTTCTTGACAGTATGATTACTACTTAATTAACACAAGAGATGCTGGAAATCCAGATAACACACACGAAATGCTGGAGGAATTCAGCAGATCAGGCAGTATCTGTGGAGAGCAGCAAAGAGTTGAAGTTTTGGACCGAGACCCTTCTCCAGGACTCGGCCTGAAACGTCAACTCTTTATTCCTCTCCACAGATATGACCTGACCTGCAGAGTTCCTCCAACAACTTGTATGTGTTACTGTTTTAATTCCTGACTTTATTATTCTGTGGATTTGGATGTTCCCAATCGGCAACATTTCGAGACTACATTGTGGCATTTGAAGCAAAAAGATAATGAGTTGCTCAGGTCAATCATCGAGATCCTCCAGTGGCTTGTTGTTTGTTCTAAATTCCAGCATCACAATCTCTCGTGTCCCTATTTCTAGCACTTCCTGTTTTCTAACTGAAATATCTACCTGTAACTGGATATGCTCAAAAATATAGTGTTAGCAGTTATGTCTGGGTGGTGGGGTGGAGATACATCTCTACCAAAGGAGGTGTAAGGTGCTTCTTCCCTCCGCTAGCCTGCAGGTCACCTTTGGGAAAGGTGTAGCACCTGCTTAGCACTCCCAGCCCCGAATCAGGGTCATGTGAAGCCATGAGAATGAGTGGAGGATGGTTGCATCAGCAGCTGGTGCATATCACAAGTCCTGGTTATGCAACCACTGACACCGGGTTGACAATCTCTGAAGAGTATTGATAATGGCTGAGGTCACCCGTCTAGTAAAGACACTACCCAGAAGAAGGCAATGGCAAACTATTTCTGTAGAATAATTTGTCAAGAACAATCATGGTCATGGAAAGACCATAATCGCCCATGTCATACGACAGGCACATAACAAACTAACGAATGATAGCAAATATGTATTTCCATGAATTTGCACTATTATTGCCCTACAGTGGCAAATAGACATCACGCTTAAATTCAACTTGGAAACTTGGCCTCCATGCACAACAAACTCCTTTAAAAGGGCACTTCAAAATTGCAGCAGACTGCAGAAGGAGGCAATAGTCAGTCAATCCAAAGCTTCCTACAAAGACACAGTTTAAGGTCAGTCTTTATGGAGAAGAGAAACAAATTCCAAAGCTTAGATCCTAAATATGAATTCCAAACCTTAGACTTCACTGGGAGTGAGAGCCTGCCTCAGATTCCGAAGTGCTGGCTTGTGGACGGTAGTTTTGGTGGACTCTGTATCAATGGTTCTTCTGCTGTTGCTTGCATGGTGGGAGGCAGGGGAGGTCAATGCTTTAGCTGCTGCTTTTGTGAAGGGGTTTGTGGGGGCTTCAGGGCTTCAATGTTTCTATGTTTTTTTTGTTTCGTGGATGTCTGTGAAGAGTACGGATTTCACATTGTACGCTGTACACATACACTGATAGTAAGTGAACCTTTGAACCTTTTGAATCTTCAAAATAGAAGAAAGATGCCAATGATGAAACAAAGGATTCAGAACATCCAAGAGACCAGAAATAACCGAAGGCAGAATATATGGAGCAACGCACACAAAATGCCAGAGGAACTCAGCAAGTCAGGCGACATCCATGGAAATGAATAAAAGGTTTCGGGTCTTCTTCCCTTTCTCCTATGGTCCACTCTCTTGTCCCATCTGATTCCTTCTTCACCTGCCCCTGACCTTTCCCACCCACCTGACTTCACCTATCATCATCCAGCTACCCTCCTTCCCCTCTGCCACCACCTTTTTATTCTGGCGTCTCCCCTCTTCCTTTCCATTTCTGAGGAAGGGTCTCATCCTGAAGCATGACCGTTCATTCACCTCCGCAGATGCTGCCTGGCCTGCTGGGATCCTCCAGCATTTTGTGTGTGTTGCTCTGGAGTTATAGCATCTGCAGAAGTTCTTGTGTTTTTAGTGGTGTAAACAGGAGGATGCCCCGATCTGATCAGAATGCAGCCATCTTCCCTGATAAAATAACCTCCAAGAGCTTCACTTGAGGATAGCGATGAAACATACGCCAATAAATGTGTCAGCAGCTGTTCAGATAAAAACAGAAATATTGTTCTTAAGTAATTCAAACATTTTATGCTGTAACATGAAGAACAGTCAACTTCATAGACTGCTCCAAACATAACTCAAAGCATAAAATTCCACTGTACCATCCATCTGCAATTCTTCCACTGGTACAGAATGTCGATCCAAGCATAATATTTGAATACAAAATCCTACATTGGGCATAAAGTTTATCCAGTCAATTGATTCATACTCCTTAGTGGTTGGAGGGGCTTGATCTGTGCAATAGTCTTGGGCACGTACATATATATACATAGCCAGGGTGTCTAAGATGTTTGCACTGTACTGTAGTAATTTAATGTATTGCACTGTACTTCTGCCACAAAAATAAAATAAAATCGGATTTGATGATGTATGCGAGTGATGATAAACCCTATTCTGATATGGGTCTCTGTTGTGAACTGAGAGTGGGAAGGAGGGCAGAGCAAGGGAAATCATGGTTGGGAAAAGGGGGAGAGAGATTGGAGAGAGCGGGAAGCACCAGAGGGACAGTCTGTAATGATCAATAAACTAATTGGTTGGAATTGAAGTTGAAGTAGAATTAACTATCACAGTACATACATGTCAACCCTGAAATCCTTCTTCTGCGGGCATACTTAGCAAACCTATAAAACAGAAACTATAAGTAGGATCAATAAACAACAAAGTGTGCAAATGCAATATAAATAAATAGCAATACATAGTGAGTATGAAGTAACAAGCTAGATCCTTAAAGTGAGACCATCGGTTGTGGGAACACCAGAAAATAGAATGAGTGTAGTTAACCTCTTTTGTTCAAGAGCCTGATGGTTGAGGGGTAGTAACTGTTCTTGAACCTGGTGGTGCGAGTCCTGAAACACCTGTACCTGCTAACTGATGGCAGCAGTGAGAAAGGAACGTGGCCTGGGTGGTGAGGATCTTTGGTGATGGATGCTGCTTTTCTGTGGCGACGTTTCACATAGATGTGCTCAGTGGTTGGAAGGGCTTTATCTGTGATGTACTGGGCTGAATCCACTACCTTACCTTATCAAGTGGCCTTACCTGGTGTCTCAAGACTGGGTGTGTCTGCACCCGTGCTACCCCGCGCCCCTGGCATTCCTGCTCTGCTACCCGTCCCACACCACTCCCACGGCGCTCCGCCTTCGCCATTCCCAACATCCTTTACTCCTGCAGATGTACAACCTCACTCTCTGCTCCACGTTAAGAGTATAGTACTGTGCAAAAGTCTTAAGCACCCAAGCTTAAGATATATATATATACCCAAGATATATACCCAAGCTTTTTATATATATATATATATAAAACTGTCTATATATGTGTGTGTGTGTGTGTGTGTGTGTGTGCGCGCCAAATACTACACAATACAGTATATCTTCAGGCAAAACATGAAGCACTATTAAGTAACATTTTATAGAAACCTATTGGCGTCTAACTAAATCTTGCTTTGTCCTATATTTCCACCCCCTTTTGACTTGAAACATACAAAAATGGAATTTATTGTAACACTGAGTCGAGCATAACACGAGAATTATTTGTTATTATCTGGAGATTATAAAAGACACAATCTAGCCATTGCAAATAGCAATAAAGTCGTTCTGCTTTCATAAGGATTAATTTGTAATGCAAATTGATTTATCTGAATTTGTGAAATATAAATTAGGATTGGCAGAGTTAGGACCTTACCCTGCCTCTCCTCACCCCCATTCCGCTCCCCCAAAATTTCCCTTTGCATTCCTGCGTTAGTAACAGTGGCCTCCATAAAAGGAAACAAGCTTTGTCTATTCTGTTAAGTTTTGTAAGGTCTCGATCATCACAGATAGAGCAATTTGATCAATCAGAATGTCTACAATGTTTGCAAAAATAGACGCTGAAAAAAGCTCTCATGAGAAGGAAACCATTATCTCAAGAAGTAAATTATAAAGTTAAAGGTATTCATTCAGAATCTAAGGTAGCAGTGAAACAGCTTCTCTGACATATGAAGATCAGCCCATTCGGCTAACACTCCCACTCTTCATGGGGGGAGGGGGGAGGTAACAGGCTGTTAACTCATAACTATTAAGCAAAAGGCCAAAGGAAACTTCATGATTCAGAGAAGATGTAACAAAGAAACTGAATGTGACATTGCTTACTCATACTATTTTTCTTCTCAACATTTTTTCCTGTAAGATTAGTTTAGAGTTTTCTCAACCAACTTCAACCTTAGCTTGGTTTTGGACTCCATTTCATCTCCACATCTGAAGCTGCTTATGTACTCATTCTTCAGTCCTGAAGAAGGGCCTCGGGCCGAAACATTGACAGTTTGTTCATTTCCACAAATGCTGCCTGACCCGCTGAGTCCCTCTAACATTCTGTGTGTGTTGCTTTGGACTTCCAGCATCTGCTGTAGGGACAGTTGTGCATGAAAATCCCAGGAGATGAAGAGCTTCTGAGATACTCAAACAACCCCATCCTGTGAGGGTTACCAACAATCAGTCCATAATCAAAGTCACTGAGATCACATTGTTGGCCAAACATGTTTTTATACTGTACGTTGAGTTGCTGTCACAGGATTAGATATTGGAATTAACAAGCAAGTGTACTTAATAAAGTTAATACTAAATACTTAATAACGTGGCCACTGATTGTATAGTGAAACTGCATGAAACGTGGCCCTTTAGCCTAATGGGTGAGTGCAGACCTTAGGCCATCCATTTACTCTAATCCTATCTCAATCCTATGTTGTTCTCATATCAATCCTCCAGGTTCTACAATCAGCTGCTCGTGTGGGACAACATTAATCCACCAGCCTGCATGTCCTTGGGACATGGGAGGGAACTAGAGTCCACTGGGGAAACCCACACTGAGAACATGGTGGTTGGAAGTCAATTACCTCAGCAACAGGGCCTTTCTGCAGGAGTTCCTCGGGGTTGGGTCAGAGGCCAAACTCTCTTCAGCTCCCTTATCAATCACTGATGACCTTCCTTCAGTGGGAAAGTCAGAAGCAGAGAGCTGACTGAGCATTGTCCAGCACCAGGCATGACTTCTCAAATCATGACGTGGTCCTGGACAACATTGTGACGTTGGCCGACACTTGCACCACATGGGAGTAAGGAAATGATGATCCCTAGTAAGAGAAAATCCAGCTATCAACCTTTTGACATTCGGTATCAATACCCAGGGGTGACGATTCACAAGAAATTGAAACAGAGTAGATGTATACACAGAGTGTATACAGCTATAAGGGATCCCGGTCAGACCCCATTTGGAGTACTGTGCTCAGTTCTGGTCACCTCACTACAGGAAGGATGTGGAAGCCATAGAAAGGGTGCAGAAGAGATTTACAAAGGTGGTGCTTGGACTGGGGAGCATGTCTTATGAGAATAGGTTGACTGAACTCAGCCTTTTCTCCTTGGAGTGGTGGAGGATGAGAGGTGACCTGATAGAGGTGCATAAGATGATGAGAGGCATTGATCATGTGGATAGTCAGAGACTTTTTCCCAGGGCTGAAATGGCTAGCATGAGAGGGCACAGTTTTAAGGTGCTTGGAATTAGGTACAGAGGAAATGTCGGGGCTAAGTTTTTTACACAGAGTGGTGAGTGCTTGGAATGGGCTGCCAGGGATTGTGGTGGAGGTGGATACGGTAGGGTCTCTTAAGAGATCCTGGATAAGCACATGGAGCTTAGAAAAATAGTGGGATATTGGTAACCTTAGGTAATTTCTAAGTAAGCGCATGTTCGGCACAGATTTGTGGGTCGAAGGGCCTGTATTGTGCTGTAGGTTTGCTTTGTCTCTGTGTTTCTATGTTTCTAAGGTGACTATAATAACTCATCAGAGGCTTGGGATCCTGCAGAAATAATTCACCTCCTGGCTCCCCAAAGCCTATCCAGCATCTACAAATCAGGACTATACTCTATATCACCTGCATGAATCAGAATCAGAACCAGGTTTAATATCACCAGCACAGGTCATGAAATTTGTTGTCCTCGCAGCAGCAGTTCAATGTAATAGGTAATAATAGGGAACAAAACGAGAATTACAGAAAGTATATATAATTATATATATAAATAAGTAGCAGGAAAATAAAAATAAGTAGTGATGTAGTATTCATGGGTTCAATGTCATAAGAACATAAGAAACAGGGGCAAAACTAGGCTATGTGGCCTGTCGAGCCAGCTGTGGTATTCATTAAGATCATGGCTGATCTGGCCATGGACTTATCTCCACCTATCTGCCTTTTCCCCAGACGTCCATTCAGAAACTGGATGGCAGATGGGAAGTTGCTGTTCCTGAATCGTTCAGTGTATGTCTTAAGGCTCCTATACCTCCTTCCTGATGCTAGCAATAAGAACAGAACATGTCTTGGGTGATGGGGGCCCTTAATGACAGATGTTACCTTTTTGAGGCATCACTCTTTGATGATGCCCTGGATACTACAAAGGCTAGTGCACGTGATGGAAGTGACAGAGTTTACATCTTACTGCAGCTTATTTTGATCCTGCACAGTGGTCCCCCCTTCCCCGACTCACACCGGGCTGTAATCATGCTGCTGCTGATGAGTGCAGCCTTACATCATTCAGGAAGTTTAACACCGTACAGGACAGAGCAGCCCATTCGCTCACTCTACCACCAACGCACACCAGCACTAATTTGAACCATTTACAGGAGGCATTGCAGCAACTCATGAAGAATCATTAAACAGCACCTTCCAAAGTGACGACCTCTGCCAGTTCGAAGGGCAAGGACAGCAAACAAGGGGGAAGCACTACCACTTCAAGTTGCCCCCCAAACCACAGTCCATCCTGAGTTGGGGGTATGTCACTAATGGCATTGTGGGTATATCTACACTAGGACTGCAACCATTCAGAGAGGCTGTTCGTCAGCACCTTTCCAAGAGCAATTGCGGACATGCATTGAAATGCTAGCTCCATTTGTGAGTCCTGCATCACTTGAATGAATTTAAACTAAAGTCCACACAGACAGCACTGGCAGTCAGGATTGAATCCAAGCCTGCTGGATTGCTCTGCTTATGGTATTGCTGTGCTTTTCTTTCCTACCACTATCTTCAGGCAAACCACCTTCACAATCTCTTAAAAACTCTACTTTAAAACATTTTCCTTTGAAGTTAAACCCTTGAACAATACCGCTTCCAATACCGTCCACTTTACCTCACCATTCATGGCATTTTTTTAAGATTCCTTGGTCCTATTCTGTAGGCAGGGGCAAATAAGTCTTTCCCTAGCCTTGGCTGTCCTTCGTCTATGTTTCCTCTTTTCAAAATCCTCTTCTGAGCTTTACTCAACTTTCTTTTGGCTTGAATCCACTTTCTGTGATGTTAGTGGAAGATCTTTAAAGGTGTTAAGGGACAAGTCACAGAACAAAATGTTTAGTCTATGAAGCTTTTATTTGGAAATATAACATGAAAAATAATATATCCTTTGATATGAAGAGTTTGGGAGGGGCTGTGCTGGAGTATTTATTGAATATTTATAATATAGATCAAGCCTCATGGATATAGCTGAGTTGAGTTGCTTTTTTTAAACCAATATTTGCTGCTTTATGCTGTGATGTGGAATATAATGATTTGAATGTGACTCTAAAGTCCAGTGAAACACTAACATAATACAAGTAAAAAGATAGGATTTCCAATACTAGTTAGAGTGAAACAGTTTACTGGTTTGAAACACGGACAGGAAGGCTAACTGGAATAAACAAGAATAAAAAATTCATGAGTAAATTGTGGTCAGTCACACCAGTGGAAATAAAAAAATTCACAGTTAAGTGATATTTCATTTAACTGTGCTTGCAGTGCTGTAACAGATTTCAAGATCAGCTCACATTTTAAGACACAGAATGTGTCATGAATCATAGGGCGTTAGTACTAAGCAATTGAAATATAGCAACTTGGGAAATGAATGAGGTATTTTCACGACCTGCTAAGCCATGAGTGTCATAATTCAAAATAAAACAAAAGACAACGAGCTTTAAAGTTATTTACGGGACCATTTGGTTTTGATAATGGGAAACTGTAGAAGGCATCTAATCAGAAAATGGATGTACAACCAACTGAGTGTAAAAACCATTGAAAGTGATGTCTCTGAGGGGTAGATCTTAGAACACAGAGCTGTCATGATACATGTCTGTGGTGAACTACATATACCTGTCTTTCTCCCATGTTATCTTTTGCCTCTCTCTCATGTGTGCTACAGTGTCATTTAACGGGATCTACAGATCACGTGGATAGGATATGACTAATTTTTAAAATTATGTCAGTTAAATATTTAGATGTCATCAGAATATTTTGAATTTATGCTGGAATTTCATACAATTTAACATTGTTAATAAACAGCTATTATTATAATTTGGGAAAGGTGATGTGATTGTACAAGTTCAGTGCTTGTAGGCATGTGTAGACTTTATCATGTGCAGTACTGTGCAAAAGTCTTCGGCAGAAATACACAGCTAGGACGCCTAAGACTTTTACACAATACTGAATTTGTCAACATGGAGTGGGGAGCGAGTGGTGGGATCACAGGATGTTGGGAATGGCAAGAGTGGATCGTCACAGGAGGGGTGTAGGACAGGTGGCAGAGGAGTGCCAACCGTGAGGGTTGGTGCGGGTGCAGACACCTGGCCCTGAGACATCAGGCAAGGTCATCTGATCCTAAACAATTGGGTTATTGTCATTACAGAACGTGTGTCTGGTGCTTTCTGCTCCCTTTGCTCTCCCGGCCCCCTTCCCACTCTCAGTCCACAATAGAGACCCATATCAGAATCAGGTTTATCAGCACTCACATGAAATTCGTTTTTTTTGGTGGCAGCAGTATAAGGCAAAAGTTACTTAAAATTACTACAATACTGTGAAAATGTCTTAGGCACCTTAGCTATATATCAAGTCAAGTCAAGTCACTTTTACTGTCATTTTGACCATAACTGCTGGAACAGTACACAGTAAAAATGAGACAATGTTTTTCAGGACCATGGTGTTACATGACACAGTACAAAAACTAGACTGAACTATGTAAAAAAACAACACGGAGAAAGCTACACTAGACTACAGACCGACACAGGACTGCGTAAAGTGCACAAAACAGTGCAGGCATTACAATAAATAATAAACAGGACAATAGGGCGAGGTGTCAGTCCAGGCTCTGGGTATTGAGGAGTCTGATAGCTTGGTCAGTCTTCACTGTGGAAGACACTAGCAGTGTGCCAGATGTTGTAGTGTGTGAAGGAAGAGACGTGGGTGCAATTACTATTAGAAGGGGGAAGTTGGTCAAAAAGCTGAAAGACCTAAGGGTACATATGTCACCCGGACCAGATGAACTGCACCCTAGGGTTCTGAAAGAGGTAGTGTTAGAGATCGTAGAGGCATTAGCAATGATCTTTCAAAAATCATTGGACTCTGGCATGGTGCCAGAAGACTGGAAAATTGCAAATGTAACTCCACTCTTTAAGAAAGGAGAAAGGCAGCAGAAAGGAAATTATAGACCAGTTAGCCTGACCTCAGTGGATGGGAAGATATTAAGGATGAGGTTATGGTGTACTTGGTGACACAGGACAAAGTAAGACAAAGTCAGCCTGGTTTTCTTTAGGGAAAATCTTGCCTGATGAATCTGTTGAAATCCTTTGAGGAGAATATAAGTAGGATAGATAAAGGGGATGTACTGGGTGTTGTATATTTGGACTTTCAGTAGGCCTTTGACAAGCTGTTACATATGAGGCTGCTTACCAAGTTAAGAGCCCATGGAATTACAGGAAAGTTACTGACATGATTAGAGCATTGGCTGAATGGTAGGAGGCAGCGAGTGGGAATAACAGGATCCTTATCTGGTTGACTGCCAGTGACTAGTGGTGTTCTGCAGAGGTCGGTGTTGGGACCACTTCTTTTTATGCTGTATATAAATTATTTAGATGATGAAATAGATGGCTTTATTGCCAACTTTGCAGATGATACGAAGATTGGTGGAGGGGCAGGCAGTGTTGAGAAAACAGGCAGGATGCAGAAGGTTTCTACAGAGGAACACCTTTGGCCACGAGTCAATCAGGCAGCAGTCTGCAAGGGTTGTTCTGGAGGCTCTGCAGGAGAAGGAGAGCATGGATCTTGTGGTGTAGCTTCCCAGGCAGATTGTCAAATATATTTGTCAGAATATTTCATCACTATAAATCTCAAACAAGATCGCTCGGCACGTGGCGAGGTGTGCCCATCCCAGTATATTCTTCATTCACCATCAGAATCCCACCCACAGGCTACCATGGACAAACTCTGTGGACCGAGCGTTTGCCAAGAGAGTCTGAAATAGGATGATCATCCTAAGGAGCAACATTGGACAGCACTCTGTTCCCTTCTGGCCACTTGCACGGCCACACACTGAAACAAACATGGACCGTTACTAGAAGGCCATCAGCTCAGTGAGAAGTGTACTTTGGTCTGCCTGAAATTTGCTGGTTTATCACGGTAGGGAGATGCCAGCTGTTGACTGGCACCTTCCAGGGTGAAGAGGCACATACTGAGAGATGCCCTATAGCTCAGTGCAGCCAATAATGAGGCTTTGTGTGGAAATGCTACAGACTTGGGTCCTACCGCCATTAGATCAGAGTCAGAATCAGGCATGTGACGTGAAATTTGTTAACTTAGCAGCAGCAGTTCAATGCAATACATAATCTAGCAAAGAGAGAAAAATAATAATAATAATAAATAAAATAAAACATAATAATAAATAAACACGTAAATCAATTACATGCATTGAATAGATTTTTTTAGTGTACAAAAACAGAAATACTGTATATTAAAATTAAGTGAGGTAATGTCCAAAGCTTCAATGTCCATTTAGGAATCATATGGCAGAGGGAAAGAAGCTGTCCCTGAATCACTGAGTGTGTGCCTTCAGGCTTCTGTATCTCCTGCTTGATGGTAACAGTGAAAAAGGGGCATGTCCTGGATGCTGGAGGTCCTTAATAATGGATGCTGCCCTTCGGAGACACAGCTTTCTAAAGATGTCCTGGGTACTTTGTAGTCTAGTGCTCAAGATGGAGCTGACTAGATTTGTAACCTTCTGCAGCTTCTTTCGGTCCTGTGGAGTAGCCCCTCCATACCAGACAGTGATTCAGCCTGTCAGAATGCTCTCAACGGTACAACTATAGAAGTTTTTGAGTGTATTTGTTGACATGCCAAATCTCTTCAAACTCCTAATGAAGTTTAGCCGCTGTCTTGCCTTCTTTATAACTACATCGATATATTGGGACCAGGTTAGATTCTCAGAGATCTTGACACCCAGAAACTTGAAGCTGCTCATTCTCTCCACTTCTGATCCCTCTATGAGGATTGGTACGTGTTCCTTGGTTTTATCCTTCCTGAAGCCCACAATCAGCTCTTTCGTCTTACTGACATCCGTTGAGTGCCAGGTTGTTGCTGTGGCACCATTCCACTAGTTGGCATATCTCACTCTTGTATGCCCCCTTGTCACCACCTGAAATTCTACCAACAGTGATTGTATTGTCAGCAACTTTGTAGATGGTATTTGAGCTATGCCTGGCCACACTGTCATGTGTATATAGAGAGTAGAGCAGTGGGCTAAGCACGCACCCCTGAGGTGCGCGAGTGTTGATCGTCAGCGAGCAGGATATGTTATCACCAATCCACACAGACTGTGGTCTTCCGGTTAGGAAGTCAAGGATCTAATTGCAGAAGGAGGTACAGAGGCCCAGGTCCTGCAATTTCTCAAGCAGGATTATGGGAATGATGCTATTAAATGCTGAGCTAGAGTCGATGAACAGCATCCTGACGTAGGTGTTTGTGTTGTCTAGGTGGTCTAAAGCCATATGGAGAACCATTGAGATTGCATCTGCTGTTTACCCTTTGTGGTGATAGGCAAATTGCAATGGGTCCAGGTCCTTGCTGAGGCAGGAGTTCAGTCTAGTCATAACCAACCTCTCAAAGCATTTCATCACTGTTGATGTGAGTGCTACCAGGCAATAGCCATTAAGGCACCCCACATTATTCTTCTTGGGCACTGGTATAATTGTTGTCTTTTGGGAGCAAGTGGGAACTTCTGCCCATAGCAGTGAGAAGTTGAAAATGTCCTTGAATACTCCCGCTAGCTGGTTGGCACAGGTCTTCAGAGCATTACCAGCTACTCCATCAGGATCTTTTGCCTTGCGAGGGTTCACTCTCTTTAAGACAGCCTAACATCTGCCTCTGAGTCAGAGATCACAGGGTTATCAGGTACAGCAGGGATCTTCACAGCTGTAGTTGTGTTCTCCCTTTCAAAGTGTGCATAGAAAATATTGAGTTCATCTGGTAGTGAAACATCGCTGCCATTCATACTATTTGCTTTGTAGGAAGTTGCCAGAGTTGCCATGCATCTGATATCGCCTCCAACCTCATTTGAAATGGTCTCTTTCCCCTTGAAATAGCCCTCCGCAAATCATACCTGCTTTTCTGGTACAGGCCTGGGTTGCCAGTCTTAAATGCCACAGCTCTAACCTTCAGCAGGTGACGTACCTCCTGATTCAATCACGGCTTTTGGTTTGGGAATGTACAGTAAGTCTTTGTAGGATACTGAGGGACAGGGCCCTGTGTGATGGTGTCTCAAATATTTCACTGTTGCACTGTTTAAGGATGAAGTAATGGTAACATTGATTTATTGTAAATAAATGTATTGAATTACTTGGTATAGTGAATGAAGATAATGGCATGTGCTAATAGTAGGTGATAAGAACAATATAGTATGAGGAATAGTGTGATTTCTCAAGCCAACTATGACACCTCTGAAGGAGTTTTCTATTGGTGAGTCCTCAAGTGGCTGCAGAGGCCATTCCAGGTGCTCATAATCTGGGATGTTTGAGTAGATTCTTTTAATGTTGAACGCCTGTGTGTGAATTTATTTAGCATGAGGAGACTACTTCATGGGCAGCAACTACAGGGTCCTTGAGAGATCAGGTTCAAAGCCCAGTGGCATGAGGACCCTTGGCTCTGCCCTCACCGCCATCGTGATGTGTCAACATCTTCTGCCAGCTCCTCCAATGAGGTTTTGGTTGGGTCGGTCTTTGGTGACATGGGTGACATTACCAGCAACTGAGCGCCAGATGGCTAAACTCCAAATGGCATCGCTCTCAGGAACTTAGAAGCCTCTCCACTACAATAAGGCGATGATCCTTGGAGAAGAGATTAAGATAAAGAAATCTGGAGAACATTTTCAACTTCATACTGAGCTACCCAGTACATTTATCTCTTTATTAAGAGAATGCATGATATTAGTTATAATTTGCAGAATATTTTCACCTCTGAATACATACATATATTTTGGCTTTACCAATTGCTTCCAACCCTTAGATTGTGAAATCAGTCAGCTCGTGTTACAGGCCCACCTAGGAAGTCAGATGATTGGCACCACTTATGCAGCAAATAAAGAACAGCTGAAGGATCTTAGCTGTGAAATATGATTTTCTTTCACTGTCAGAAGCAGAATGCTAGCAAAATCTGACTTCAGAACTTTCTCAACTGGGTCCAACTTCATTCCTGACTGAGCCCTAGTCATCCCCGTAAGTTAGAATTCAAACTATAAACTTCTTCTCCTTATAAGCCAAAACTTCTTGTGTTTTATGGGATTCTCTCAAACTACCACCTGGAACTTGGGCAGAGTACTTCAATAGGAACTACTTCAGATAGCGGTCAACATAGGGAGCAATGATCTGTAATGCAGGACTTTTTTTTGCATGAAATGTTTCAGAGAAAAATGATCTCTGTAGCATGTGGTTTGTGCTTGAGATGGAATGTCTCAAGCAGCGTTCCTTTCTAACCACAGTAAAAGACAGATCGAGGTCTGGCTGTGTGTAAGGGCAGCCGATCAGCTCCTTTCTCATGGAAACTAATTGTGTCTGAAAAAGGCATTAGGCAATTCTTGATGTTTCATAAAGCCCCGTTGGTCTTTCTAAAACACACAAATATAATCGGGGGGGGGGGGGGGGGGCAAAGGCTTTGGTTCTGCGTGTGTTTGACATACTTTAGTAAGCTCACTGCCTGCTGCTTGAAATTAGAGATGTTTATGATATGTAGCAAGGAGCTATAGTCTGCAGATTATGGTAAAATTGAAGCCTATTCTTTTAAGTGACACAGGACTGAGAAGCCCTCAATCAAGTGTGTGATGTTTTAAACCTTAGCTGTTTACTTTGTATTCTCTGTACACCAAAACTACACAAAACACTGTGTGGCTTCATTATGTCCAGATCAGAAAGGTTATGAAGTTTTTGGGGAATTACAGAATAAGCTTACAAGGATGGTTCTAAGATGACAAATTATATTCACATGAATTAAAAAAAAAGATTGTTCACATTAAAGCAAAGAAAACTCAGAGAAGGTCTGAAGGAAGTGCTTAAAATCATGAAGGGTGGGTTCCCAACCTTTTTTATGCCATGGGCTCCTACGGTTAATTGAGGGGTCCGTGGATCCCAGGTTGGGAAGTTCTGGTATAGATAAAGTAAATGAAAAGAAATGGTTTCCAGTGACAGAGTTGGTTACCAAAGTAAATGGAATTTAGGTGGATACACAAGAGATCTCAGATGCTGGAATCTGGAACTGGAGGAGATCAGTATGTCAAGCAGCGCCAGTGAGGGAATGCAATTGTCAGTGTTTTAAATCGAAACCCTTTATCAGGGCTAAGAGTTTAAGGATTTAAGGTGCTCCGATCACAAACGAGAGAAAATCTGCCGAGGCTGGAAATCCAAGCAACACACACAAAATGCCGGAGGAACTCAGCAGGCCAGGCAACATCTACGGAAAAGAGTACAGTCAACGTCTCGGGCCGAGACTGTGCAGTGAGATTGGAGAGAAAAGAAGACGAGGGTTAGAGTTGAAAGGTGGGGGAGGGGAGGGAGAAACACAAGGTGAAACTTGTTTCATTAGGAGCTTGAGGAGGTTTCTCCCTCACCCCCCCCCCCCACTTTTAACTCCACTCCTCACCTTTTTCTTCCTCCAGCTCTGCTGAAGGGTCTCGGCCCAGAACGTCGACAGTACCCTTTCCATAGATGCCACCTGGCCTGCTGAGTTCCTCCAACATTTTATGTGTGTTGTAAGGACTTAAAGTGAATAGTTAAGGATTAAGAAGGGACATGGAGAGAAATGTTTTTATTCAAATGATTAGGATATAGAATACACTGCTGAAGAGGATTACAGATTATAGATGTAAGTGTAGCCTTTAAAAAGGAAAGTAGGTTACAGGGATGTAGGGAAAAAGTGAGGAAGTGAAGCTAATTGGAAAGGCTGGCATGAACTCAGTGGACAAAGTATCTTCCTTGTGAGCTGTATAATTTCATAATTCCATAATATGATCAGAAGTTTTGTCACCAAGCGTACATCATTCAGAAACCAAATGATAAAAAGTCACTTTTTCCTATAGAAGCAAGATCATTTTAATTGATAAGTGAAAATAAATCCTTAACTATTAGTTTTTCAGAAGTGTGAAACTTGCAAGCTTTCCCAGTTT
This sequence comes from Hypanus sabinus, assembly GCF_030144855.1. Classification (NCBI taxonomy): domain Eukaryota; kingdom Metazoa; phylum Chordata; class Chondrichthyes; order Myliobatiformes; family Dasyatidae; genus Hypanus; species Hypanus sabinus. The sequence continues at coordinate 30,598,574 of NC_082735.1, read as the reverse complement.
TTTCGAATTAGTCTCAGACCCTGAATATCTGTTAAACTTGCAACCCTAACCACCCCATCCCCGCCCTCTGTGCATGGAGGCAATGAACGCAACACTACTCAGCAGTGTGACACTCACAATCTCCAAACCACACTCCATTCATACAGCTCATTTAAGGACAACACTTAGCTTGACAAGTGATGGTTTCATTGGGATGCAATGGCCAAGGTTTGATCATTTAATTTTAACACTGTGATTCTTATTTGAGAATTGTGTTGGATCAGGAGTTCTCCTCCCAGGGCCACATTGATCCAAGGGCCCTTTGGACTTCACTTTCTTTACCTTTTCTTGTCTTTGATTCATGTACCTAAATAATTTTTTTGGTTTATTGATCATTACAGAATGTCTCTCTGGTGCTTCCCACTCCCTCCCCTCTCCTTTCCCCTTCTCCCAACCATGACTCCCCTCTCCATGACCCCTTCCCACTCTCAGTCCACAGCAGAGACCCTATCAGAGTTAAGTTTATCATCAACAGAAGTCTTGAAATTTTGTTTTATTCGGCAGTAGTACAGTCCAATGCATAAAATTACTTCAGTACTTGCTAACGTCTTCAGCACTCTAGCTATAGATAAGTACCTAGGACTTTTCTAGAGTACTATATTAGAGACAACCATATCTCTCCTACAGTAACCTTTCTTTGTACTGATTTTGATATCGCTTGAAAACTACTTTCCATAATTCCTTTCAAGAACTAGACTAATTAAGTAATAAGTATTCATCTATCTAACCCAGTTTTCCATCCCTCTTTCTGCTGTTTCTTGGTTACAGCTCATTTTTTGATACAATCATAACCTCAGTTATAATCAAAAACTCCAGAAGCTGAGCCTCTGTACCTCCCTCTGCCACAGTCTAGGTAGATTGGAAATACCATCACCTTCTCGTTGACAATCAACGTTGGTGCATCTGAAGGATGTGTACTTGGCCAACTGCTCTGTTCTGTACAACCGTGACTGTGTGGCTAGGCACAGCTCAAACACCATCTATAAATTTGCCAACAATAGTTGTCGGCATGCTTCAGATGCTGACAAGGAGGCACACAGGAGTGAGGTAGATCAGCTGATCCAGTGGTGTCACTGCAACATCCTTGCACTCAACGTCAGTAAGACCAAGGAATTGATTGTGGACTGCAAGAAGGGAAATCAAGGGAGCACACACCAGTCCTCGTAGAGGGATTAGTGGTGGAAAGGGTGAACAGTTTCAAGTTTCTGGGTGTCAACGTCTTTAAGGATCTATCCTAGGCTGAACAAATTAATACAATTCAAGAAGGTATGTCAGCACCTATATTTCATTAGGAATTTGAGGAGAATTGGTATGACACCAAAGACATTCGCAAATTTCTACCAATGTAGCATGGACACCATTCTAACTGGTTGCCTCACCATCTGGTGTGGGGGGAAGGGGGCCACTGCGTTGGATCGGGAAAAGCTGCAGAGAGTTGTAAACTCAGTCAGCTCCAACATGGGCACTAGCCCCCCCCCCCCCCAACATCCAGGACATCTTCAAGGAGCAAAGCCTCAAAAGGGCGGCCTCCATCAGGAAGGATGCCCATCACCCAGGATATGCACTGTTCTCATCGCTATCATCAGGGTGACACACACTCATCATTTCACGATCAGCTTCTTCCCACCTCCATCAGATTTCTGAATGGACAATAAATCCAACAACACTTTCTCAGTTATTTTCCTCTCTTTTTGCACTACCTACTTACTTTATTTTTAATATTTATTTCTTATTGTAATTAATAGTTGTTATTACTACTAATTGCAATGTACTGGTGCCTCAAAACAAATCTCACATCATACGTCATAATACTAAAACTGATTCTTTTTCCCTCTCTCTGTTGGTATGACCTGGTCCTAATTACCTTTGAGAGGAGTTATCTTCTTGAGGTCAGCTTCCTTCTTGCAAAGCAGTAGTCCTTCTGAAGAAGTGGCTCCAGCAACACCGTTCCAGGATTTAAACCCCACGATGGTGTCACAAACTCCCGCTTGGTCACAGCACTCGAAAAGCGACTAGGCCACAAGCGCACATTGTACTCTGTTTCCAAAGTTCAGTTCTGTTGCAATTGATGCATCTGAGATTCAGATGTGCCCTACAATAAGCACCTACTAATATACTACAACTAATGAACTTCTACTCCACCTTAGTATCCGATTGTGTAAAGATCTTTATCATCGGTAAAGCAGATACCTCGCATTAACTCAAGTAATGCTTGTACAAGTGAAATATATTCATTGATATGTGTTGAGCTGAATGATTTAATGCAAGTGCCAATTATACTACTTCTATTTACCTATAGTTACGTTGTTGTTTAGGGTCAGGTTGGGAGTAGTAAGAACTTCAATAAGATATTAAAAGAATATGGTAAAAGGGAACATCCAGTCTGCATTCCTAAATTAATAATTGCACAACTTTAATAACTAATCCATATTTTGATGATATTACAACAGATCTTACCTTATTGCCCATAATATTATCCTGCAATTCATGTTTTGAAATTAATCTATTAAATAATATGCTATCAGTCACATATGCAAAAAAGTACTTTGTTATTACGGAAAGAGTTGTTTGGGTCTTTAATGTTCAGAGGCTAACACATGCATTAAATGTATTTAATTCACAAACACAAAACCTTTCCAACTTCAATTAATTTGTTTTTTTTCCACCCAAATCCTGCTTAAACCAAACCAGTTAACCAAATATATTTAAAGAAATCCATTTGCAATGCTTTCATTGATTATTTAGTGTGAACCGTGGGAAGAAAAATGCCATGCAATGCATTTTTACTGTTCAGGTAAAATATCTCATTAAAGATCACACCTAGATATCACGCCTACATTGCAACCGTTGAGCCAGGCTAATAAAATCTTGGGTGCAGTATAACCAGTTCTGACATGGAGCTCTGACTGTTTTACTGAGGAATGGTCCAGATGTCTGTAGGTTAAAAAAAAATTCAAGGCAATGAAATGAGATGTGATACTCACACACAAGGATGCACACAGGTGGCATGGTTATCCCTGCAGTGTGGAAGTGAAGTTGTTTTGGTTCTGTTGTCACGAATATTGGGGCTGTCTTTTTGCAGAACTGAGGAGTAGTTGCTTGCTCAGGTGAAAGGAAAGTGTCCGAAGAGGGATGGAAGCTATGGCTGGAATGTGCCGCTGGGAGAGCAGCATGAGTTTTCCGTCCAGAGCGCATTTTAACTTTCTTAGCTGGAAGCTCAGTTGGTCTCCTGCACCTTAAAATCGTACATTGTTTGTACTTCATTTGGCATTCAGTGAAGGAAACTCCAGGCCAAAGTAATACACTATGCATCATACTTCAGCTCAGAGCATACCAATGCTGTAATTTGAAACAGGATTTGCTCAACTGGCTCTTACTTTTGTGATGCACAGCACCCTGGAAGTATCCTTCTCTCTATATCAGAGACCCTGCTAAGAACCACACTACCAGAATGAACATTAGGAGGCAAATACCTGATGGTTTACACCACACCATTGGGGCCTTGACTAAAGTCGGCAGGGGAAGCTGGTCTTCCACTAGTTCTGATTGAAGAAGAAGGGAAAAAAAAATGAGTACTTGGGTTATAAAAGGATTATTTCAGAAGATGGTATTGAGAATTAAAATCCAAATTAAAGGGAATTTGGCAATCTAAGATCTGTTAAGAAATATATATAAGCCAGCCCTACCATGGGCTGACATCAAGCTTACAATGACTAAATTGCTATTAAATAATTTGTATGACAGAGAAAAATTTCAAAATTTGCTACATTATCCTATGAGGTATGTGACAAAGAGAAGATATTTGGTGTGTTTTACCTAAGTAAGCTGAACGTTTACTTAATAAACCTTGATCTTAGTGGATCATATTAGAGAATATATTGAGGGAGTGAAGGACCCCTATTGTTCTACTGTGGAATCTGCACTGTTGAAAACTTTCCTTTAGACTATAGTGTAACTTGCGTTTGTAAAATTCAGGATATTTTCCTGCCCTGTGAGTCAGCTGTACGGTATGTTTTAATTTCAATTTTTGATTATATTGTGGACTATGATATTTGGGGAAATACTATGATCCCAGTGCTGAATGTCTAATACTTAACATAGGTAACACACACAAAATGCTGGAGGACTCCTGATCAAGGGTCTCAGCCTGAAACATCGACTGTTTACCCATTTCAATTGATGCTCCCTGACCTATTGAGTTCCTCCAGCATTTTGTGTGTGCTGTCCTGATTTCCAGCATCTGCAGATCTTCTCTTGCTTGAAATACTTAACATATTCCTTCACACTCTACCAACTGTGTACTAATTTGTACAACTATTCCTCTGCCACGCTTTGAGCCTAATGTTAATTTATTGCAGTTATGCTCCTTATGAATAATGATCAATATAAGAACAGGGATAATGATCAATAGAAGAACAGGCTACCCGGTCAGACTTGGCAGTCTTATCATCGCTCACAAGTTTTGCCCTGCCCTATTTCATTATATTTTTGTCTTTCCCCTTCCATCACTTATCAAGCAAGCCTTTAACTGCATCCATCCACATAAATTACTTCATGAGCTGGACAGTTCCACACATTATGAGTAAGGAATATTCAAATTAATATTTCATTAGACTTATAAATGACCAGCACAGATCTATGGCCCTACTTGTGAAAACATTTTCTCTCTTTGTAATTTCACAAACCTCAGTAAGACAATCCATTGGCTTCTTTTTGCCTGTGACCCTGCGGAATTCTTCTGACGCCTGCTCCCTTGCACAGCCCTGAATGTGGATCGGCCACTGCAAAAATGCCTCCAGAGTGTAGGTGGGTGGTAGAATCCGGGGGAATCGATGGAAATGTAATGAGAATAAAATGGGGTAGGTATAGGATGAGGACAAGGGTGGTTGATGGCCAGCACAGATCAGATGGGCTGAAAGGCCTGCTTTTGTGATGTATGACTCTGTGACCAGGACAGTCCCCACTTGGAGTACGGTGTTCATTTCTGGTCACCTCATTACAGGAAGGATGTGGATACCATAGAAAGAGTGCAGAGGAGACTTACAAGGATGTTGCCTGATTTGGAGTGCATACCTCATGAGAATAGGTTGAGTGAACCTGGCCTTTTCTCCTTGGAGTGACAGAGGTTGAGAGGTGACCCAATAGAGGTGTAAAAGCGGATGATAGCCAGAAGCTTTTTTCCCAGGGCTGAAATGGCTAACATGAGGGGGCATAGTTGTACGGTGCTTGGAAGTAGGCACAGAGGAGATGTCAGAGGTAAGTTTATCACACACAGTGTGCTGGGTGCGTGGAAAGCACTGCCAGTGACGGTGGTGGAGGTGGAAACAATAGGGCTTTTTAAGAGACTTTTAGATAGGTACATTGAGCTTAGAAAAATAGAGGGCTATGCGGTAGGGAAATTCTAGGCAGTTTTTGGAGTGGGTTACATGGTCGGCACAACATTGTGGGCCGAAGGGCCTGTAATGTGCTGTAGATCTCTATGTTCTATGTGACACTATTCCAACCTCTCAGTCCTGGTAGAGCATGTACCTTTCCCAATCTTCTAGAACTTTCTAGGAAGGCAAAACTGTACACAACATTCTGTGCCAACTAACCAAGATTTTATGAAAGCTTGCCCATAAACTTCATGCTTCTCAATTCCGCAAAGCTTTGTTTGTATTACTTGCGGCCCTGTTAACTTAATTTTTAACTTGTGATCAGTTGTGGATGTGAACTCCTCCTATTGCCCCTCTATTTCCTTTCGCTTCTTGTATTTCATATTACTATCCCCAAAACATACCACTGTGCACTTAACCTTAAAACATATCAATTCTACAAGAATATTTCTTTGTCTTCCTTGGCTTTGACACCAATTTGAAAAATTTTTAACAACCCAAGTTAAAATTACGTACAGAATTGCAGACGCAGTGAACCCATGGCAACATTTTTTTTCCAGCCCAAACTTGCTCTCTGTTTTACTACTTGGCCCAATCCATGTACCCTGACCTCAGCACAGCAGCATACCAAATGCATATTTCAGTTTCAACCACTTTCCTTTATTCTCTGTTATCTGCATGAGTACCTTGGTTGGCATTCATATGAAACTTCTTCAACTTAAGCAAGGCTGTCAGGAGTGCAATGATTTGAAGAATCTCAATTGCTACTCTTTGGAGACTGAGAGCTGCCTTTGGATGCCACATTACATCAAAATGGAAAGCATGGAACTGAAGTTCTACTCTGAAGTACAAATTTGTTGTTCAATACTGCTTCCCTGACATCCAGCATCAGATGAGCAGAAAGTTCATTCAATTAAATATTGGGAAGTCAGAAGCCATTATCTCTGGCCCATTACAGATTCAGTTCCCTAACCACCAACTGCATTATTTGCCGCAACTATTGTCTGCAGCTGGATCATATAGTTCACAATTTTGGTGTCCATTTGTTCAGAAGATAACCTTCTAACCTCACATCCTCTTCATTATCAAGACCATGTTCCTTTACATGTCCACATTTTTGCCTATTGCTGCCTCTGTGTCAGTACCTCCAATTGAACTCTGTCTTTTTGTGTGTTTCCCCTTCACTGTCAGTCTGTGGTTTTGTATTGCCATGTGCTCCTGTCCCCACTCCTGCTCGACTCTGGCCCCTGTATCACTGAGTATTCCGTCTCTCATCTGTTTCTCATTATTACCTGTATTGCTGCTGCTTGTGTCTCATTGTGCTGCACCTATCATCTGCCTAGCTGTATATTGCTCAGTGTATTTCAGTCCTGCGTTTTCACCTGTTTGTTGCCAGATTGTGCCAGTGAATTTTCCTGAGCCTTTCCAGCATTTGTATCTGTCTGTTTGTATACCAACTTTGCCTGTTTCCCTTGGATTTCTCTGGATGTTTTAATCTCTGCCTGAACTTTGACGCTGACTTGGTTTGCACTTTGGGATTTGTTACTCGATTAATATCACTGTGTGCACAGTACTGGGTCTGTGACTGGATCCCTGCTCCAGCTTCCTGACACTCTGCTATTGAAATACTTTCCTCTTTGCCTTTCGTAGTTCATTTATAACACTTCTGTGTGTGTGCTACAGCACTATGTCTTAATCACTCATCACCTTTACAATTACTGACCTACACTTGCTCCAGATTTAATAATACTCAAATTTGAAAAGCTTTATTTTGGCTTTCAAAGCTCTTGAAGCCAATCCCTCCATGTCACCCCCCCCCCCCACCACCCAGGACATTTCTTCTTCCCATTAAGACCGTCAAAGAGGATTCTGAAGGTGCACACTCAGCTTCTTCTCCTCCACCATCAGAATTCTGAGCGAACACTGCCTCACTATTTTTGCTTCCCTTTTGCACTGCTTTTTATATATTTAATATATATTTCTTCTTATAATTTATAGTATATTTTATGCATTGCTCTGTACTGCTGCAAAAAAAAATCATGCCATGTTACTGTTAACAAACCTGATTATAAATATGAATATTCTGATCTCTACAGTTACCCAATTACAAAATCATGTTTTATCAGTTTTCAACTGATTTGACATTTATGACATAGAAAGAGGCCACTCAGCCCATAAGTCTATGCCAATGACTTGGCTGCTTCGTTTGAACTGTTATTAGCAGCCTTATCTTCCTCTGTTGCAATTCTTTCTGACAGGTTCTCCCTAAATATCCCCACATTTCTGTCTTAGACTTTAGCTCTAATAAAGCTGGTAGTTACTTGCTCTAATATCTTTCATCTGTCCAGGCAAATATTTTATTGATAAATTCATGTAAGTCAATTTTTTATTGGGTAGTGCCTACTTATTCGTTGGAATGAAAGTGGGCAACACCACAGGAATGTAAAGATTTGGATCAGTTAAGCAACTCAATGCTCATAAAGCTTATCTTTTATACAAATTTAACTGGTACTCTTTCCACTTTTCGCAAACATGTTTACACTCTGTGGCCACTTTATTAAGTACACCTGTATACCTATCCATCAATGCAAGTATCCAATCAGCCAATTATGTGACAGCAACTCGATGCATAAAAGCATGCGTGGTCAAGAGGTTCAGCGGTTGTTCAGGTCAAACATCAGAATGGGGAAGAAATGTGATTTAAGTTATTTTGATCGTTCAATTATTGTTGGCGTCAGACAGGGTGGTTGGAGATTCTCAAGAACTGTCGATCTCCTGGGATTTTCATGCACAAAAATCTCTAGAGTTTACAGCGAGTAGTGCAAAAAACACACATCCAATAAGAGCAAACACGAGGAAATCTGCAGGTGCTGGAAATTCAAACAACAACATCCAATAAGAGGCAGTTCTGTGTGCGAACGCACCTTGTTAATGAGAGAGATCGGAGAAAGGCCAGACTGATTCAAGGTGAGAGGATTATACCTGATAATAGTGGGGTGCAGAACAGCATCCCGAAACGCACAACACATGGAACCTTGAAGTGGATGGGCTACAGCAGCGGAAAGCCACGAGCATACACTCAGTGGCCACTTTATTAGGTATAGGAGGTTTCTAATAAAGTGGCCAATGAGTATATCTTCCAGTGTGGCAGCTCTTCTTGAACGGGCACTTGGAAGAGATATATAATCGGAAAAATGATAAGCCTAGAGATCTTGTTGAGCGTTTCAATACACTCCATCACTCATTTTGTTTTCATCTACTAAACGGACTGGTCTAGAGTTTCGATGAGCATACTTTATTTAAGGTACTAAACACGGAACGCGTTCCTTAAGCACTATCACTGGTCCTGTATCGGTTTAATTTCTCTGGGGAGAATTGATGGATTCCGTTTGCAAGCTTTGCAGTTTTCCTATCTATGCCCAGGCCAATTAATCTAATTCGCGTGCTGCCCTGATGATGTCCGACGACAGTCAGTACAAGGAGAATGAGTCTACGCTAAGACCGCTTTCTAATGCTCCCAAACTCCCACCAAGGTGCGGCGAGGAATAGAGAGTTTAAGTGGGAAAACAATCCCATATCCCACTATCCGTTTGACGTGGGATTGGATGGTGGATTACGGGATTTGCCGCCCGGGTGCGGAGTTTGCTTGGGCGGTTTTGCTAAATCTCTGCTGTCGGCTGGAGAGCCACGCCGCACGGCAGCAAGGTACTCGTCCTGCTGTGTCTATGCAGATCATCAACGAACCCTGTGCACTAACCCTTTGGAACTGTGGTGGGTTCCAGGGTGCATGACAACCCTTTCATCTAAACGAATACATTCAGGAAGAAGGAACGGGAGCCTCAGGACTCACGCAACCAGGTTCGGGAACATTAATTACCTCACGACCATCAGGCTCTTGAAACAAAGGGAGATAACTTCACTCAACTTCACTTGCCCCATCATTGAAATTTTTCCACAACCAATGGACTCACTTCTGCGCTCTTCATCACATACCTTCGAATGTTATTGTTAATTTATTTGTTATTAGTATTTCTCCTTCTTGTATTTGCAATTTGTTGTCCTCTCCTCCCTAGCTGAACGCCCTAGTTAGCCTGCCTTTCATCGATTCTGTAATGGTTATTAATCTATAGATTTATTGAGTATGCCCACAAGAAAATTAATCTCAGGGTTGTATATGGTGACATGTATGTACTTTGATAAATTTTAGTTTGGCCTTGGCTACATTTAATGTGCTGCATTTAAGACAAGAAACCATCAATTGGGTGATGACGAAACACACATAACTGCACTATTCTGTACAGTTAACAGCATTTCCTTATCACTCACGCGAAGAAATTTAACCACCAATCAATTTCCACGAAATGAAGTTCAGAAATGAATAGCGTAGGTAAGTGCGTGATTTGTGTTCATTGGCCCAGCAAGGACAGAGATTCACAAACACGAGAAAATCTGCAGATGCTGGAAATCCAAAGCAACACACACACACAAAATGCTGGAGAAACTCAGCAGGCCCGGCAGCATCTATGGAAAAGAGTAGACAGTCGTCCTTTCGGGCCGAGACCCTTCATAGATATTTTTTCGATGTTTTCGCACTGCTAGTGAAATCTGCATATGTCACTTACATAGCATATGAGATTTATAGTGTCGATGTGTATTTCACGCACAGCAGGTTAAAAAAAACTGAAATTCAAGTACGTGTGTGAATCTCACCTACAGGTATATTTTTCGACTACATTAACTCCAAACAGTAGGTGCTAAAACGGCCGTTTAAAACTGTTTTACACTGAATATCGACAAAGGCACTAATTTCACTCTCTGAGTGGTGGCAGAAGCGTCTACTTTCAGCCTCAAGTCCTCAATCCTCCGCAGGTCAACTGGGTATCAATCTATACAACGAAGGCGCCAACTAGCGCCCGCACTGTGCCATTGGACGCGAACGATTGAACACCAAAGGACCTTGTCTCATTTAGGAAATGCGCTCTTGCACACGGCCGCGTCGTTCTCATGCCGGCTGTCATTCTGTCGAAAGCAACTTCTCATAGAATTACTTCAAGTGTAAATCTGCTTAAAATATAATTACCGACTGCACAGAGATCTCCTTTTCGGACTAACACTTTTTTTTTGGTAAATTTGCAACATTTCCAAGGAGGTGTTATCTAATTAAAACGGTAAAATATGTTGAAATCTAATCTCTAAATTAAAAAGCTTAAAATCCAAAGGGGTTTGTTGCTGTTATTGCTGGTGCGAACTGTTTTGGATCGGCACCGGCTCCGGTAAAATGAGCTGATGCTGGAAGGGATTGTGATATAAATTGCAGATCCGTCCCAAGCACTGGGGAACGTCGGAAAGATTTCAGATGCCGATCTTGACGGCGGCGAACTAATTCTAAGCTTCTAGTAATTGTCCAGTCTAAATCACATATACGTTATACAGTAAAAGGGAATATTTTTTTTCCACAAAGTGTGATATGTGTGAATTGTTTAGAAAAGGGAGAGGGAGAGAGAGCTGGGGATTTGGAAATCGAAAGGGTTGAACGGCGCGGAATTACTCGATCAATCCAGTGAAGCGATTTCATTGTTCTTAATTTGAAATCCAAACACTTCTTAGATCAATTTTAAGTAAGTTGGAAATCCTGATCGCATTCCGAGACAGGAAGATATTTGTAAGCAAGCTACATTATCTGATACGTTGCGGGATGGTCATAAATCCACATCTAATCCGACCACTTCAGAATCAAAAACAAAAATGGGCGGGAAATCGGATTTTCAGGGATCTTTAGAGGAAGTTGCAGGAGGCTGCTTTGAGGTGTTAGTTTCACAACACTGAAATAATGACATCTATCGGTGTGTGTGATTTCTAGCAGGGAAACTTGCTTTCGTTAAATACACTTATACAGTACTGAAAAACACGAGGCGTGTTGTGGCTATGTAGTGGTCCCACGAAAACCCAACATGGTATACCATGCATTGAAGCTCTAAATCATGAAGGAACTCCTGTCCCACCGCCTCAACCTAGTTTATATTATCAATAAAACGTCCCCTGAGACATTTCGTTGGCGGTCTTGCACTAGAATTCTCCAAAAAGAAACAGAGGTATTGCTTTTAGGTGAAATATGGACTCTTCTGCTTCTCTTAGAAAACCGGTGTAGAGCGCCCTGGCTGAGCGAGGAAAGAGAGGGGGGGGGGGGGGATTCGCCTTGTGACTGGGGAATAAAAGCCAGGAGCGGATTTGTTAGAGTGTAGAATATCACTGGAGGAAACGGGGCACACGAGAGGTCTGTTATTTCATATATTGTCATCTATGGAGATGCGCCATTAAAACAAAAGTCGCCGTGAAGTTTAACGCAGTGCAGTAATTTTCAGGTGAAAACATGATCAAAACCGGTCAGTGTATGAAAGTGACCAGTAGCTTCTGAATTCAGCGCCTCTCTGCAGGTATCGCAGCAGTGCCCTATACAGCTGAGAACAAACACCGTCAACACGCGGCTTATGGCAAATTCTTGTGGGTATTTTATGGTGGAGGTTATTGACAGGTCTTACACCGCACTTAACAAACAATCTGTCACCATTTTCTATCCCTACCTGTCATTTGAAACAAGGAGCTATATATTTTGTAAACCCTGTATCGGTTAAAAGGGTCAGGGCGGACTGAGCGGAATTTACAGAAAGAAATCACAGTGGATATTCACCGCAAAACAAAACATTAGTTTTAGTTGAGCATAATAAAACGTGTTGCATTTAAGGGCTGATTTTGATTTGATGAACTATCACCCCCTTTATGAAACTCACCTTCCCCGTTCAGTGAAAATAGGGAGACGGCAATTTGTTTTTTTATTAAGATTAGCTCCAACGTTTATATAACTACTATTTGTTTAGAGTTTCTATATGAAGATTTCTGCAATTTTGATGGAATATTTCAATACCCGGACTTTCATAATATTGTGTAACTGGGGCGTGGAAGAGTTGTGTAAAAGCAAGCCGGTTGTTTTTTTTTGGTCGAATTTATGATGACAGTTTTATTATTTTGAGCATCTATCTTGAGTATAGCAATGATATTTATTCTTTATGGAAGTTGATCAGGCGATTTGGAACAAGCAATGCGTTGTGATTTTTGTAAGGAGAATCGCCATGCCGACCAACTGATAACCAAATAAAAGCAATCCTTTTGTTTGAAGGGGAGGAATATCTGATTCCAGCCTTTCTAATAAAGCAAGATACGAAATTCTATTTTACGTGGTTTCAAACTATGTTGAGATGAATGAATCATATTTAATTAGTAATCACGCGCCCGGTGAGTCTGTATAAAACTGAAGAAATCACAAAAGAGTCGAATGTGGTGTGCCTGTCAGTTCAAGGCGCCATGGACTGTGGTGAATGCTTGCTTTCTGAACGAACAATAAATAACTCCTCTTGCCCCATTCCTGAGAGGATGCTAATAATTATCTAACTTCTATACTCGTCCCAACTACCCCCTCTCCATCACGTATAAAATCCATTAGTTTTTTTTTTAATTTGTAGTCTCCTGGTTGCAATGACGACACTTTAATGATCCCCCTTCTGATGGAGAAGGGCGGCCAGTCAATTATTAAAGGTACGCCCACAATCATTTCATTGTACTAAAAAATACAATACCCTGTATTAAAATGCACTGACTTTCATATACATGTTTATAATATTTATACTTAGTTTATTTACAGCTGAGTGGCACTTCGAACCATTGCCGTAACATTTATGTAAAGGAGGTATGATCATATTCAAACGTGATCTGCTACTTATAAGAATATACAAAACTATATGCAAGCTTTCAATGTATTCAGGTCACTGAAATGCACACATAGATAATTCTACCCATATATCCCATAGCATTACCGACCACCACCCCCCCCCCCCATCCGCCTGACCAATTCCTCTATTTATTGTTTCCCCAAAGTTGTAGTGGTCTTATTGATATTAGTAAAAATATAAAATATCCCAAAGTAAACAGCTTTTCGATATATACCCCAGGAAAGTACTCTTTGTATTTTTATTAAGCTTTGTCAGCTATGTAAACATATTAATAAAATGCAAAAATGCATTAAGGTTCTGAATAGGGCGGGGCTTAAAGGCCGAACAACCTTCTGCAGGGCGAGACCCGCTCTCATTGGCAGCCAGAATTTCGAGCACAAGGCTGCGGGACGCGAGTGGCTGAAAGCGTTGTCAATCAGTGGCAGCGCCTCTCAGGTTAGGTGACGGAGACCGTATATTGGCAGTTCAGCGCACTTCCTTGCTTTAATCAGCAAGCGAGCAAACTTTCTGAAAGAGACCCAAGGATTTGAGCAATTAACGCGGATGTTCCTCTAGCAGACTGCAGCCCTTGAGAGAAATAGAGAGAGAGAAAAAACTTTCGTTTCGGTATTTTACTTTGAAACGCGGCACCGCCAGCTTTTTTTTAGCGCGCGTTTGGAGGTGCCCATATCTGTCCAACGATAGACTTTGACGGAGCCTGCAGTGATACTGAAAGTGATCGTCGCCTCTTGGGGTTGGCTCAGCGCGTGGACTTAGATGTGAAGACTTCACGATATGATCACCACGAGCTACATGAAGAGAGATTGTGTTGAGCTGCTTTGAAGTTGAAGAACTCCTGGCTTGAAAAGCCCACAAACTGAGATCGTCTGCAGAAAGTCTTGGCACCAAGTGCGGATATCCATATACTTCCGAGTGATCTATGAGCTGGAGAAATGGACTATTCAGTGTATCAATAAAAAGGAAGGAGGCAAATTCTGGGTATTCGGACTGAAGGGACATTTCGATAGGCGATCTGATTACTTCTGTGTTTGACCGGCTCAGATACAAGGTTGTTCGTAGGAGTTGAATTTTTTTTTAAGTTTGAGAGAAAAGACTTCCTCCAAATTAAGACAGATCTTCAGGGTTACTTAGCCGCAGCACCGTTTGAAGCGGTTGACCGCCGTTGTCTGAAACCTCCTTGTTGCTATCCTCTAACCCGAGTGTTGTGATGCGTATTCCCGTAGATCCCAGCACTAGCAGGCGCTTCACTCCTCCCTCCACAACGCTGACGTCCAGCTCGGGGAAGATGAGCGAACCAGTGTCACTGACTCAGCCCAACCCGACAGGGTTGTCCCGAATCCGGCCTGAGAACCGCACGGTGGTAGATGTCCTGCAGGATCACGCTGGCGAATTAGTCCGGACTGACAGCCCCAACTTCCTCTGCTCGGTGCTGCCTTCCCACTGGAGGTGTAACAAGACACTGCCTGTGGCATTTAAGGTCAGTATCTTTGAAACTTTTTTTTTGTGTGTGTTGTCAAATTGGGAAAGTTCCTGCCGCACAACCACAACCGCCGCAGGTCGGTGTAACTGTGTGTAGGATACAATATTGAAAAGAGTATTATCATCCACAGAGGTCACTTAAAACTTCGCAATGGCGCTATAAACATCAAAATAAGGATTTTGCTTATGTTCCACAGCCCGTGCTAATTAAGCTTCAACTAATCTGAGCTTCTGAGGCGAAAATGTGTTTTGTAAACATTACACAACTTTCGTCTCTAATACATTAATAATTTGGCAATGCAACAAAATATAATTTGTCTACACCGCATATGCATAACACTGGAATATAACGTGCCCATTGTCTGTCTGGGGTGATGTTAATTTATACACCGGCATTAGAACGCCGCCAGTCCTCGTATTGCTCCTTAACATAAAAATAATGTCCCTAAGGGTCTTAGAAAAGGGTTTTCAAACAAAATTTGACCCTCTTACATAACAGGGAATAACGTGGGGTTCATATTCACTCTTGTCCATGATGTATTGCTGAAGGCACCCAATCTACTTAACAAGACGGGCAAGACCATCGCCGATTCTAACAGTTTTGTTAGACATTTTAAGATTTAAATAAATCTTGCAAAGGATTAAATTATTATAATTCATCATCTCACTATTATTCAATGGCCCCTACACTAAGCTGAACACCCCAACAGATCTTATAATCGGAAAAAGTCGCCTTGAGCGGTGTAAAAATATCACCGCGAATGCAATACTCAAACCACGGCGTGAGAGGGGGGTAAAAAAGGTTGAAATTTGCCCGTGAACATCTTATCTTCGGCACAGTCAGAACAAAAAAAAGGTCACGTAAATTCAGCACTTTCGAATTTTGCATATCTGCCAATTTGAGAAACGAAAAGATAAAACAACTAATTGTGTTTAGCGCGGGGACATTCCAGACACTGAGGTGGATCAAGTTAGCCTTTATATTTAGGAACCGTTCAAAGGGTTTAGGTAGATTTTCAGCAATATTCCCCCATGCAATAACCAGTCAGTCGAAAGAGACAAGTTAACGATTCTAAGGAGAGGTCGTTTAATATAACAGCAATGCTTTTTGAAAAACTAATCTGAGCCCTCCGTCCAATGTCACAGAATAACGATGTTAGCGTTTCCATAAAACTCAAAACTAGATACAATGCATTCAAACCATCAATAGTGCTCAAGTGGATGCACTAATTGAATCTGAAATTCTTATTCAAACATCTAAAATCACATAGTTGTGTTTAATAAGCAAACAGGAGGAAATCTGCAGATGCTGGAAATTCAAGCAACACACTCATAAGTGTTTAATCCCAGTGCAACTGTGCATATAGAAAAATGCATAGGTTCGTCAGTATGCCTGAAATATCAACGTGCAATTTGCCGCCTGTGCCGTTAGGATTAAATTGTCTGCTCTAGTTTGTAATTGGCGTTAATTTTATTTCGTTGTAGCTGTCTGAGTGTCAGAGTTTAGTTGTGTGGGCAGAGTTTCCTTCTTTCCGAAGTGCCTCACCCCCGTGCTTCGGTCTTGCAGGTTGTGGCTCTCGGGGACGTTCCGGACGGAACCCTGGTCACTGTGATGGCCGGGAACGATGAAAATTATTCTGCGGAGCTCCGGAACGCTTCGGCTGTGATGAAGAACACGGTTGCCCGATTTAACGACCTCAGATTTGTGGGAAGAAGCGGACGAGGTATTTACACCAGTAACACCAAGTGCTTTTTGCGGTTTCTGGGTGTTCGGGGTTAAAGTAACCTCGTTTTCCTCAACACTAGATCACCGCAACAGGGAATTATTTTCAGTTGTTTCTGTTTTCACATCAGTGGATAGCTATTCTACGCACTTTCTTCCCCAGATTAGAATATTTAAAATTGTCTAGCGTTATTTCATATCATCATTTGATCTTACGGTATATATTCTCTGATTCGAAGATCTGTGACGACACAAAGTTCTGACAAATCTCTCCTAACCATCCTCACATTGTTCATTTGGTATTTTAAATATAATTAAATCTTTTCATTTATCTGCTTACAATAAAAAGACGTTAAAATAAATGATCGCTTTTGCACGAATTATGTGCCTTTCAGCAATTCTATTTGTTCCGATTCCTATGTGGGGGGAAAAGAATCCACTGTAAACAAAACGAAACATCCGATCTGAAATTGATCTTTATTTGACCGTTTTGTCGATCTTTGTGTGTGTGTTTTGTTGGTCAGTTGAATTGATCAGAATCCGAGAGGTTGGCTTTCCTGAGCGTTACTAGGGACCCGGACTATTCGCACTTTTTGTAGCGAATTCTGATCACTTGCTTGGACCCCCAGCACTTCAGTCTTCTCCTCCTGTTCCGAGGGTTTTCTGAAAACTCCCAACTGCTGAATGAATGAGGAAGGTGACGGTAGTAGCTTATCCAGCTGAACCACATCGTAATTATAGATAAACCCAATAGGTATTGTTTTTTTTAGTGAAACGGAAGGGACAATAATTGCGGGTGATATTAAATACCGCGCTTTCATCTTTGAACAAAGCCCGTGTAACCCTGGGGCTGGTTAGATGGTTTCTATTCAAACATTCTGCACGACGTTCGATGCGAAGAGTTATATTAACGGACTGCGTCATCACCTATAAATCGTCCCTTTTCATTATGAATGGAAAATATTGAAATTATTTAAATAGTCTCAGCCTGTAAAATTATTATAGTAGTCGAACCAATTTTAATCTGATCGAAAATCATGCACGTGA
This sequence comes from Hypanus sabinus, assembly GCF_030144855.1. Classification (NCBI taxonomy): domain Eukaryota; kingdom Metazoa; phylum Chordata; class Chondrichthyes; order Myliobatiformes; family Dasyatidae; genus Hypanus; species Hypanus sabinus. The sequence goes on along the minus strand of NC_082735.1, from coordinate 30,581,127 downwards.
AGGCTATCACCGTTCTCTTTCAGAAAGAAAGCTTCGCTTATCTTTAACGGTTACCAGTTGATACAACTAATTGTTCATTCAGAAATTGACCTGTTCACATTTTTGCACCAAATGTTAACGTTTGCCTTCAAAAAGAGCTAAGGCCCGTCACTCACAGTAACTCATTTGCAGGGCTTCCTAAATAATATTAATGGATTGCGGCTCGAACCTAGCTGCACAATTATATCAGTCCGAAGTGAGAGCCTCGATGCCCTTAAAGGTGCATAAACTTTAAAGACGCCTTTAATTGCCTTTACTCTGCTGTCCTTGTGCATTTCTTCTCGTGCAAGATTTGATTTTCAGCAGGGGGGGATTTCAAAATGCAAGAAGAATTAAGGTTGGTTGCCAGAAGTAAATTGGTACTGCGTCTGAATCGTAAACACCGCGCAGAAAGCAATTAAACTGGAAAGGCAATGTTTTATTAACTGCAAGAACACATTGTTGTGAAACATTAGAAAAAATCTGTAGGTAGTACCCTTTCACTAACCAATTGTTCCAGGGAAGATATTTTTATATCACACCCTGGCGAATGTGAAGTTGAAAATGAGGCTGCTTTAACTTCTTAACAACTGGTACACACATTCTTGTTCCGCCTCTGCTGTTTATCAGCTTTTCATTCAAAGAAACACTTGGGTTTAAAAAGTGACTGATGGCACCAGTATCTAATTTTTCCATTCACATAATGAGAAACACCTGTCTATATTTTTTTCATAAATTGGACTTTTCAGTTTTGACAATTACAATTTAATTCTGGGATAATGTTTAAAAAGCTATTTATTGCGTAATATTTTAAGGCTATCACTGATATAAAAATGTATTTATATTTTGCAGACAAATATATAATAAAATCACAGCCTTCCCATCTATGGAAGGTACAATAAAATTAAACTGTAAGAATAATTTTGGACAAACAGAATGCAAATCTGTTCAAGGCTGCAGTCTGTGGACGTTCATTGATGCACATTAAACAGTTGATAATTTTAAACAGTATTTTTCACAACTCACAATTGTCTCAGAAGATGGCATATCTTCCCCCAAAAGAACACAATATCCCATGGATATGCAAAAGAGATTAATTTTTAATGAGTTGGTAATATTCAGCAGGTGTTACTCATTAAAGAGTACTTTATTCCAAAGGGGAAAATAAATTTAGATGAAAGCATATTTCAAATAATTTATTTAGTTATATAATTGTACCATTTGAACATGACAATTACCAACTTATCAAAAAACAAGCCCCAGGCAAAGACCATACTCCTAACTTGCCGTTGTGTAATATACACAATAGCAAAACAAAGTTTAAATAGTCAGTTAAATCTGCATATTAAAGTTTTTCGTAATGGTTCATAATTTATTGGCTTGAGAATGGGTTTCATTTTGCAAAATCAAAGTTGATTCAAAACGGTCTTTTACATAGAAAACAAGAATAATTATTTGTGCAGTCTTCAGCTTTGACAATTAAAACAAATCTTTAATTTCCTAAGTTTACTGATTCTTTTAATTTCATTCCAAATGAAGATCCAGTTGCACATAACATAAACAATTAAAATTGCACTGGAATCTGACTCACTCTAATATATTCCATCAGTAAGTATCTTGGTCCTGTTTTAAATTTTGGCAGTATTACTGTTGGCACAAACTAATACTATTCTCTTATTACTTGAGTAAGCCAATATTCATGGAGACCTTATGAGAAACACCATTCTGTTAGAATATATCTGTCTCCAGGAAATATTCCACTCCTAGCTCCACAGAAATCTGCTACATTAGCACCCACCTTATAGTACAGACTAAAATGTTATATTAAAAACAATGAGAACTGCAATCTTACAGCCTATCTTATTCATTGGGTAATAAACATAGCTACTGCAAAATATTTTATTTAAATGAATTCTAAGATAATTACTTGAATACATTAATGAATCATATTTGATGGGTGATGATTATATGACATATTTTGTATTGTGACAAAAATAGTAACCAAATTCTATTGAGTGTAGTCCTTTTTTTGACCACAACTTAACAAATGCATAACTGCAGATGAGATTAAGTGAACTGTTGAGTGAATCACTGTAGCACTGAAAATATTATTAGTCCATAAAATTTGCTAATTAATTAATTTTGATTGCACACGGTTTAACTGTATTTTCTCTGAAAAGTTTGCCTCCCTCCTCTCCGTCCCATGTTGGATTAGGAATCCATGTTGCATGCACTTACTTTGGAAGAAGCTATCACAGCACCAACTCAAAACAAATTCACAGTGAGACTAGCTGTTATGTTAAACAGGGGGAAGTCTACAGATGTTGCAAATCCAAAGTAGCATACACACTCACACAAACTCCAATCTCCTCTCCAATCAGATTCCTCCTTCTCCAGCCCCTTACCTTTCCTACTCAACCTGGTTTCACCTATTACCTTCTAGTTAGCCTCCTTCCCCCAACTTTTTATTCTGGCATCTCCCATCTTTCCTTCCAGTCCCAAAGAAGTGTCTCAGCATGAAACCTCAACTGTCTCCATCTCCATAGAAGCTGCCCAATGTGTTGAGTTCCTACTGCATTTTGTGTATGCATTGCTCTTGATGTTATGCTGTTAAGCTAGGCACAATTCAGGAATGATAGCTGAAACATCATTTCATTGTTAATGAACAATATAAAAGCTCAATTTCACTTTGGTCAAGTTGAATTGCACCAAGTCATCTAGAGATCTACTCGGGGTTATTCACTGTCGTGTTGTGGGTTCCATCCATTCTAACATCCGGTGCTATTAATACTTATGTAAAAATACTGAAGAGGAAGCCAATAATGTAGTTAAAAGTTACGGCCCCTGGCTTATGATAGCTGATGCCCAATAAATGTTTCTCTGCTGAACTAGCTATGTGCATGTTTCTGTTTGCGAGTAGGCACTGATGTGATAAATCTAACTATAGAGATTTAGAGTGGAATAATATTATTAATAAGGTGAATGCTAGTTTGATTCCACTTCTCACAATGAACCACAAGGGTGTCCCAAAACAATAATACGTAGTGAACCACATCACAGGACAGGGTTGAGCACTGTGCCACGTCGAACAGAATTGAGTGCCCACATCAAAATTTAAATTTGACTCTTTTAAGACATGGTGCTGTTAAATATGAAAAAGGGAGCTGTTGTTTTTTTCTATGTGTCGCCTGTAATCAGGTAGAAAACCAGCCAATTGGCTTGTGTATTTCTGTGAATGGTTGAGTGATAATTCAACTTGAACTTGAACCTGAAAGTCTAAAAAAAAGCATCTGAAATGTCATTTAAAAAGTATACCAGCTGGGCCATTGAAATGCTGTAATATTGCTGTGTAAATTCTGCAGCCTTGGATTAAATGAATGATTCCATCCTCACTGTCCACTCCCTTTATTAATTGCAAAGGTTTTTATAGGTTATGCCAGCCTGAAATATCACTGAGTCAGTAAAACTGATTTTACCCTGGTGTTTCTTGGTTGTAAAAGCCAGGTAGGGCTGATATTCACCTACTCACTCCCAAATGCCCCATTTGAGAAAGGTCACCTGATTATTCCTTGCTCCATAGCACAGTAGTTTGTAGTATAAAGGCTTATTCTCCACCCTTATCTGTTAGCTTATTTCTTTCTTTCTTTACTTATTGAGATTCAGTACAGAACAGGCCCTTCCGGCCCTTCAAGCTGTGTTGCCCAGCAACCCACATTTTAACCCTATCCTAACCAGAGGGCAATTTACAATGACAGATTAACCAACCAACTGGTACCTCTTTGGACTGTGGGAGGAAACCGGAGCACCTGGGGGAACCCACATGGTCATGGGGAGAACGTACAAACTCCTCACAGGCAGCGGCGGGAATTGAACCTGGGCCACTAGTACTGTAAAGCGTTGTGCTAACCCAACACTACCTGCTTTCAAAGAATGGTTTTCTAAATGACAAAAAAGAAAGACTCCCGATCAATAATCGGACAATATTTGATGAACTATTCCTCCTTCATTTGAAAATTCCCTTCACATTTTTTTAGGAGTCTATATTCAGTAAAAATGAGATGTAGAGTTAAATAAAGGAATAGAATGAAATGCTTGACATGCTCATACTGTAATCTTAGTTCATGTGAATTTTTGGATAATTTATTTGTGCAAAAGTAATTCCCACACTTGGTTTTAATATTGTTGATGAAAGGGTATCACCTCATTAACTGTGCATTCTTCTGCACAGTATTTTACAGTGCTATTAATCTAGTATGAAATCATCTTCAAATTCTCTCATGGGATGAGGCCACGATTCATAGTCATCCCTAACTGACCCCGAGAAGGTGGCAGTGAGACGCCTATATTCCTTCAGGTGAATATGCACCCTCAGAGCAGTTAGGCAGAGGTTTTGACCCGGAGAAGATGACAGGTGAGAAATGCGGGAAAACGAGGAATTACTTCAAGACACTCCCAAAAGGCATGTACAATTAGTGTTGACACTTGTGGTTCGAACCACAATACCAACAACTTTATGAACCTGACCAGAAGATTTATTTTTTTTTGCTCTCAAGGTTGCAGGTGCTTCTTAGTTTTTGCTCGTTACTGGGCAACATATCGATTCTTAGGGCTGAGGCTTGATTCCCCTGTGTTTATAGGTATGCCCTTATGGCAAAAGGACACACTGAGCCAACATTCCTGCGTTTACATCTGACCTCAATGTAACAGACTGCGAAGAGTTGGTAACGACAGCTACAGAATAAGCGGCCAGGCATATCTCACATTACTGATTGTGGTATGAATGACAGGTGTGCTGGGTTAAAGTGGAGAAAATAGACTTGATTTTTTAAAAAAAGCCTCAGAATTAATCATTTTATTTCACTGATACCCATTCCATTTAAAACAAAAAAAAAAGTTTAACACAATTATTCAATGCACCAGCCACCACATTTGGAAATGCTTTGGAAGCTATAGAGATCTTTTGCTGGCGCCATGGGGCATTTTGGAAGCAAGGAGTTGTAGGGCAAGTTCACTGCTCCCTATCTCAGAAGATGTGGTTCCATAGAAGTGAAACCTTACTATCAGAAGCAAATCAAATGCAGCAAGAACGTTTTTTCCTCATAATAAGATTTATTTTGCTTTCAAAAGGTAAAGTCAGCAGTGGATGGTTAAGCCCCTCTGCATCAGGAAGGTTTCTCCCCCCCCCCCACCCCCTCTCCCCCTCCTCCTGTTCCCTTTCCTCTCCAGTCTGCAATGTTTGACATGTCTGGCAGAAACACGGTAAAATAAACAATATTTTCTATTTCTTCCCTTGTAGGTAAAAGCTTCACACTGACAATCACTGTATTCACCAGTCCTCCTCAAGTTGCCACCTACCACAGAGCCATTAAAGTCACTGTTGACGGACCCAGAGAGCCACGCAGTAAGTCAAAACTCATATTACAAATATCAAACATAGAATACATTCATTCAGCATTAATTATCATCTGAGATTGGTGCTTTAATCAGCAGCAATTACTGCTCATGAATAGGTTTATTCATTGCTTTCAATGTAATTGCAGAGCTGCGCTGCGTAGAGATATCAATTAGTATGTATTTACTCGGAAAACTTAAATACGATAACATGGAGAGCATTCATGGCAGGATTAACAGCCATTTCAAAGCAGTATTAATTAATTGCAGCAGTTAACTTACAAGTGGGCAAACACAGTGCTAAAAAATGCAACTGATGCTGAAGATATGGAACTATAAGAATTTAATAGCTAAAGAGAGTCTACATCTGGAAAAACAGTACTTCGCCCAATGCGCTGAGCGACTTGTATTCTCGGCTACTGTACCTTGCTGCAGAGAGATACTGATGCTCAGTCTTGTGTGTAATCAGACATGGCATGTGCATCCCACGAGCATTTGCATTCAAAAATATTTAGTCCTTATGTGGAGTCATTTACGTACTATCAGTAAATAAATAGAAGGAAATGAAATAGAAGATTTTATGGGGGTTGTTTTGCCAGCTTGGAACTTTGCAAACTACAGTCTTGGAAGAGGCATATGTGCTATGTCTCCCCCATATGTTCAGGGTTTAGAAACGGTTGTGCTTTTCAAACAAGGCTTCTGATCCAAGGATGAAATGGAAACAGGTTTTCAAATCTCATTGCAGTTATGGTAGGCCACAGAAATGTTCTGCCTCCTCTGTAAGGATCTGAACTGTGGAATCTCGTAGTGTATTTACTAACTGGGCAGTACTCTTTTTATTGGTAGTTCCTAGTAATCAAAGAACCAGGAACTGATATCAAAGAATTAGGCATCATGAACAGCCAAATAGGGAGTACGACCTACACTGGAAAAGATACAGGATCACATCTAAAGTATAATTTTGTTAGAATTTTTTTTAGAAAAGGAAACATGAACGTAAGAGATTCTGCAGATGCTGTAAATCCAGAGCACCTACTGCCCATTACACCACTGGTGTTTAGGGCAGCAATGAAGGACCATCTCTGGTGGAGTTCAGGGCTTCCTTCATTGTGTCAGTAGCTCAGTTTTCACTACTGTCAGTCATGCACATCCAGGGTGGAGACAAGACCATCGTCACACTCAGATGTTGAAGGTTTCTCCATTGCTGTTTCCCTAACAGTTTTGTTTGACCAGTCATGGTTGTTAGCCCTGAGCCAAACCCCCAAACCTGGAGGACTGGTGGGCCACGTAGTCTGGCCTCTACCCTTTGACCTGTTTGGCATGGGTGAGTCTACCAAGAGTCAAAGCGTAAAGCCCTGACTCCAGCCAACATAGCTCTCTGGGTCATTAAGGCACGCTAGCCTCTAAACCCTACGATGAGGTTGGAGGGAAATCCAGAGCAACCCACACAAAATGCTGGAGGAACTCAGCAGGTCAGACAGCATCTATGGAAATTGAATAAACAGTTGGCATTTTGGGCCAAGACCCTTCTTCAGGAAAAAGTGTTTAGCCATTCTGCTCTGTGTATGCTCTAGTAACGTAGAGCCCAGTAGCAAACATTTGGAAAGAGTTCCGTTTTATGGTGCCAGCTATATATAGATTAACTTTAAATCAAATTAGTATTGGTAATATACCTCAGAGGACCATGGATATGACACACAGCCCAATCTTTGGTTGCATCACTCATGAAGATTTGAAAATATTAAATAAAAGATTGAGTCCATTGTTTTTAAAAATCAAGTCTGAATATAACACAATTTGGGAAGGAATAAGAAAATAACTTTGAAAGTCACCTTGTCAGCACAAAGGAAGCTCTGAAGAAGATTTGTTTTGGTAGTCCCACTATTGTGTGGGACTGTAGGGTGCTGCAGTAGCATAGCAGTTAGCGCAACGCAGTTACAGCGCAGGGGGTCAGAGTTCGGAGTTCAATTCCGGCACAAACTGTAACGAGTTTGTACGTTCTCCAGGTCCTCTGGTTTCACCCCTCAGTCCAAAGGGTTGTATACGATGGCATAGACTGTATGTACTTTGATAATAAATTTATTTTGAACTTTAGTGGCTTAAAAGGCCATAGTAAATTATCTTGTGATTAGGCTGGTGTTAAATAGGTGAGTTGCTGGGCAACACGACTCGAGGGGCCGGGAGGGACTGTTCCACGTGGTATCTCTAAATAAACTTATGAAAGAACTTGATTTTTGTGCAAAAGGACGATCGGCGTGTGTGGGCATAGATGAGAAAATTTCATTCATTAATGTTCCTCAGTTATGACAGAATTATAACTGAGGAGATAATCTGGAAAGTTCTCTACAGCTTCACTCACTGGGGTGTAAAGACTCCAATAAAGGCATCTGATTTCACCAATCTGAATTATCACTGGGCTGGCCATGCAAAATAACACTCAATCCCTCAAGATTTTCTTTTAAAAAGTGAAATTTCCTCTGTTCTATTGTGGAAGAGAAATACTGAGTGATTTGTTAGATTTGAAGGCAGTACAACGCTTTTCCACATATAATCAAACATAAATGACATTGTGACTATTGGACAGGTGTTCATTCCTGACTAATTGCCACTGAAGATCAATTCTACAATTAGCATTAATTATTTAACTCAAGCTTTCTATGAATGGGTATATTCAAGTAACAAGGTCCACTCTGCGTGACTAAGTTCCAGCTATGGAAAAGGAACTAGCAGACTGTCAGATGCGTTTTCAGTGTCTTATGAGACGGTAAGGAAGTTTCAAAGGGACCCTGGCTACATCTGAGAGTAGCACCTTTAAAAATGATCACCGTGATCAAGAAGAGTTGTGTCTATAAGATGAAGAGATAGATTCGTAACTCGAAGATTGGAGTTATGTGATGTAGAAAGAGGCCCTTTGGCTAACTAGTTGATTCCAACCAAGATACATTCCCATGCTAGTCTCATTTGGCCCAGATTTGTCTGAACCACGGATTCCTAACATTTCTTAATCCATAGACCAATAAGATTTAGCAAGGGATCCATGGACCCCAGGTTGGAAATCCCTGTTCAAAAAAGATCATTACATAGACTACCTCACAGTCCCAGTTTTTGTTTTCATAACACAAAGTCTCCCACCCAGCAACAACATTGCAAATCTTATCTTGGCTTCCCCAACAACCAGAAACAATAGGGCGGCATGCCAGCCTAGAGGTTAGTACCGGCGACTCAGGTTCAAATCCCACCGCAGACCATAAGGAGTTTGTACATTCTCCCGCTGACCGCGTGGGTTTCCTTTAGGTGCTCTGGTTTCCTCCCACAGTCCGAAGACGCGCTGGTTGGTAGGTTAATCGGTTATTGTAAAATTGTCCCATGATTTGGCTAGGGTTAAGTCTGGGGATTGCTGAGTGTCGCGACTTGAAGTGCTGTAAGGGCCTACTCCACGCCATATCTCAATAAACAAATAAATAAATGCATAAATACCATTTAATTTATCATTATAAATACATTACCTCTTATCTAATGTTTCAGCATACATTAATTATAGATTTTGATAAAGTGCAGTTATTACAGCAGAAGGCCTGTCTATTTACTTTAATTGAGAAGCCTCAGGTGAAAGACCTGGGCTAGCAGCTCAGACATCAAACGGGCAGTAAAGAAGATGAAAGGTATTGATTCAGTAACACTAAGTTTGGCTTTCAGTGCCTGCAGATTGTTAGCATAGGGGATGAACAAGAAGGTAAGGCATCTTGCAGATGCGGCCCTGAGATTGGAGGTAGAGCAGGAGGTGTTGAAGTAGAACACAGAATATAGAACCTGGCAGCACAGCTCAGGCCCTTCGGCCCACAACATTATGCTGACCTTTTAGCCTACTCCTAGATCAATCTAACCCTTCCCTCCTGCGTAGCCCTCCATTTTTCTGTCATTCATATGCCTATCTAAAAGTTTCTTAAATGCCCCTAATGTATCTGCCTCTGCCACCACCTCTGGCAGGGCACTGCATGCACCCACCACTCTGTAAAGCGTTCACCTCTGACATTCATCCTATACTTTTTTACAATAACCTTAAAACTATGCCCCTTTCTATTAACCACTTCCACCCAGGAAAATGCCTCAGGCTACCTGCTTGCTCTAGATCTCTTATTAACTTGGACACCTCTGTAAAGTCACCTCCCAACTTCCTTCACTTCTCAGAGGAAAAACCCAAGCTTGTCAACCTATCTTCAAAAGTAATGCCCTCTAGTCCAGGCAATATCCTAGTATATTTCCTCCGCACCCTTTCTAAAGCTTCCATGTCCTTTCTATGATGAGGCAACAAGAACTGAATGCAATATTATTTAAGAGCACAGACACACTGCAGCACCAGCAAACTTCAGGCCAGGGGAAAAGAAACATTTACTGAGTGCTCCAGAACAGCGGCTATCCTTGGAATTTCATCCAGAGATGCCAAGGAGAGGAAGTCGCGCAGACCTTACTTAACGTGCACTGAAACGTGTGGCCTTGCCCTGCGTGAAGAAAATCTCAAAATAACAGCTCGACTGCTCGAACCTCATGCTGTCGCAATCACTCACAAGCTAACAATGACTTTAAGGAGACTTGTCTCAAAAAACCAAGGTTCCAGTAAATTCAACCGGCAAAAGCAATATGGTGTGCAGATCATCTGTGGAGATGGCAACAGAAACTATGGCAGCCAGGCAGGATGTTCTCAACTTGTTTACATAGAAACATAGAAAACCTACAGCACAATACAGGCCCTTCGGCCCACAAAGCTGTGCCAAACAAGTCCTTACCTTAGAAATTACCTCGGGTTACCCATTGCCCTCTATTTTTCTGAGCTCCATGTGCCTGTCCAGGAGTCTCTTAAAAGACCCTATCGTATCTACCTCCACCACCATCACCGGCAGCCCATTCCACGCACTCACCACTCTCTGCGTAAAAAACTTACCTCTGACATCTCCTCTGTACCTACTTCCAAGCACCTTAAAACTGTGCCCTCTCATGTTAGCCATTTCAGCCCTGGGAAAAAGCCTCTGACTGTCTGCACGATCAATGCCTCTCATCATCTTATATACCACAGAGTCACCTCTCATCCTCTGTCGCTCCAAGGAGAAAAGGCCGAGTTCACTCAACCTATTCTCATAAGGCATGCTCCTCAATCCAGACAACATCATTGTAAATCTCCTCCGCACCCTTTCTGTGGTTTCCACAGAGGCAACCAGAAATGAGCGCAGTACTCCAAGTGGGGTCTTCTTCACACGGAGAATGGTGAATCTGTGGAATTCTCTGCCACAGGAAACAGTTGAGGCCGGTTCATTGGCTATATTTAAGAAGTTAGATATGGCCCTTGTGGCTAAAGGGATCAGGGGGTATGGAGAGAAAGCAGGTACAGGGTTCTGAGTTGGATGATCAGCCATGATCATACTGAATGGCGGTGCAGGCTCAAAGGGCCAAATGGCCTACTCCTGCACCTATTTTCTATGTTTCTATGAACAGGGTCCTATATAGCTGCAACATTACCTCTCAGCTTCTAAACTCAATCCCACGATTGATGAAGGCCAATGCACCGTATGCCTTCTTAACCACAGAGTCAACCTGCACAGCAGCTTTGAATGTCCTATGGACTCAGACCCCACTATTCCTCTGATCCTCCAAACTGCCAAGAGTCTTACCATTAATACTGTATTCTGCTGTCATATTTGACCTACCAAAATGAACCACTTCACACTTATCTGGGTTGAACTCCATCTGCCACTTCTCAGCCCAATTTTGCATCCTATCAATGTCCCGCTGTAACCTCTGACAGCCCTCTACACTATCCACAACATCCCCAACCTTTGTGTCATCAGCAAATTTACTAACCCATCCCTCCACTTACTCATCCAGGTCATTTATAAAAATCACAAAGAGTAGGGGTTCCAGAACAGATCCCTGAGGCACATCACTGGTCTCCGAGCTCCTTGCGGAATATGACCTGTCTACAACCACTCTTTGCCTTCTGTGGGCAAGCCGGTTCTGCATCCACAAAGCAATTTTCCCTTGGATCCCATGCATCCTTACTTTCTCAATAAGCCTTGTATGAGGTAACTTGTCAAATGCCTTGCTGAAATCCATATACACTACATCTAGTGCTCTTCCTTCATCAATGTGTTTAGTCACATCCTCAAATTCAATCAGGCTCGTAAGGCACGACCTGCCTTTCACTGACTATTTCTAATCATATTATGCCTCTCCAAATGTTCATAAATCCTGCCTCTCAGGATCTTCTCCATCAACTTACTAATCACTGAATTAAGACTCACTCGTCTATAATTTCCTGGGCTATCTCTACTCCCTTTCTTGAATAACGGAACAGCGACTGCAACCCTCCAATCTTCCAGAACCTCTCCCGTCCCAATTGATGATGCAAAGATCATCACCAGAGGCTCAGCAATCTCCTCCCTCACCTCCCACAGTAGCCTGGGGTACATCTCATCCGGTTCTGGTGACTTGCACATCCTCTTTCTTAATATCTACATGCTCAAGCTTTTCGGTCCGCTAACACAAACAGTACGGTGACATGATCCACTGTCACCGATCTTGAAGACCGAGAAGGACACCACTTTAATTGGGACCATGCGGTAGGTTCTGGCACAACCAAACATGAAGCAAGGTCCAAGAAATTTTGGAAGCATGGTTCTCTTCTGATAACTCCACAAACAAATGTATTGAAATAGTTGCCATCTACAAGCCCTAAAGGACCAAAGAAACACAGGCCAATGTAACTCAAAGGTTAACTGAAGGGGTAGCCAATCAGGACTGAAGCAAGTAAACTGGGGCCTATAGAAACATGAGCATTCCCAGAGAGAAACTGCACACTGAAGATGTGTCTGCAAACTCAGCAAATTCCGCAGCATCAAACAGTCTTCCAAGTGTGGTCAAACCTGATATTGTAAGGTTGCCTGCAATTAGCAATGTTCCAACAGTCGGGATTGGCCTGGCAGGCAGCCTTCCCCAAAATCTGCTCACTTTGGACTATTTCAATAGGTAGACAGAGGTCCTCGAACGAACATCAGATCTGGACTGCTGTTTTAGGATTCGAGTCAAAGAATATGTGCTGTGCAGACTATACACAGTTTCAGTTAGTGTTCTACAGTGGTGGAGGAGTTGAACAGGTAAGGCACTAGTTTATTATTGTGTGGGAGCTAGAGGAGCAGAAATCTCTCAGGAGCTCCTCAAAACAGCTTGAGACATTGCAATGATGAAGTCCCTCTCCACCTTACCTGCAATCAGTTTTGTTTCATTAAGACCCAGGCATGCCCTCAAAATCTACACAGTATATTGAGCTGCAGAGCATAAAATACAAGGGGAAAGGTCTACAGTAACACACACAAAATGCAGGAAGAACTCAGCATCTACAGAAGCCAGCAGTCAACATTTCGGGCTGAGATCCATCATCAAGATGGCTGAGGAAAGATCTACCCACAGATTTCAAGACCTAAAATGTCCGGGGGGGGGGGGGGGGGGGTAGGGGGGGTGGGGAAGGAGAGCACTCGAATTTACAGAACAAAATGAACAAGGGCCTGTTTTGTCCAGATGGTCTGTCCTAATGTTCTAATGCCCAGTGCAAGCCTCCTCCACCAAACCTCATTTAATGTTATTTAGGATATGGTGCTTAGAAGCGAGGATTTAGAGGGGAACAATAACTACTTCAGTCGCAATAAAATGGAAAAATAAATGTAATCTAAATCTAGATCTAAATTGCATTTTTTTCACTCCTTTTGGAATCTATGATTAAAAGGCAATGCCTCAGCACAAAATCCCTACAAACCTAGTTATACAGAAACACTTTTCATTAAACACAACTATGATTTTTTTGCCAGAATTTAACGGTCAATCACTATTCATCTTTCAATCCTGTTTGTGAATCTCAGAAGCCTGTGTCCTCAGCGGACACCACTTTTATTTACTTGTACGTTTGGCTGATAATTCCCACCTACTGGGTCATCTGAAATGTACAGCAGAGGTTAAACAAAGCTGAGACTCCTGTTAAAGGTAATCCTAAAATGTGGACAATGATGAAAAGCTGATTTTTCTATGGCAAAAATTTTTGCAGTGATGTATTCCCACAATGGTATTTGGTAAGGAATTCTGGGAGTGTGAAATATTGCGGAATATCAGCAGCTTGGGTTGGCTCTTTGGAGGTTTGGTTGATCGCCAAGCTCAGCAAAATGTTTGTAGATGTTTCGGCTCCAATCGGAAAGGCATCATCAGTGCGCAGTTGAGGGTATTATCTCTTCAGAATGCCGGCTTTTATACTCCTCTGAGGTCTGAATGGATTTTGATCGTAATGTCTAAGTTCAAAGTCAGTTTATTATCAAAGTACATATATGTCACCGTATACAACCATGGGTTTCATTTTCTGTCAGGTATGCTCAAAACATCCAATAACCATGACAGAACCAATGAAAGACTGCACCAACAGAGTGGACAACGATTGTGCAAAAGAGAGCAATCTGGACAATTACAAAAAGAAAGAACAAAAAAGAAATAATAAGAATAAATTAACCTGAGCAGAGTAGATAGTGACAAGGACTAATCAAATGCCCGGCTCAAATTTGGACACCTCTTCCCGAAATCAAATCAAGCTTGTGGCAGTGCAGGGCCAGTTGGTTTACACAAAACGTTATCAAAAAATACATAAGAACAGACCGACAAATTCAAGATGATAAATGCGGAAAATCCCAAGAGAAACCAGAAACTATCCAACACGTTACAGGATCCTGCAGCAGTTTAACTCAATCTGATTACTTACTTAGGCACGATCAAGTGCAAGCATCAGTCATTAAAATCTTGCTTTAAAGTCGAAACCCATAAAACATACCATAGCTTAAATATAAGCCTGATTCAGTTTTAGAGTCAGACTCCTGCAAATTATATTACAACCGATCCACTATTACAGATAGAACAATCCATAATATCCAGCTGGATATAATATTACAGGATAAACAAGCAAGGACAACTTATTTGATAGATACAGCCACTCCAAGCACATGTAACACACAGAAATCAGTAAGTGAAAAATAGCAGAAATAAGCTGAATTAAAAGAGGAGATTGAAAGACTATGGAACACGAACAGTGTATACACTGTCCCGATAGTAATATTTGTAACTGGTATTATCCCAATGTCACTACATAATAGCATCAAACAATTAGGCCTACACTGCAATGTTTATGTAAATCTCTAGAAAGCTACAATACTAAACACCGCTAGAATAGTCCGAAAGTTCCTAACAATTGGGAAATGAGTGTGCTTGGCTCTGCCCATACCTCAGGTTTTACCGGCTTGAGCTGAGAAAAGAATAAAAATAAATAAATAAACAATAAATATCGAGAACATGAGATGAAGAGTCCTTGAAAGTGAGTTGTGAGAGCAGTTCTGTGATGGGGTCAGTGAAGTTATCTGCTCTGATTCAAAAACCTGATGGTTGAGGGGTAATAACTATTCCTGAACCTGGTGGTGTGAGTCCTGAGGAACCTATGCCTTCTTCCTGATGGCAGTAGTGAGAAGAGAGCATATCCTGGGTGGTAGGGGTCCCTGATGGTGAATGCTGCTTTCTTGCAACAGCATTCCATGTAGATGTACTCAGTGGTGGAGAGGTTTTTGCCATATCCACTGCTTTTTGCAAGATTTTCCATTGAAGACCAATGGTGTTTCCATACCAGGCTGTGATGCAGCCAGTCAATATACTCTCCACCACACATCCATATAAGTTAGTCAGAGTTATAGATGCCATGCTGACTTACACAAACTCCTGAGGAACCATTCACATCACTCTCTGCAAACTCCGGAGACTGTTGTGCAGAAAAATCCCAGAAGGTCAGTAGTTTCTGGGATACCCAAACCACCCTGTCTGGCACCAGTGATCATTCCACAGCCAAAGTCACGTAGATCATATTTCTTCCCCATTCTAATGTTTGCACAAAGCAACAACTGAACCTCTTGACCATGCCCACATGCTTTCATGCATTGAGTTGTTGCCATATGTTTGGCTGATTAGGTATTTGTATTAACGAGTAGGTGTATAGATGTACCTCATAAATTGGCTGCTAAATGCAAGTCTTTCCTTTTAGATCCAAACAAATGGGGACATTCCTGATTTACTACTCGGCATGTTACAGATTTTAAAGTGAGTTGTTTGTTAGAGATTTAGAAAAAATGAAATGGTTCGTCTGACTAAGAGAGCAATCATATACAACGTCATTGCACGTTGCTGAGTTGAGGTGAGATGCCTTGATATGAATTGCATTTAGAGATGGTTAGAAAATGAGCTGTTTGTACATGTGCACAGTCTCTGTAAAATTAATTAAAAATGATACTATTTCAAGTATTCAAATTGATAATGCCTCCTGCTTCCACTGTTAAGGTTTCTCTACAACTTAGTAGAAGGACGTTGCCGGGGCTGAGTTTTGGGAAGAGTTTCGCCAGGAATGTAGGACAATGAGGGATGATCTTATAGTAATGTTTAACATTATCAGACGCATAGACTGGAGCAGCACAGCATCAAAGTGGTTAGTACAATGCTTTTACTGTGCCAGCGACCCGGGTTTAATCACGCCACTGTCTGTAAGGAATTAGTATGTTCTCCCATGATCAGGGTTTCCTCTGGGTTCAGTTTCATCCCACAGTCCAAAGATACACCGGCTGGTAGGTTAATCGGTCATTGTAAATTGTCCCGTGATTAGGCTGGGATTAAATCGGTGGATTACTGGGTGGTGTGGCTTGTCAGGCCAAAGAGTTGCTCTGTCAATAAATAACATAACTTTAAAAATAAACACGGCGAATGATAGCAGTCTTTTCCCTAGGGTAGGGGAGTCCAAAGCTAAGGGCGGGGGGAAATAAGGTGAAAAGGAAATAAGGTGAGGGGAAACTTTTTCACACAGAGGGTGGAATGACCTGTCAGAATGATTGGATGAGGCAGGTACTACAGTATCATTTAAAAACCACTTAGTTACATAGAGGGGTGGGGCAGAAAGAGATATGGGTTGAATGCAGGAAATTGGGATCAGCTCTGCAGATTAGACTTATTGGGTTGAATCAGAATCAGGTTTAATATCACTGGCATACGTTGTGAAATTTAAAACGCGAATTACAGTAAGTATATTTATAAAATAGTTAAATAAGTGGTGCAAAAATAGAAATATAAAAATGCAGTGAGGTAGTGTTCATGGGTTCAAAGTCCATTCAGAAATCAGAGGGCAGAGGGGAAGAAGCTGTTACTGCATCGCTGAATGTGCGCCTTCAGGCTTCTGATGGTAACAAGAACAAGGGATGCCCTAGCTGATGGGGGTCCTCAATGATCCGCACTGTCTTTTTGAGACATTTCTCCTTAAAGATGTCCTGGATACTATGGAGGCTGGTGCCCATGATGGCAGTGACTAAGTTTACAACTCCCTGCAGCTTATTTTGATCCTGTGTAGTAGCGCCATCCCCCACCCCCATAACAGGATAGTGATGCAGCCAGTTAAAATATGCTCTGTGGTTGATTTATAGAAACTTGTGAGTATCTTTTGTGACCTACCAACTATCCTCGAACTCCTAGTGAAGTATAGCCGCTGTCTTGCCTTCTTTGTAGCTGCATCGATGTGTTGGGTCCAGGCTAGATCCACAGAGATATTGACATCCAGGAACTTGATATCGCTCACCCTTTCCACTTCTGATCCCTCTACGAAGACTGGAGTGTGTTTCTTCATCTTACCCTTTCTGAAGTCTGCAGTCAGTTCTTTGACCTGTAATGCTCTCTGCCTCAATGACATTGCTCCAATTAGGGTGGCTTTGAAGTTCACTTTGCTGCAGTTGTTTTTATCCATTTTATATCTGTGGTCTTGTGCCAGCAAATTTGGAAGCAAGGTACTCAAGGGAAAACAAAAAATTACTAACAGAGGAACAGCTTGAAAATCCCACATTGTTAGACTATAAAGTAACAGTAGTCTTAGGTTTGGCCTTGCTGGTGACTGAGAGGCTGAACGATTCATTTCGGGACTTCTCATAATTAGATTGCTGCAGATTCTGTTATGGGTATCTTCTGAGCAGAGTTCACTGGTGGAAGGCTCCCTTTGAAATATCCTTCTTTCAGAATGGCTTTTGGTCAGAGTGTTGTTCAGGAGCTGATTTTGTGGCAAGAATATATTTAGTGAATCTAGTGCATGGAACATTGAAGGACAAATTATTCCTCATCCATCAAACCAGAAGCTGGATGTGCAAGCTTCATATTTATTCAAGTGTTCTTGCATTCGGTTTATTTTATTGAGATACAGTGCAGAAAAGGGCCTTCCAGCCTTTTGAGTTGCAACGCCCAGCAAACCCTGATTTAAAATTTGCCTAATCACGGGACTATTTACGATCACCAATTCACCTACCAGCCAGTGCATCTTTGGACTGTGGGAGGAAACCAGAGCTCCAGAACGAAACCCACGCAATCACGGGAAGACCGTCCTTACAGGCAGTGGCGGGTTGATTGGTATTAGATGAATGAGTGGAGTTTGAATGAGTAGCAAATGACAAGTTTAAAGATTGGTAGGGGAAGAAGTGTGAATTAAGAGTATTTTCCTTAACTGCAGTTTGGGTCAGTAATGACCACCTAAGAGTCAAAAATGGCAACGTGCTCGAGCAAGTTGATGTTTTTGCCGCATTGTGTCTATTTTAGTTATTTGTTGAGGTACAACACGTTGTGTTGGTGCGTGGCTAAGTGACTAAGGCGTCGGTCTCGTGATCTGAAGGTCGCTAGTTCGAGCCTCAGCTGAGGCAGTGTGTTCTGTCCTTGAGCAAGGCACTTAACCACACATTGCTCTGCGATGACACCGGTGCCAAGCCGTATCGGCCCTTGCCCTTCCCTTGGACAACATCGGTGGCATGGAGAGGGGAGACTTGCTGCTTGGGCAACTGCCGGTCTCCCATACAACCCTGTCCAGGCCTACCTCCGTCAACAACGAAATCGATGGACAGCTGAAGAGAGAAAAGAGGTACAGCAGGGAACAGGCCCTCTGGCCGCACTGCCGTACAATCCCTGGTTTAACCCGAGCCTAATTACAGGACAACATATAATGACCAATTAACCCACCAGCCGGTACGTTTTTGGACTGTGGGAGGAAACCGGAGCACCTGGAGAAAACCCTCAAGGTCATGGGGAGAGTGTACAAACTCCTCGCAGGCGAGGTTACTGTTACTGTAAAGCATTATGCTAACCACTATGCTACCGTGTCATTTAGCAGAACCACAATGACCAGTCTTTCTCCCATGGGTCATGAATTAAAGTTATTGAACCATATGTACTGTCGACTGCACTACCTTACATACTGATATAACTAATCCTTTCTAAAACCGGGATCCGTAAAGGACTCCATACTGGTAGGCCACATATATAATGCAAAATAATATTTTGCTGGAGTCTTAAGAAGTGCCTAAAAATAGCAGAGGGATTAAGCAAGCAGATGCATAATATAAACCAATAAAATGACTTATTCTTTGATGGTGAAAAAGTGAACCTTTTTGTAAACTTTTTTTTTGTTGGGCAAAAAAAAGTACTTTTTTAACGTGAACGTTTACTTGATGGCAAAAAAAGTGACCTTTTTATTGTTTTTTCCAGTTTGCTAATTATTAAAAGTGAACATTTAAAAGTAGAACTCAGTATGTGACAGTGCAAAGCGTGAGAATATTTTTGAAAGTTGCCAATCACACCTCATAGTAATGGAGTTAAGCATGTTCACACAGATAAAAAGAAATGTGACTGTGAATGTGATATATCAGTTTGGAGAGATGCTTATCAGCTATGTTTTTCCGTTAAGAAACAGTAGCAGTTTTTTTAGAACACTGAAGTACAAAACTGCGGTGAAATACTTAACCCTTTGAGTACTGCAGAATCGTTTGCACACTAAATACACGACACATCATATAATTGTGATCTGTTAATGTTAAAAAGGATAACATTCTCCACTTGAAAGCGTATCTGATTTCTAAGTATTATATTCAGTGTTACACTGGGAGAATGTCAACGATTGCGCACTGCACAAGGTTTTGCGTGAGCAATGGTCTGAAGTCATTCTTGGAGACCGAGTGCTATTAGCAAGCTCACACTATTACAGCATTAAGGAAGCTGGATGAAAACCAAAATGTAAAAATAGCCATTAAAGCAAAATGAAAATTAATCCTTTGAGGCCATGCCTGAGCAGATGACGATTGCTGGTTGTAGACCGACTGGTGCAGCTCAAGACCAAAGGCAAACTGCTGCAAATGCATGTAGGCAAACAGAAAATAATCGAGGCTTAAGCAGCACATGTGGAGAGAGAAGCAGTACAGGCTACCAGGTTCTGGCAAAAGATCTCCGACAAAACATTTAACAAAGAACAGTGCAGCACAGGAACAGCCTCCTCAGCCCACAATGTTGAGCAGAAACAGCTTAAAAAAAACCCAAAAACAACCCAACAGTAATCCCTCCTACCTACACCATGTCCATATCCCTCCATCTTCCTTACATCCATGTGCCTATCCAAACGTATCTTAAAAGCCTCTAATGTGTTTGCCTCTACCACCTTACCAGGCAGCCACCACTCTCTGAGTGAAGAACCTACCCCCTCTCACCTTCAATGCATGCCCTCTGGTATCAGAATTTCAACACAGGGATACAGATACTCCCTGTCCACTCTATCTATGTTTCTTATTATCTTATAAACCTCTATCAGATCTCTCCTGAGCCTCCGCCACTCCAGAGAAAACAACCCGTTTATCCAACTTCTCATTAATTATGTTTCTCTCTCTGCAGATACATTATGATTTTTTTGACCATTCCCTGTAGTTCCTCTTTTTTTAAATTTCTGGTGCATTGCAAGAATAGCTACTCCATTTCTCGGTCCAGAGCATTGAGAATTCAGGGGTGGCTAATTGAAGATTAAAATGATAGATGAGAAATACAGTTAAAGCTTCAGATCTGGGGGGGTTTTATTAGAATTGTGAAAATTTTGAGATTGATAAAGAAACATTTTAAGTGGCAAACAGATGGGGAGGGACAGTGAGAAAAAAAGGGGAAGATTTGTGATTGCCGGCGAAATAATGTAACACTATTGGCGATAGTGCTGGTCAAGACAAGTTGGAGAAATTGTTGAGTAACAGATACTCCCTGTCTACTCTATTTATGTTTCTCATTATTCATTTATTTATTCATTCACCTCCTTTCTCTTTCTCTGCTTCTTGAAACATTTTTAAAATCATTTTTAAATCAGACCCTGCATAATCTGGTGTGTAGTTGCAGTATTGTCAGTTCTAATTTCCTTTTTCCAGTGACCACAATGTTTTGCTGTTTGTTTAAGATGATTTAAGGACCAAATAGGTTAGAGAACCATAATGTCTTCTGGCAGTAGACTTCAGAAACATAGGGGTGTGTGCTTAGAACAGATACATAAAACAATACTGAAAATATGAATATCTCTCCTCAAAAGCTGTTGAAACTAGTTGTTGATAAGTTTTTAGAGAGTCAGATCATTAATGATAGATAGAAGGAATTTAAATCAAGATAGCCCCTGATTGAAATAACTTGTAGATTTAATTTATGGGCTGAATGATCAATTCCTGGAGCAAATTGTAACTTATGACTTAACAAAAAATGTCTTTATTTATTGAGTTTATACATAATTCATCTACAAAAATATCTTGACACATGGAATAGGAGTTCAGTCAACTTGGAAGTCCCTATATCCAGGCTTGCTTGCTTGCTTGCTTTCTTTCTTTCTTTCTTTCTTTCTTTCTTTCTTTCTTTCTTTCTTTCTTTCTTTCTTTCTTTCTTTCTTTCTTTCTTTCTTTCTTTCTTTCTTTCTTTCTTTCTTTCTTTCTTTCTTTCTTTCTTTCTTTCTTTCTTTCTTTCTTTCTTTCTTTCTTTCTTTCTTTCTTTCTTCTTTTTTTCTATAGGGATATGTTAGGGGGAAGGAGTTAAGGGGAGGGGGGAAGAGTTGATAATTTTTTTCCTTCTGTAACCTATTTGAAAATTCAATAAAAGAAATTAAGAAAAAAACTTGGAAGTCTCTGCAAAACTGAAAATAATCACCTGATTATTAAAGATGATATAGAAATGTGGGAGGACAAGATAATAAAACCCAACCTAGCACCATACCTCTCTGACTGCGTCTAGTAGAGTCTAATTCGGAAAAAAACACTATCTGATTAATGCACAAACAAGCATACAGTGTTTGCTCATCTCTAACACAAATTCCTGACTTTCATTTTAAAAAGAAATCTCACCTGCATGTATTACTTTGAAACATTTTTCCCCCTGATTCATAATGCATAAATGCTTGGAAATTCATTTGCAGGACTATTTTTTCTTCCTTTTGTGCAATTGTTTTTCCTTCTTTGCAATGAAAGTGTATATTAATCATTTCTGAGTCATTTTGCATTGGTTTTGAAATTATTCTGGGCACCTCCAGGCATGAGCGAACCCTGCAGCCTAATGCAATTTATCCATTAGGGCTACAAGGAATGATGATATTTTTGTGCAGTGTTTCGATTGGATCTGCAAAATGCAGATTAATATCCTGAGAGTGCCAGTTGCCCATTTCAGCAAAACTTAAATTTATTTTTTCCCCTGTATGGCCCTTCCACAACCCCTCATCTCCACCAGGCACTGCGCAGGTCCCCCACTTACGTCTGGCATTCACCCTTCCAATAGTGACCTCACAGTCCCCAGAGCTGAGGTCCCAAAATACCATAGGCCACCCTTTCCCCGTTACACCTTTTAACCAACTCCAAGGTCAAGCCTGTTTAAGAATCTGTAAGATGTCCCTAATATATCTGCTCTACCACCACATTCCAGGGACGCCCCTTTTTGCATTGTTTTTGCATCAAGTATGCGTCACTCGACCGGTTGTACCTCAGGGCCACGTGGACTTTTGCACGTGGATTGTTGTGAACAGTGTGGGAGGCAAACATGCATAGTTGAGAAAGGCCACACTGCACTTGCCAGCTCACGTTCGACACTGTCCCCTCAGACGTTTGGGTTAAACTCCAACCCAGATGGGATGGAGAACTGAAGACGAGGTAATAGAGCCTTGAAGGAGTGAGTTTTCCGTGTCACTCCAAAACGTAAATGTGACTCGTTGCAGTATCCTTCCTTCCAAGGGTTCCC
The DNA here is from genome assembly GCF_030144855.1 of Hypanus sabinus. Lineage (NCBI taxonomy): Eukaryota > Metazoa > Chordata > Chondrichthyes > Myliobatiformes > Dasyatidae > Hypanus > Hypanus sabinus. The sequence continues at coordinate 30,558,576 of NC_082735.1, read as the reverse complement.
AAACTTCTTTCTGCCATGGAGCCCCGACCATGAACTGGGGGGGGGGGGGGGGGTCCTTGTTCTGCAACCAGCAACATGGTTCTCTTTCCACAGATGCTGTCTGATCTACTGAGAGATGGCAACACTGTCTGTTCTTATTTTATTTCGGATTTTCAGCATCTGCAATATTTTTTGTTTATTTTCATTATTCTCTAGATTTCATAGATCGCAGAATTAATCATCATTTTAATGTGTATCTACATTCTGAAACATAAGCGTATTTTCATACCGTTGCAGAGGCAGTGTTTGCAATTTGGTTAATCTTTCTCCTGAGTTTTGCTCTCATAAGTGGATAACTCATATTTTTTGAATGTTAGAGGGAGAATAAAAGCCAGGGTTAGACTAATTCTGTGGTCCTCTTGATCATAGAGGTAAGGTTGCCATGGTAGACATGAATATTGACAACACTCTCCATAATCTTTAAATGTTTCTAGATATCAGAGACACATAAAAACTAGTTTTAAAAACCCCTTGCATTAGGCAAGACTCTGTTCTCTACTCCACCTCCTGTCAACGGCTCTAACAGGGCCAGCACTGCACTCTGCACTTGCCAGTGAGCACACAGCATCCATATTCCTGCGCAGATTTGGGCAGGTGGGGCTTGTAATTCCACTCAGCAGATTGTATAGAGGGTAACAATTTATTTTCAAATGACTTAGTCGGCCATTCCCCATCCCCCTTTTTCTCTCTCTCACCTTATCTCCTTGCCTGCCCAGTGCCTCCCTCTGGTGCCCGTCCCCACTTTTCTTTTTTCCATGGCCTTCTGTCCTCTTCTATCAGACACCCCCTGTATCTCTTTCACGAACCAACTTCCCAGCTCTTCACTTCACCCCTCCCCCCTCCCGGTTTCACCTATCGTCTTCTGTTTCTCCCTCCTCGCCCCCCCCCCCCCACCTTTTAACTCTGACTCCCCATCTCTTTTTTTCCAGTCCTGCCAAAGTGTCTCGGCCCCGAAACTTCGACTGTTTAATCTTTTCCATAGATGCTGCCTGGCCTGCTGAGTCCTCCAGCATTTTGTGTGTGCTGCTTGGATTTCCAGCATCTGCAGATCTTCTCTTGTAGTTGGCTATAAGACCATTTTCAATATAATGTAATAGGGTTTTTGCACTGAAAAGAATTTTCCTGCAAAAAAAAACAAACACACATTAAAAAGTACAGTAGTTACATGAATGGGAAGGGGTTGGATGCAAGCAGACCAGGCTGGGCTGAAAACCAGCTGCAACTAGATGGGCTGATGGCCTGTTTCTATGCTGTAGTACTGTACGACTCGAAGTGTCTAAGTTTATTTTTATTTACTCCAAAGCTACAAAATCTAACTTGTTATCACTTGATCTGCAAGAGATGTAAGGGAGTGTGTCACATGCCTCTGCTCTGCTCTGACTGTAAAAACACACTTGATTAACAAATTAGTGAGAAATTTAGTCTTACCAGTAATAGCGATACAAAATTAGCCCAGATTCGTGAGATATTGCAAATACAATATTGCTGCATTGCATGAATTCAAACAAAAATATTGTTGCTCATCCTGTTTTATTATTTAATCCAGATTTTTTAACATTTGCATTCCACAATCAATTTGGCACAAAGAAGAAGAAATAAATTGGGAAATTGTGTTGTTGTGGACTATATATAGAGTTTGGATTGTGGAATGTTTCCCTTCTTCCATCCCATTTGACCTTGTGGTTTGGAGGCAGATGCTCCGATTCTTTGGAACGACATTATAGAAACTGAAAGACTTTGCTGGGGCTGACTGAAGTTCATAATGTCTCCTTTTTGTACGCTGGCTAGTGTATATCCATCACGCTCCAGCTGTCACACTTTGATCCGGATGCAAACTGACCCTGGAAAGCGAGGGGCAGAAAGCCCACTCAGTTCACGCTGACTTCTTCAAACTGAGAGCCAGACGTGTATGGGATCTGGCAGCCTCCCTCCAACTGCTCACAGTAGTATAGCAAATATTCTCTCTTGATAGCTTCGCCTTTTCATCAGAATCAGGTTTAATATCACCGGCATATGTCGTGAAATTTGTTGACTGTGTGGCAGTTGTACAATGCAATACATAATAATAGAAAAAAAAACACTGTGTTTTACATTAAGTGTATACTAAATATTAAATTAAGTAAGTAGTGCAAGAATAGAAATAAAAAAAGGTAGTGATCTTCATTTGAATAACAACTTTAATGAGACAAACTGGATTAGACACCAGACAATCATCATGGCCTCAGACAACACTCGCCACAAGCAGTATCGAGGCAAATCCGCCACGATGAAATTAGACTCACCGTCCAATTTGGTTAAAATTGGGACGGATCATCCTGTGCCTATCTGCTGCCCAAATTAGTTCCAGATGAGCCTGTCCACACTAACCTGTTACAGACGTGGAAGACCTGCCAACCAATCATCTGCAGGCTTCAGGTAGCACATCCTGAGGCCCTGGCTCGAAGCCCACTGTCTGGATCATCGAGTCATACAGCAGGGAAATGGATCATGTGGTCCAGTGAGTCTGTGCCAAGCATTTGCATTATCGCTGCACTAATCTTATTGAATATTCCCCACAGTTTCGGCAACTCACCCAGAATCTCCCACTCATTTGGGACAGTGTACAGTGGCCAACTAACCTACCAACCCACATCCGGCCTTTTCCCTCTCCAGCTGGGAGAGGTGAGAGCTAGAGATCATACGGTGAAATATTTTAGGGGATTCTCAGAGGGTGGTGTGAGTGCAGAATGAGCTGCCAGCGGAAGTGGTAGATAGATGCTCAATTGTAACATTTAAGGGAAGTTTGGATAGGTACATGGAAAGGAGGGGTTTGGTGGGATATGGTCTGAGGGAGGTAGATGGGACTAGGCAGAAAATAAGGTTGGCATAAACAGATGGACTGAAGGACCTGTTTCTGTATGGTAGTACTCTATGCCTATGTCTTTGGGATATATTAAGAGAGGACTCGAACATAAAAACAGGAATGTAATGCTGAGGCTTTATAAGGCACGGGTCAGACCGCGTTTGGAGTATTGTGAGCAGTTTAGGGCCTCAGATCATAAGAAAGGATATGCTGGCGTCGGAGAGGCTTCATACGACATTTCCGAGAATCATCCTGGCAATGAAAGGGTTAACATATAAAGTGCTCTTGACCTGTACTCGCTGAAGCTTAGAAGAACGAAGGGGGATCTCATTGAAAATGGCTGAGCATTGAAAGGCCTAGACAGAGTGGATGTAGAGAGGATGTTTCCAGGACTAGAGGGCACAACCTCAGGGTACAAGGACATCCCTTTACTACAGAGCAGAGGAGGAATTTCTGTGGTGAATCTGTTGAATTCATTGTCTCAGACGGTCGTGGAGGCGAAGTCATTGGGTATATTTAAAGCGGAGGTCAGTCGGTTCTTGATTAACAAGGGCAACAATGTTGACAGGGAGAAGACAGGAGAATGGGGTTGAGAAGGAAAACAAATCAGCCATGATCAAATAGTGGAACAGTGTTAATGGGCCAAATGGCCTAATCCTGCTCCATTGTCTTATGGTTTTGTGGAGTACCTGGTGGAAGCTGCCAACTCCACACAGACAGTGCTTGAGGCAGGTGTAAACCCAGGTGAAACTCCCCACTTCCCCACCTCTCTAACAAGCTGTAAGTACCTTTGATAATCAGAGACATTTAAGAACTGTTCAATAGTTGTAACTTCTATTGGAAATGAATGATAAAGAAAATAATAAAGCACCAGAATTTAGTTTAAAACATTAAGAAAGAAGTACAATAAGTTGAATGAACATCAGGGGTAGGCTTTCCTATTCAACCTTAATTCGTCCCATCCCGGGTGTAAAGTTGAGGGTGTGAGTGCATTTTTCATCTGGAATGTGTTCTCACTAAAGAGAAACTTTCTGTGGGACTCAGTGGTGAGCTCGTGAGGCCAAGAGGTCCAAAGTATTGGCATCTGGCGTGCTGCTTCCCTCTGACTTTAACATTTCAATGCATAGGGCAATGTTGGAGGGGCAGCTAAACAGGTGATGGGCAATGGTCAGTGGTACTCACTGGAACCATTGACAAAAGGCAGGACAATCCAACATACAATCTTATTTTTTACATTCTTTTTCCCTGTTTCTATAGAACTTAAAAAAGAAACAAAATGAGAAACAATTTCTTTCCAGCACACAAAATGCTGGAGAACTCAGCGGGTCAGGCAGTATCCATGGAAACGAACAAACAGTCAACGTTTCCAGATGAGACCCTTCTTCAGGCATCAAGAAGAAAGGTCTTGGCCCGAAACGTTGACCATTTATTCACTTCCACAGATGCTACCTGACCTGCTGAATATCTCCAGCTTCTTGTGTGCATTGCTCTGGATTGCCAGCATCTAGAGACTTTCTCGTGTTTAGCCGTCCCTCCTGACCTAGTTTTCTGTTTGCATCGTACTTACAGTACGTGCGGTTCAAAGAAGCACATTTGCAGCTGTTGGTTAGTGGAAATGAGAGTGGAGGTACGTGAGGCTTCTGATTTAACCTGGCAAGCTCCACCTTAATTGGATGACATCAACAGTAGCCATGTGCCACTGTGGGCATGAACGGATCTTGGTGGTTTCAAGATAGAATACACAATGAAGTGGCTTTGGGGTAAAAAAAACAAATGAGTAATCCCCATTCACACTGTGGCCTAGAACTCTGCTTCCCTCTCAGTGATTTTGCATCACTCTGAAATTTACCTTTGCACCTAGTGCAATTTCTGTCTTATTCATGCATGGGATAAATTTCATTTCCTGGGTAATGCCTGTTTTGAATTCCCTGGACAACAAATTTTTCCGAAGGTGTTGGCGCCGCAGAATTTGTGTTTGTTTATGATAGACCACTTGAAACTGAACACAAATATAATTTCAAACTACTTGTATCATGTCGGAATTTGGAGAAGCAAGAAATTTTATTGAATATAATGTGTTTAACTGCATAACTTTGTTGACGCCCTGCAAAAGTTTAACTAAACTAAAAATGTTTTGTTGATAATATTCATCTATACTCAGTGTCTGAGGCTTCTTGCTTAAGTGTCCAACAATAATCAGCCAGCATTGATGGATTCCAGCTGCCCTGATACATTTCTCCATGACCGCACTGTCCTGAAACCTCTCATCATGCTTGTCACTGACAGCACCAAGGTTTGCAGAGAAGAAGTCTAAATGGGAATGCAGAAAATTAATCTTTAGTGACATGTTGCACTTGGTGGTTTGTATGCTCGAAGCGTGTTGTCAACCAGCTAGACATAGTTTGGTGTTCTGTAGCTGCCTAGAAAATTTTCAACAACAACTTCCAATGCCTTCCATGTGATTTTTTCCAGACCCACTGGAAGTTCTTCGAATTGCCTGTCGTTAATGACCTGTTTGATTTGTGAAGCAACAAAAATGCCTTCCTTAATCTTGCCATCAGTTATTCTGACTTGAATTATAAACTGAAATATAGGCAATATAAAAAAATGGTGTGTGATATGGAAATTTCATGATGAATTCCGATCAGCAGTCCAAAATCAATAAGATACAACCCAAAGTACTCAGGAAGCAAAATCTTTGTGTCCAGTGATATTAATGAGAAAACTGGACTGGTAACTAAATTCAAGCAATTCTCTATCTTTTTAATATTCTGGACAACTCAGAATCACTCCTTACTGAACCAACCATTGGCATTTTCTCTGATTGCTGGACTCCCCCCAAAATCATCCCTTTATTTTGCAAGTCCAAGTCCTTTTATCTCCCACCCTCTCTGGTATTCCACATTTACAATCCTAACAAAACCCTCCAAATCCAAGTCCCAAGCTCCAGCTCAGATTTTCCCTCCATCGCTTGCCAGCGCTAACCTGACCCAGTCTGCATCTGAAGGAACACTCGACAAACACCCCACAGATTCCCCACACACACTCTCTGGCTTGGTTGGCCTGTCTCTAACTGAGGGAGGCATGGTTCCCTTGTCGATCATCTGTAAGGTCTTAGTCTGGTTTTGGAGGCAACTGAGAATCTTTGTCCCTGGTCCATAACCAGGAAGATCATGAGCCTGTGCCTGTCGTACTAATCTAGTGCACCTATTTGTCTGTAATAGAACTTCTACTGGTAGGACTTCATACTGAGTGATATGCACTAATTATCTGTGAAAGCACTGGGAGCAGACTCTACCCCCTTCTCAAATTTGCTTCCATTCATTCTAATGGACAGCATACATTGCAGTCCAGCTGCTCTGTGATACTCTGGGTGAGTATCCACTCCAGGTCTGAGAGAGAGATTGACTCGTTTAATGAGGTACTTGATCTTCCTTTGCTATTCCATTATTGTAAAGTACATGGGAAAAAAGACTTACAAAAACAATACAAATTTTAATATGAATTACTGAAGTGGTTTACCACAAAATCCACCTGTGGATTTTCAGTCAAATAGTACTAATGGTGCATTCCATAGTTTGTACTATGGAGTCCTATAGAAGATTGAAAAACTGGATAGCAGTAAGCTATCAAGATAAGCTCCAAGAACTTGGCTTCAATATCACCTTGTGCAATTGGATCACTTGCAGGCCCCCAGTTAATTTGTATTGGCAACAACATCTCCTCCACAATCTCCATCCGCACAGGAGCACCACAAGGCTGTGTGCTTAGCCCCCTGCCCTGTTCACTTTATACTTATGATTGTGTGGCTAAACACAGCCCCAATGCAATACTTAAATTCGCTGATGGCACCACTGTCGTCAAAGGTGGTGACGAATGTGGTATAATGTGGCTGTGAAGCAGAGAGCTCTCAGAGCGCGAATCAAACAAAGCTTGCACTATAAATCATAGTGCAGATGAGAAATTACACTCCCGCACAACAACCTTACTGTTGGTGTGTGCCCGTACTGAAAGTGCCCAGAAGTCAGAAAATCAACTGTGTGGCTGTTCCTCGGAAACCTTTGCACGATGAGACGTGTTTTATACCAATTGCATTATGAGCTGCGTTCCTGCGCTACGGCAACAGAGGGGTGACAGTCATAAGCATCAAGACTTCAGCACATTGGTAAACAGGGCTAAGACTTGAAGAGACTATTTCCTGAAGATGCTGCCAGCATTGAGTGACACAAGATGCATCTAATTACATGTACAGTACAGACTCACCTTATTCATGATGTGCTGGAACTGACTTCTGTCCAAAGTCATACCGGTCCAGAATGGCAGCTGAACTTGCTTGACGTTATGGAGTCAGGTGGGTGGATCAGTGTAGCTCCTGCCCTGGCAAAATGGCTCAACTATTCAAACCACTGACTCCCAGCTCCCACAGTCTGCGTTCAGTCCCCTCCTCCAGTGCTGTCTGTGTGGAGTTTGCATGTCCTGACTGTGACGGCATGTGTTCCCCACTTCCCCTGCCCCCCCCCCCCCACAGAGTATTCCTTTTTCCCTCATACGTCTCACAGGCATGAAATTTGGTAGGTTAATTGATGCTAATGTGCAGGTGAGTGGTAGGATATGAGAGGCTGATGGGAATATGGAGAATAAAAATAGGATTATTGTAATGGATACTAGTTGGTTTGGATTTAATAGCTCAGAGGGTCAGTCCCTGTCCTCCATGCATTTATAAATGCTGAGCAAACCTTAAACAACTGGAAAATCATTCCCCTAGGCTTTGCTGACTAGTCATGCCTGTCAAGGTTCTGAAAGCTTCATACATATTAATTAACCAATTTCCAGAATGAAAGATATAATTTTAATAATATTATATATTTGAAGTAAACTTCCAACAACTACATGATCTTCATGGCATGCTGCACCAAAGCATTAAATGGAATAACCGGACAGGGGTTCCCAACCTTTTTTTATGCCATTGACTCCCCCACCATTAACTGAGAGGCCTGTGGACCCTGGTCTAGGAACCCCTGGTCTGCCAGATGTTACTTTTCAAAGAAAAATGATTGAACATTTCAGACAAGTAAAATTTTGTTTTGGTAGGCTGCATATTCAAAGATTCAAAGTACATTTATTCTTGAAGTGTATATGCAGATTTCAGCTCTGAGATTCACCTTCCCCGCCGACAGCCACAAAACAAAGAAAACCCTGGAATCTGTTCAAAGAAAAACATCGAACCCCTCATGTGCAAAATGTAACAAGTCATGGAAAATGTCGAACAAAAAAAAACAGAGTATAAAAACTCAAAACCAAAAGGGCCCAGGCGTATTCCTTTCAGCTCAGTGTTTGTTATCTGCAGGCAGAATATTCCAGCATATTCCAAAACTTGTTCGGCACATGGATGAATTCTGTAGAGTAACAGCTGAGGAAGCTTGTACTTTGTCCAACTGTGTTTGAGGAATTCAGTGTATGAATGCAGGCATAGGAACAGCCAGCAATCTTGGGTCCTGTAATGATCATGATGGGGTTGTGGCTTTGGCACTCCCTAAACTATGAAATACAGGTTGTTTCCAATGAAGCTTCTGGGGATCTCCCAGCAGTTTTTATCCCCAATAACATTCCAGATTATAATTCTCAAGAAGATACAGGCTACTGCAATACAGGGAAGATGGATATCAGAGTATAAGTCGCTGTCTTATACTGGAGATATCATGCATCATCTGTCATAACTGTTACAGTAGATAGCTTGAGATTTGTGCAAGACAAGACTTATTCACACCGGCATAGTAGCTGCTTTTCTCTGGAGATATCACAGATTCAAAGTATTATATTTACATAATAGCTCATCGTATCTTCAGAAAGCAGCTTTCCAAGCAACAGAATTTTTTTTCAGAGTGGGACGGCTGCATGGACAGAAAATGTGGCCAACTTTTGGCCAGCAAGTTCTACGTGAAGAAGACAGAATCTGTTTCAAAAGCAAAATGAGAACATCATGAAATTACTCAGCAGGTCTGGCAACAGCTGTGGATTCAGAAACAGAGATGTTGCTTCAAGTTACTGACTTTTCATTTGAATTGGAAGGGTGAGAAAATAGCAGGTTACAAGTCCCATGGAGGAGGAGGAGCGGAGACAACAGTGGCAAAATGCAGACCAGAGTTGTTGAGGAAACTAATACTTTAAATTCTAGTATTTATTTATTTTATTGCGAGATACAGTGCAGAAACGGGCCTTTCCGGCCCAACGAGATGCACCACCAGGTAGCCCATCGACTTAACCCTAGTCTAATCACAGGACAATTTACAATGACCAATTAACTTTCTAACTAGTAGGTAGAGACTAAGAGGAAGAAGAAACAGAACAGAATTTTAAAAAGGAAACAAAAAAGCTGGTCATCCACACTTCACGGTGGTGCAGTGGGTTGTGCTGTCTTAGAGACCTGTGTTCAGTCCTGTTCTTGGAGGGAGGGAGGGAGGGAGGGAGGGAGAGAGAGAGAGAGAGAGGGTAAGAGAGAGAGAGAGAGAGAGAGAGAGAGAGAGAGAGAGAGAGAGAGAGAGAGAGAGTATATTCTCCTTGTCAATGCATGGGTTTCCTCCAGCAGCTCCAGCATTTTCCCACGTATCAAAGGCATTGAGTATTCGGGTAATTCATTATTATAGTTGCTGCTAGTATAGAGGAATGGCAAGAGAGTCAGGGTGGAGTTGATGGACATGTGATAGAGGATAGATTGGAGGGAAAGTGTGAGAGAATGGAATTTTTCTTAAGCCAGCCTTGATTCAACAGAATCAATGGCTCGTGTATACATCTGTAAGAATGAGGAGAAGATGCCCATTCAGTCCCAAGTGTCTAAGCTCCAATATTCCAGGTGGAGGATGAGATAATATTATCTCATCAGTTTACGTTAGGCATTATTGAAGCCAAATGCAAAGAGGTCAGCTTGGGAGTGGTGGAGCGTTAAACCGAATGGTAACTTGAAGCTCCGAGACACCCGCTTGGAGATGTTCTGCAAAGCGATCACCCAGTCTACATTTGGATTCTATAGTGGAGAGAGCAATTAATCCTGGGGCCAAGTATTGGAAGAACAGTAGGGTGAATTGTTGCTTCATATAGAAAAATTGTGTTCCTAGATTGTTGGAAGGGAGGAAGGAAAAGGGCAGGTTATGTATCTCTCCAGGGTACATGGCAAAGCATAACGAGAAGAGCAATGGTTGGTGAAGACAGAAGAGCAAACCAGGGTGTCATTGAGCAAATAATCCTTCAAACAGATGGAATGGGAGGGAAGCACAAATTAATGAATTTGGGTGGGTGCCGAAGAAGACATATTTTTGTGCCCTTCAGGTTGCAAACTAGCTTTTGGTTGAACCTCGCAGCTACCAGCAACGCATCATTGCTTTGGTAATGTACTAGCCTGTTGGCCCAGGTTATCTATGTACTTAAGTTTCTAAGTGGCATTTGAACATACAAGATTCAGGCTCAGAGCCAAGCAGACCAGGCTAATTAAAACATTCACTGAAATGTGTATTAAAACACCTCCTTTGTGCCTAGCTGTGCAAATTCTAGCATCTGCATGCTTACAAGTTGAAGAGCTAATCAGGTTGTTCAACCTCTAACCCAAATTCCCTAGAGAAAACCAACTTTTACTGGTAAAGTTGAAAGATGTGCCTGGAGGCAACAGTCATGCTGGTAAAGCTTGTTTTTCCCAGCAAAACAGATGATGTCACTGCGAAGGGAAGTTGTTTTGCTGAACAATTCCCTCACTCATGCATCGTAGCTGAGGAAAATCTTGAAAATAATGGGATATATGGTGGTTTTTCAAACTGCTGTCAAAAAATACAAACGAATAAATCAAATTACAGAAAAAAAAGTTCGTTCTTTCAAAAGTTAACTTTTGAAATAATTTAGTAGCACCTACTTTTTTGCCAAAGCAGCTTGAGTGAATTTGAGAAGATCATTTGTAATCTGAAAGGCCCTTCAGCCTCCAGTGAATTAATAAACCATAACAAATAATTTTGCAAAAAAAACTGTTTTGAAACATTTTCTCTTGCGTGGTCTAACATAAATCATTCCAGATTGCACAGCTTTCTGATACTAAAACAGGACGCATTTGGCTCATACAGTAACAGAGATACACTGTGTAACATAACTGCACTCAGTACTTACTGAAAGCCAGTCATCTTTCATATAGGGAGAGTTGCACATAGATTTCTGACTACTTCCCAAGAGCTGTGTGTACTTAATGTGCATGTGTGTGGGACAGCTCAGTAATACATATGTTTAGAAATCTCCATGCACACTTGCCTGAAAACTCTATCTGGACTTATTGGACTTCTTGTATGTACACCCAAGAAGAGTTCTTTATCTGCAATAATTGAGAGTTCTATATGGTCCTCTGTAAGTGCAGGTACTGATAATTCTCTACAAGTACATGAAGAACATTAAAGCTAGCAACTATGTCAGTTATTGGTCTGACTGTCCACCCCCCTCTAACCTCACCTTCAGGGACGCGAGGAAGTCTGCAGATGCTGGAAATCTAAAGCAAAATGCTGGAGGAACTCAGCAGGTCAGGCAGCACCTATGGAAATGAATAAACAGCCGATGTTTCGGGCTGAGGCCCGTCATCAGGACAGGAAAGTTGGGGGGGGGGTGGTGGGGGGAAGTTAACCTATGAATAGCTGGCACCAGAAAATGGAATTTTTTTCCCCAAATGTTTGCAACTGGGCTCTGTGTTAGAAAGCATATGATTACACAGCGCAGAGTAGCAAAACTTTGTTTTCCTGATGAAGGGTCTCGGCCCGAAGCATTGACTGTTTATTCATTTCCAACTTCTACTATTGGGTGAACCTGACCTGCATTTTGTCCCTCCAGCATTTTGTGTTTGTTGATTACCGTCAGGGGACTCTTTACCACTGAGTTGTGTTATCTAGTAGTGGGAAGCCTTACCCATCTGTTCAACCAATCAATCCAATGAGCACCAATAATCGCAACTTATATTTGCATAGCAGCACGACATCCCTCAGTGCTATACAAGAAAGCGACTTGTCAGGCAATAAATGGCAATATAATAAGGTACTGGGCAAAGAGGTTGGTTATAAAGGAATAAGGAGGTGTTGAGTTCAGGTAAAGAGTTCCAGCACTCAGGAGCTTTGTGATTGGCTACAATTGATAGAGGAATTAAAATCAAGTGTCATCAATGACGAGAATTTGTGGAGTGCAGATGTCTTGTGAGGTTTTAACACAGGATGAACTCACAGAGAGTGACAAGACCATGGAGGAGAATTAGAATCTTAACATTGCAGTTGACATGAGATGGGAATAGGGTTACTAGAAGTGGGCACTTGCTGGTTGGTGTGGACGTGAAATGTCAAAGGGGCCAGTTTCCTTGCTGTTTGATTCTGTGACTCTTCATTGCTTATAATGGAGCCTGTGAAGATCTACAACCATAAGCTGATGGATGGACTATACTTAAGGCGAGATAAAACCTGGGCAACAGATGTTGGAAGTCCTGATTTAAGGACATTAGAGCAGGAGGGGCTGGCAGTAAAAGGCTAAAGAGACCAAAGGAATAGATCGGAGTTTTCAGTGGCAAATGAGGTGAAACAGATCTCTGGTTAAATTCAGACAGTTGCCAGGGAGATAGGTGGAACTGTTACACTGAAGGGTGTAACAGGAAATATGTAAATAAGGTTAAGAGAGTACAGAGAAAATTGACAAGGATGTTACTGGGACTGGAGGACCTGAGTTATAAGGAAAGATTGTATAGGTTAGGACTTTATTCCTTGGGATGTAGAAGATTGCAGGAGATTTAATTGAGGTATACAAAATTATGAGGGGTATAGATAGGGTAACTACAAGCAGGCTTTTTCCACTGAAGTTGGGTGGGACTAAAAGGTCATGGGTTAAGGGTGAAAGGTGAAATCTTTAAGGGGAACATAAGGAGAAACTTCTTCGCTTGGAGGGTCATGAGAGTGTGGAATGAGCTGCCTACATAAGTGGTGTGTGTGAGTGTGATTTCAGCTTTTAAGAGATAGGAGAGGATGGGAGGGGAATGGAGGGGTATGGTCCTGGTGCAGGGCAATGGGATTAAGCAGTTGAAATGGTCCGGCATGGACTAGATGGGCTGAAGGGCCTGTTTCTGTGTGCAATTCATACTCTTACAGTTCACTTAAGTCAACCAGAGGAAGATTAAAGGTCAGTGAAAGTTGCAGCAAAGTTTTCTTGAAATTTTATATTCAGGGCATTTATTTATCTTAGGTAATAGTGTCAAAGCCTGCAATATGAAGTAGGGAACTTTAAGGTGAGTCAAACTCTTATTTTGAAAATAGTTCCACACTGACGTTCCACTTTTATTCAAAATGCTACTTTGGGCCAATAGTTTCTTCTTTGAATTCAGGGTATGTTTTCAACTTTGACACTCCTATTTAATTCAAAGGACACCCAACCCCCTGTATTCGCTGGTCAGTGCATGCTTTATTTTCTTTGCATGCTTCTGTGCCCTGCATGTCAGCAAAGTAAACAGTTAACAGGCATGGGGAATCAGGGTAATTGTTGCACTTTATTTTAATGCAAATACCAGGATAGCTAGTGAACTTGGGGAATCTTCATTACAAGAGACTTGATGCAAGTAAATAATGTCTAGACTGCAGGCGTCAAGTAAAATTCTATTTACAGCCAGAAGTACGTTGGGTAGTAATACCGGTCTTTTGGCCAGTATCTATATGTTCTTAACTGTGGTTAAAAGTCAAGCTTTGACATTACTGCCTATTTGTTACTGAATGCTTTAGAGGCATGTAACTGGTTAGTCACACAACAGAATCATTTCTTGGTCCGGGGTAAAAAAAATTCTTTTGGTGCTAATTCATTTGATTAACAGGATTCCACAGTTCTTTAACACTGGTGAGATGATAATCAAGGCTCCTTGGCATTAACTTCTTAGTTAGTGAATGCTTTGGAAAATACACTCAACCAGCTTTATCAGGTACACCTGTACACCTGCTCGTTAATGCAAATATCTAACCAGCCAATCACATGGCAGCAACTCAACACATAAAAGCCTGCAGGCATGGTCAAGAGGTTCAGAACAAACATCAGAATGGGGAAGATTTGGGACCTGAGCGACTTTGACTGTGGGATGATCGTTGGTGCCAGGCGGGGTGGTTTGAGTATCTTGGAAATCGCTGACCTCCTGGGATTTGCACACTCCAGAGTTCACCGAGAATGGAGCGAGAAAGAAAAGCATTCAGTGGGTGGAAGTAGCTTGTTAATGAGAGAACCAGAGAAGAACGGCCAGACAGCTTCAAGCTGACAGGAAGACACCAGGAGTTCAGATAACCGTGCATCACAACAGTGGGGTGCAGCAGTGTGTGGCTGAACACACAACACATCAAACCGTGAAGTGGATGGGCTGCAGCCGCAGAAGACCACGAGCATAGGCTCAGTGGCCACTTCATAAGCTGCAGGAGGTACCTAATAAATTGGCCACTAAGTGTACATCTGCTTGTTGTGTGAGCATATTAAATTTGGAGAAACACTCAATGAATATTCTTTCACTGGTATTTAGAATAATTCCACTCCTTCCTTTCTGTGCTGAGACGGGTATTTGGTGTAAATCCTTCATGTCAGACAGCCAGTATTAGTTATTGCCAGGATACAACATAATGCTCCCAGTTACTGCCAGAGCACCCTCTACAGCACCAGTGTGGTTCTTTCTGCACTTTGCACACCCATCATCTTTATGCCTCTTTGAGTGATACATCCTGTCTATTGCAAGCTGCTTTAGTGGCGTTGACTTGTGCACACTGAGAATCCAAGGCTGCCCACACTCATTTCCCCAGTGGATGCTGTAGCTAACAGTCAAAAGAAACCATTGTTCCCCACGTTTCTGGGCTTAATTTGAACTCAGGTCTCAGAAAGGAAAATCTATTATCACCATCCATTTCTCTTATTTTTTAATTTTCTTTCAATGCAGTAATTCCACCAACGTTCTGAAAGGTAGGTCGTGAATTTAAAAACAGCCTCGTGGGATTGGATGTCCACAATAGCTCATGTGTTCCTCAAATGACCTGAGGAAAAGTGAATTTCATTATTTTGATAGTTTCCAGTACTTATCAAGTAGTTAGTTGAGCTCACATAGATATTTCTACAATGAGAGACTGGGGGTGAAGGCTGGAGTGGAAGGAGAGGAAAAAGAGTGATTAGTTTTCCGTTCTCATTAGTTTTACTTCAGAAGCCCTTTCATTCCAGACCAAGAAAATTGTGAGTAAGATAATAGAAGATAACCTCAACCACTGCATTATAAGACCTTAAGACCATAAAATATAGCAGCAGAATTAGGTCATTTGGCCCATTCAAGTCTGCTGCACCACATCATCATGACTGATCCATTTTCCCTCTCAGTCCCAATCTCCTGCCTTCTCCCCGTATGCTTTCATGCCCTGACTAATCAAGAATTTACCAACCCTTGCTTTAAATACACCCAATGACTTGGCCTCCACAGCCACCTGTGGCAACAAATTCCACAGATTCATCAGTCCATGGCTAAAGAAATTCCTCCTCATCTCCATTCTCAGTTATGCTTATGTCCTAGGTCAAAGCAGACCACACTTTATGTGGCTCACGGGCAGTGTCCATAATTATACTGGATAATTTTGCTATCGATATATAGTTGCCTCCCAAAAACAGTAGCAGTGATTTTGGAAATTATTATCTCTTGTGGCTTTTGCCGGTTATCCTCCCTGCTGAAAAGTGTTTGCAAAGGGTGAACTTTTCACTGCAGTTAACGTTTCTACACAAACATGAAATCACCAAAGAGACTTTATCAGCCAATAAATCAGAAAGTATTGCAAATAATCCACCTGTTGGATAATGAGTCTAAGTGATTCTCAGTGGAACCAGTGTAAATCCCTCAACTGCACATGAGGTAGACTGCAGCTCCTTTGTAGCAGGCTTGATCAAACGGAGGGAAAATGGACATATAGTCTTGAAGAGAACTTTCTTCTACGCATTTTTAGTCACTAACGAGGCCAGCACTTGTAGCCCATCTCTAATTGTTCCTAACAAGTTGAGCAGTAGGGTCAGGGTAAATAAGTAAATGTAACACGCACAACGTGCTGGTGGACCCCAGCAGGTTGGGCAGCATCTATGGAAAGGAATAAGCCGTCAACACTTCAGGCCGGGACTCTTTGTCAAAAGTGGTTCATTTGGTGGATGCCATACACTCTCCAGTGCCAATGTGCTGAAGGAAATGAAATATTTGCATTACAGGGTGGAGACCCAGCCAAAGTGGTTGATCTTTTGGGGTTGGTATCCTTGTGCGTTGTTGGAGTTGTGTTTATCTCAACGAGTTGAGAGTATTGTGGCGGCACAGTAGTGGTTAGCAACAACACTTTACAATTCCTGTGACCCAGGTTCAATTCATGCAGCAGTCTGTAAGGAGTTTGTACATTCTTCCTGCGGCTGTAAGGACTTCCTCTGGGTGCGATGATTCCTTGGGCCAAGTGCCTGATTCTCAGTTTTAAATTCCACACAGGCTGCAAGATGTTGTGGATTAAAGTCATTTTAACCATTTTCCAGTGCAGTTATGCTTTGTTACCTCTACAACTAAATCTGCACTGTTTACCAGCCAAACCAGTCTGCTGTGGCATGTCCATTGGCCACAGGCCAGATCCTAGTTGACAAAGAAACCTCATTCTTGGATTCTGCTAGCAGACAAACAACAGGAAGAAATCCAGCAGCCGTAACTTTATTTTACAGGTGCGTCCTCGTTGAACTTTATTTACTTTGCAGTTCCATAGTGTCTCTGGGTACACAGTACTGAATCTAAAGCAAAGAGATTTGTGTCACAGGAGATTATACCTAGAGAACTGTCACTCTCTCAGCATGACTAAATGTGCTGTTCTTCACATAAGCTAAAGACAAACTGTCAAATGAAAACCCTGAAGCAATTAAGTTGTGGGAGGTGCAATTAAATTTTTCTTATTTTCATTTTCACCTGCGTTTTCCCCCTTTTATGACACCCTCTACTGCTGTCTTCTACCTCTCCAATCAGTAGGTCTTTGGACTGTGGGAGGAAACCAGAGCACCCAGAGGAAACCCACACGGTCACGGGGAGAACGTACAAACTCTTTACAGGCAGCAGTGGGAATTGAACCCAGGTTGCTGGCGTTGTGCTAGCCACTGCGTTACTGTGCCTTCCCTACACTTACCCAATCTCCCAACACATATGTACAAATGAGTGGGAGGAAGTCTTGTTTTTATTCATGTGCCGGAGCTGAATTTTCATGCTATTATAAGTGTATAAATGTTAAGCAATTTGTGGAGTGAAATTGCTCCCTACAACCCTTGCGACACAAAATTCTGTTGCTGTTTCTGTGGCTCCACCATTAGCTTCATGTTAATGGCAGCTGACCATCAGTGTGTCCGTGAGTTACAAGAAATAGCTGCATTTGTCCATTAATTCTCCATTAAGCTCACCCAGAATTTTAGGGCTGATGCATAACTAGATGCATTTAATCAGAATGACATTTCTGCAATGTTGCTTGGCCTCTTGCCTTAACTGGGAACAATTGAATCATGGGATCTCAATCTAGAAGGCAGCAAATGAATAGAATTTATTGAGTAAAAAAAAGATTTTCCTATTATTCTTCTGTCATTTAATCCAATTTTTAATTTTTTGGTAGATGTTTAGTACTTAATTTCTGCTACTTCCTCACCATTCTTTTGTTTCTTTCTCAGCCTTTCAATTTCCTTCATGATGGAAATGCGCAGTGCTCCTGGAAGCTACCAGGATCCCAAAATGCCACATTGTCCTCATATTTCCAACAAGTCACAATGCTTTAGCTTTTCATTTGTATGAGGGAGAACACTCTAAAAAGTGGGGTATGCTACGTAACTCCAGCATATTTTGCCCTTGTGTACGTTCAGATTTATAATACTATACAGACGTATATAGCTAGGGTACCTAAGGCTTGGTCGCAGTACTGATTTTATGTATTGCACTGTAAGCAAAACCCAAATTTCATGACACATGTGAGTGATGATAAACCTGTTTCTGACACCTGTCCCCACACCCCTCCCATGATGCTCCACCCTCACCAATCCAGCATTCTTTGATCCTGCCAGGTTTACAAGCTCACTCTCCAGGTTGACAAATACAGAACTGTACCGAAGTCTTAGGCACCCTAGTTATTTATGTGTGCCTAAGACTTTTGCACAGTACTGTAGTAATTTTATATATTGCACTGTACTGCTGCTGAAAAAAAAAATGATGGCATATGTGAATGATGATAAACCCAATCTGATCTGTGAGCTGAGAGTGGGAAGGGGTTAGGGAGAAGGGAATCATGATTGGAAAGAGCGGCGGGGGCGTGAAGCACCAGAGAGACACTCTGTAATGATCAATAAACCAGTTGTTTGGAATCAAATGACCTTGCCTGGTGTCTCAGGGCTGGTTGTGTCTGCACCCGACTCACCCCTCCCTGGCCCTGACACTCCTTCTCTGCCAGCTCCTTCCGCGGTGCTCCACCATCACCATTCCCAACGTCCTTAGCTCCCACCAGATTTACAAATTTGTTCTCTGCCCTGCATTGACAAATACATCACTGTGCAAAATTCTTAGGCACCCTAGCAATATATAAGTGCCTAAGACTTTTGCACAATACTTCTACATAGACCTTATGATATTGGAGCAGAATTAGGCCATTTGGCCCATCAAGTCTGCTCTGTAAAGACACATGTAATCATAAGTACATGAAACCAAGTTTGACTTTTAAGCCAAGTTTGCTTGCTCCTCCCTTTGCCATCTTCCTGCTTCATACTCATATTTTCCTCATTGCTCCTGCCAACCTTTGGAATTGCCGATGGAATTTATCGAAATTCAGCCCTGATCTCTATCAGCGTTTTTTTTTTCCCGTGAGCATCGGTGTCAAGATCAGCACGAGGCTGGGTTCATTCCCTTTGCTGTGTCAGTCTGGTTAGGCTAGTATGTGCGTAACTTTTGGCCCTTTTTTAGAGAGAGGGCAACGTGCATGTAGCTGATAGCCATCAGTGAGTCATGCGGCATTGAAACAGACCCTTTGCCCTTTGAGAAGGCACAAACAGTCGTCTGCCGTAACCCTACATGTTATCCCACCCACATTCCTATTAGCTCCCTTCGGATCACGTACACACTTAGGGCGATTCACAGTGGCTAATTTACCCACCAACCCACGTGCCTTTGGGTTGCTGAGGGGAACTGAGTTAACTGAAAGTTACAGGGAGAACATGCAAATTCCACTCAAGCATCTGTGGAGGTCAGGAACAAACTGCCTCGCTCCAGATGGAGAGGAGCTCCTGCCTACTAACTGTGACAGTCTGCCCACTCATCATGGCCTTCCCAGAATGGCATACACACGAGGGTAGAGTAAGTTTGGTGTGATGCCTCAGAGGCCCGATCAACGGTTGATCGGCATAAAAGGCCATTCGGGGAAGTTGCTGGGCATCCTGTACATTGAGCAAGGAGTTAAATGCTGCCAGGTGCTGTGAGAGGAACTGGAGGGCTGGGAAATGGGTTGTGAGGTGGAGATACGTCTCTACCAAAGGAGATGTAAGACACTCTTTCCCTCTGCTAGCCTGCAGGTTACCCTTGGGCAAGGTGTAGCACCTGCTTAGCCACCCCCCACCGATCAGGGTCAAGTGAAGCTGGGGGAGTAGGTGGTGGATGGTTGTAAGAGCAGCTGGTGTCTATCACAAGTCCTGGGTTTGTGACCACTGAGGCCAGGCAGACAATCTCTGAAGAGTACCGATAATGGCTGGGGCCACCTGTCTTGTAAAGACACTGCCCGGAACAAGGCAATGACAAACCACTTCTGGAGAGAAAATAATTGCCAAGAGCAATCATGGTCATGGAAAGACCATGATCGCCCACATCAGGCGTTCCCAAATTGGAGTCCATGGACCCTTTGGTTAATGGTAAGGGTCCATGGCATAGAAAAGGTTGGGAAACTCTGGCCCACATCATATGGCACAGCACATGAGGATGATGCTGACAGCAGGAAAATGCATCTGCTGAAGTTAGAAGAGGGGGAAAAGGAAAGTGGAGAGCAACTTTATGCCCAGGGATAAGGAATGCAGGAAAAGCAAGAAGAACTAGTCTGAGTTAAAGCGATGAGTTGTCTATTCACAGAAATGATGTGGAATAGCTCTGGGCCAGTGCACTGTCAAAACTGAACAGAGTTAACCCAGACACCAGCCAAATGCGAAGAGAGTCCCAGAACTGTGGCCCTCAAAGTAGCATTTTCACCTGCAGTGCCACAGAGCTTTTGAAATCTAAAATTAACTTTCTGTAATGCAGTAACTATTTCCATAAAAGGAACTTTGCACTAGTGGGATTCTTTGATGCTTTTGCGGAAATGCTTATTCAATTTAAATCTCAGGTGTTTGTTTCCCTTAGTTAAAGGGGCACATGTGAGAGTCACATGCCAAAGAGTAGGAAATATCTGTCATCTAAGGGGAAGAACCTACTGCCTGTGCATCACTCCAATGTAAAACACTGAACAAAAGACTGAATTCCAGATATGTTTCAATCGTACACATTAGCTTTACTCAAAGCTGAAGACAAAATGCTGAGTGTCATAATGGATCTCAGTACTCAGCACTTCCTCCTGTTATCACAAAAACACAGTTCATGACAGGGAACAACTCTCTTTTTTTGCTTTGGCCTTGCCCCACTCACACATTTCACGGTATTGTGGCCTCTTCCTTTAACTCACCTTCAAATGCAAATCGATTTGAATACAAAGGTAATACTTAAAGACCCAAAACAAAGCCTGCTGAATACGTACCTATATCAACTATTGGGATGTTAGAGTGGAAATCTGTCCCTTACAGGCTCAAAAGATTGTGATCAACTAGAAAATTAGCTTAAAATATAATCGGCTGCTACATTGAAAATTTGGTTTTCGATCTCCACTTTCCCACATGCAAACAGAGCCCAAGAGTTCCCTTCAGAAATGCAGAAGTGACTTGGGCCCATCGGTTTAAAGTTTATGCAATTGCGTCAGGAAGATTTTCAGGAAACTTGCTGGGAGGGGATTCTTTGCAACCAGAAGCTGGCCTGTTCTCTATTGTGATAAGATATTTGCCTGATTTCTGAGACATGGCCTCACATAAAGTTCAAAGTAATTTTTTATATATCAGATTATATACCCATTACCTCGTACAACCCTGAGTTTCTTTTTCCCGCAGACATACTAAGCGAAACTATAGAACAGTAACTGTAATCAGGATCAATGAACAACAAACTGTGGAAATGTAAATAAATAATAATAAATAACGAGTATGAAATATCAAGATTAAGTGTCCTTACAGTAAGACAATAGACAATAGGTGCAGAAGTAGACCATTCGGCCCTTCGAGCCTGCACCGCCATTTTGAGATCATGGCTGATCAACTACTATCAATACCCAGTTCCTGCCTTATCCCCATATCCCTTGATTCCCCTATCCATAAGATACCTATCTAGCTCCTTCTTGAAAGCATCCAGAGAATTGGCCTCCACTACCTTCCGAGGCAGTGCATTCCAGATCCCCACAACTCTCTGGGAGAAGAAGTTTTTCCTTAAATCTGTCCTAAATTCTCCCCTTATTCACCCCTTATTCTCAAACCATGCCCTCTGGTACTGGACTCTCTCAGCATCTGGAACATATTTCCTGCCTCTATCTTGTCTAATCCCTTAATAATCTTATATGTTGCAATCAGATCCCCTCTCAATCTCCTTAATTCCAGCGTGTACAAGCCCAGTCTCTCTAACCTCTCTGCGTAAGACAGTCCAGACATCCCAGGAATTAACCTCGTGAATCTACGCTGCACTTCCTCTACAGCCAGGATGTCCTTCCTTAACCCTGGAGACCAAAACTGTACACAATACTCCAGGTGTGGTCTCACCAGGGCTCTGTACAATTGCAAGAGGATTTCCTTGCTCTTGTACTCAATTCCCTTTGTAATAAAGGCCAACTTTCCATTAGCCTTCTTCACTGCCTGCTGCACTTGCTCATTCACCTTCAGTAACTGATGAACAAGGACTCTTAGATCTCTTTGTATTTCTCCCTTACCGAACTCTACACCATTCAGATAATAATCTGCCTTCCTGTTCTTACTCCCAAAGTGGATAACCTCACACGTATTCACATTAAATGTCATCTGCCAAGTATCTGTCCACTCACTCAGCCTATCCAAGTCACCCTGAATTCTCCTAACATCCTCATCACATGTCACACTGCCACCCAGCTTAGTATCATCAGCAAACTTGCTGATGTTATTTTCAATGCCTTCATCCAAATCGTTGACGTAAATTGTGAAGACCATTGATTGTGGTCTTAATATCATATATATAATTAAATAAATATGCTTAATATCTTAGAATAGCGGAGATTTCTTTCATACTGTTGTTGGGCAGGAGTTAGTCTTGGAGAGATATCAGCTTTGCCCTGTGTCCCAGCTACACTCCAACATGTTTAGATGCTCAGGGTGATAATATCATCATCATCATTATCATTATCTGCCATGTCGTATGACATAGATGATATTGGTCGATGACCATGATTGTTCTTGGCAAATTTTCCTACAGAAGTGGTTTGCCATTGTCTTCTTCTGGGCAGTGTCTTTACAAGATGGGTGACCCCAGCCATTATCAATACACATCGGAGATTGTCTGCCTGGCATCAGTGGTTGCATAACAAGGGCTTGTGATGTGCTCCATTTGACCATCTACCACCTGCTCATATGGCTTCACATGACCCTGATCAGGGGGGTAGGCAGGTGCTACCCCTTGCCCAGGGTGACCTGCAGGCTAGCGGAAGGAAGAAGTGCCTTATACCTCCTTAGGTAGAAACAGATATCCATCCCATCATCTTAATATTAATATTATAGCCCTTAATCATCAAGCTAAATAATAAAGCACAGCTTAAGTGAAGGCCCTTCATCCCAGAATGTCTGTGCTGACCATGACGCCAAATTAAATGAGTCTCATTTGACTGCAGATGGCCCACACCTATCTCTTCTCTGCCCATTCACGTGTCTGTCCAACTACTACTTAAACATTGCTATTGTATCCGCTTCTGTCATCTCCCATGATAGTGTCGTGCGTGCATCTCCCTTGCCTCACAGTTCTATTAAACTTCCTCAGATTCAATACCTCTTGGCATTTCCACCTCAAGATAAAGGTTCTTTATATCCTGTATATCAGTCGGCCAATTTGATATATTTCCATTAAGTCACTCCTCAGTGGTGACCACATAAACATACATAAAATTATCTGGAGAAAGCAATTTGTATTCTCCATCCCAAGAAACGTCCTCTTCTATACACTCTCTAATGCAGGGACTCCTAACCTTTTTTTATGCCATGGACCCCTACCATTAACCAAGGGGGGGTCAATGGACCCCAGATTGGGAACCCGCACTCCAAAGCCTCCACGTACATCAGATCCGCACTATCTACTGACGCAGGAGACTATCTGGACTATACCTGTTCCCACTCTGTCACTTGTAAAAGTGCCATCCCCTTCTTTCAGTTCTTCTGTCTCTACCTTGTCTTTATCCTTGCAAGCAGAACAAGTGCCACACCTGCCCATACACCACCTCCCCCACCACCGTTCAGGGCTTCAAACAGTCCTTCCAGGTGAGGCAACACTTTATCCGGTGCTCCCAGTATGGCCCCCTGTAATCAGTGAGACCCGACAGAAATTTGGAGACTGCTTCATTGAGCACCTTAATTCTGCCCACCACAAGAAGTGGGATCTCCTGGTGGTCACCATTTCCACTCTACTTCCCATTCCCATTCCCATTCCGGCACGTCAGTTCATGGCCTCCTCTACTGCCACAATGAGGCTATACTCAGGTTGGAGGAGCAACACCGCATATTCCGTCTTGGTAGCCTCCAACCTGATAGCATGAACATCGATTTCTCACATTCCAGTAATTGCACCCCTCCTCTCTTTCACCACTCCCCATTCTTGTTTTCCCCCTCACCTTATCTCCTTACCTGCCCAACAGCTCCCTCTGGTGCCCCTTCCCCTTCCCTTTCTTCCATGGTCTTCTGAAGTCAAGTCAAGTCAAGTCAACTTTTATTGTCATTTTGACCATAACTGTTGGTACAGTGTATAGTAAAAATGAGATGTTTTTCAGGACCACGGTTTACATGACACAGAACAAAAAACTAGACTGAACTACGTAATAAAAAAAAACACAGAGAAAGCTACACTAGACTACAGACCTACCCAGGACTGCATGAAGTGCACAAAAACAGTGCAGGCATTACAATAAATAATAAACAGGACAGTAGTCAATCCAGGTGACAGTAGACAGCAAGGTGTCAGTCCAGGCTTCGGGTATTGAGGAGTCTGATATCTTGGGGGAAGAAACTGTTACATAGTCTGGTCATGAGAGCCCGAATGCTTCGGAGCCCTTTCCCAGACAGCAGGAGGGAGAAGAGATTGTATGAGGGGTGCATGGGCTCCTTCATAATGCTGTTTCCTTTGCGGATGCAGCGTGTAGTGTAAGTGTCCGTGATGGCGGGAAGAGAGACCCTGATGATCTTCTCAGCTGACCTCACTATCCGCTGCAGGGTCTTGTGATCCAAGATGGTACATTTTCCGAACCAGGCAGTGATGCAGTTCTGTCCTCTCCTATCAGATTCCCCCTTCTCCGGCCCTTTATCTCTTTCACCAATCAACTTCACCCCTCCTTCTCTCCTAGTTTCACCCATCACCTACCGCCATGTACTTCTTCCTCCCCACCCCTTGCCGCTTTCTTATGAATTTACCCCTTCCTTTCAAGTCCTGATGAAGGGATTTCAAACTGAAGCATCGACTCTACTTTTTTCCATAGATGCTGTCTGGCCTGCTGAGTTTCATCAGCATTTTGTGTATGTTCCTCTAGAA
Source organism: Hypanus sabinus (assembly GCF_030144855.1). Lineage (NCBI taxonomy): Eukaryota > Metazoa > Chordata > Chondrichthyes > Myliobatiformes > Dasyatidae > Hypanus > Hypanus sabinus. The sequence goes on along the minus strand of NC_082735.1, from coordinate 30,533,797 downwards.
TTTACTTGGTCCATGTATTAATGCATTTCCAGAAAGAAGATAAAGTATTTTACACAGAAGTGCAAAGCTCAGCTCATTGTTTTATTGCTGTGCATAAGAAATTGTCACAGAGATCGTGCTGTAAGATATATATTACATTTAATAATTGTTCAACAGCAGTGAGGATGATTCACATTGCTATGGCAGCAGAAAAAAATAGAGTGTACTAATTATAAATGTTTCCCTGGTCAGCATTTAGTCCTTTTTCAAAGTTTAGAATTCAATAGGCATGACGAAATAGATGTTGCTGGGTCTGGAGATCCTGAATTATATAGACATATTGAATAGGTTAGGACTTTATTCCTTGAAACATATAAGACTGAGAGGCGATTTGATTGAGGTATACAAAATTATGAGGGGGATACCTAGGGTAAGTGCAAGCAGGCATTTTCCACTGAAGCGGGGTTAGATCACAACTAAAGGTCATGGGTTAAGGGTGGAACATAAAAAGTTTAAGGGGAACACGAGGCTGAAACTTCTTCACCCAGAGGGTCATGAGAGCGTGGAATTTTTCTATGACTCTATGGGTCTGTATGCAGAATGGTGATTTTCCATGGTGGGGTGCCTAGAACCAAAGGATCACAATCTTATACATCAGGAGATAGTTGGGAAGAATTTCTTTTCCAGAGGGTAATGAGGATTTAGAACTCCAAGAGGCCTGTAGAGGCTCAGTCACTGAGTATGCTCAAAAAACATTATTACTCTTCAGCTATCAGTCTCCTGAACCGGCGTGGATAATTTCACTCTGACTCCGCAACCTACGGACTCACTTCCAAGGACTCAACTACTCTCAGTATTTACTCATTTACCCATCTATCTGTCAATCTATTTATCTTTTGTGTTTTTTTTCTGTATTTGTACAATAATGTCTTACTTTTTGCATTGGTTGTTTGTCATTCTTTTTCTGTAGTATTACATTGATTCCTTTGTTCTACTGTGAATGCCTGCAAGGAAATGAATGGTGACATATATGTACTTTAATAATAAATTTACTCTGAACTTTGATAAAAGGGACAAATATGTTTTTAAATTCAGGAAATCAAGGCATAATGGATTGGTACGGAAAAGTAACTTGGAGGTAAAGAAACAGCCATGTTGTTTCTATATGTAATACAGATCTCATGGTCTACTGCTACTTTTAATTCTGAAGTTTTACGCTTGCCTGATCTGTTGAATGTTATTAGAAATTTGTAGGTTTCCAGCATCTGCAATATTTTACATTTGTGTGCAGTCTATATCCTTCACGCTTGCTAAGAGACGACACTATTACAGGCCGGCTACAGAACTGCAACATGTGGTTTAGAAACAGTTAAGCAGCTCTCTGCACATTCTTGGTGACTATTTAAGAGGAAGCATGTAATGGCTAGGTTATAGGAACATAGCAGTGTGTTATTAGCCTTTCAGCTGCTTGAAGCAGGTTCCTTTTTCCTCAGCATAAGAAAAACCATTACAGCTATGATATAAATAGTTCATCTGGCTGTTACAGACTTTCAACAGGACAGAATGTAATCGGTGTGTTATAAAACTGACTATTATGCTTCCGCCTTTGCCTTCTGTGTAGTTCTGGATTTCTGGAAACTTTACCTTCACATAATCAACATCAGGCCTTTAATGAACATTTCTTCCACTGTTCTGACTAAAGGGAGTCCAAATCTCTCAGACTTCAGCAGCTGACATCCTTCTGCCAATTGGATGCCAGCCAGCCTATTTCCCTTTAAATGGATATTTTCTTTGCGCCTTTAGAGGCAGCCAATTTATCACAAGTGTAATATAACCTTAAGCAATATGAATTATTGTAGTGTTGGAATGATTCTTTTTTTTCTTACCCCATATTTGTTAAAGCTGGTAAAAAATTTCTTTCTAAAGTGCAGACACTTTGGCTTTGGGCGGGTTGCTTTTTAAAAGTTGATATTTGGAACATTGTGGGGAGTAGACAGTAGCTGCAGTGTTTCAGCAGTGCAGAGTGCAGCCAAGGCAAAGACTTGGCGTGACTGGATCCCTTTCCAAATGGCGCAAGCAGGCCAACTTCAAACATGTGAATAATAATCTATCTGTGACTGCCTCTGTTAGTCGCTGGAAGAGTCTGTTCCCTCCTAAATATTTCTCTGCCTGTTTATGCTAGGTCTTGTGGCTTTTGCGTGTGTTCAATTATGAGCTGGGCATCTGTGTTTGCAGTTTTTTTTTCAAAAACTGAACATTAACTGAAAAATTTCCTGAATAAAAACTAAAAAAAAATAACAATGCACTATTGGTGCAGTGATATGAAAATTGCCAAATGGAGGGTTGTTACTGTTAAACATATTGGCTAATTTTTGGCAAAAGGAGTCAGAAAACTTTATCTTCTTTTTCTAACCGCCACATGTATACAGCTTTTTGTTGCTGTGCAAATATTACTTCATCCCTATTTTAGATGAAGCTGCTCCTCCTCAATGCTGGAAGTACAGACATGTGTCAGAAGCAAGTTCCCTTCTATTTTAGGTTTGTGGAACCAGAACTTTTTCCTTTACTCTTGGGGAGGTATTATCTTCACTGGAAAGCGAGTTTTCAGCCACAAATTCCTGATACTCTGTCAGGAAGTCAAGTGCAAAAAAAAAAGGCAGTTTGTAATAATGGTGGATCAAAGAGCGACTCTTGGATAAAGCCGTGCACCGCACCTTATGGTGAGTCATGATGCCAATACAGTGGGCACTTGACTGAAGTTGGCATATCTTGCCAACTGGAGACCTGCAGCTTTCCAACCATGGTTCCTCCCTTTCAACTAGACCTTGGGTGGAAGGATTTAATGGAAACAAGGCACTTTTCACCAGAGTGATCTCTCTATTTCACTCCACCTGCGAGAGCAGCAAGAATGCCAGGTACCCCTCAGCCATTAGGCTCCTGAACCAATGTCATTCACATCAACACTGAACTGATTCCACAATTATAGACTCGCTTTCAAGGCTTCTAAAACTCATTTTCTCAATATTATTGATTTATCTATCTACGTATCTATATATCGATCTATTTTTGGTGTAAAATTTACTTATTATATTTACACAGCTTGGTTTCTTCTGCCCGTTATTTGCCAGTCTTTGTGTGTAGTTTTTCACTGATCCTGTTTTATTGCTTTGTTCTACTCTGAAGGCCCACAGGGAAATGAATCTCAGGGTTAAATACGGTGACATATATATGCACTTTGATAATAAATTAACTTTGAAATTTGGACTTTGAGAAGGAATTATTTCTTACGCTTACATGTTAAATGTCCCTCCACTTGTGTTCCATTGTTCTTCCCCACCTCCACTCTGAAGAGCTCGTAGAGAACTTCTGTGAATCATTGAGTCGACTGGGCCTGCAGGAACTGCTCTTTGTAGGGGTCTATCTTCATTAGAATGCCTTATCCTGTTTGTGGTATTTTCTTTAGTTCTCTGCTGAAGAGTCTGTGATTATTGCCTAATGAAGCCAATCATGGCCTGGAGATTCACACCACTGTCCGTAAGGAGTTTGTACATTCTCCCCGTGATCTCTCCCGGTGCTCCAGTTTTCTCCCACAGTCCAAGTATGTACCAGTTGGTAGGTTAATTGGTCTGTGAATTGTCCCATGATTAGGCTGGGGTTAAATCAGGGACTGCTGGATTTGAAGAGCCAGAAGGGCCTATTCTGCACTGTACCTCAATAAATAAAAATAAACTAAATATCATGGCTGCACTTTTGACTTTAGTCCAACGCAATTACATTGCAGGCTTCAGTGTGCATTTACTATGATTGCTGTTGTTTTTAGTTGTTTTGAAGAACATCGTCATCATCGTTACGTGCCGTGTTGCATGACATGGGCTATCATGGTCTTCCCATGACCTTGATTGTTCTTGGCAAATTTTTCGACAGAAGAGGTTGGCCATCGCCTTCTTCTGGGCAGAGCCTTCACAAGGCGGGTGACCCCAGCCATTATCATTATTCTTCAGAGATTGTCTGGCTGGTGTCAGTGGTTGCATAACCAGGATTTGTGATCTGCACCAGCTGCTGATATGACCATCCACCACCTGCTCCCATGGTTTCACGTGACCCTGATTGGGGCAGCAACACCTTGCCCATGGGTGACCTGCAGGTTAGCGGAGGGAAGTACTGACCTACACCTCTTTTGGTAGAGACCTATCTCCACCCTTTTGGCTAAATTTTGAAGATCATTAAATATGAATGCTATTGTTACTTAACCTGTGGAATCACAGTCTAAGAGAAGTAGTAAATATCTGAACTCAACTATGAGATTTTTTACTTTATGATAAAAGAGTGATACATGGAGTTAATTGAAAGATCAAACTAATTCCCTGAATTTTCCATTGCTTTTCCGAAGGCAAAGTAACTCCTGTCAAAGAAATGATTGATTCATGTCAATTGTGCACATTTGTATTCAGTTTAGAACAGACCCGAGCACCAGTCCACTGCCTGCTTAAAGCAAGCTGGGAAATCGTACCTCTGGCTTCCCAGATCTTGTTGCTAGATGATAAGAAGTTTAATACAGTTTACATTTCTCAGATAAGATTCAAGCTAAAGAGAAAGGTGCATGCTGGGATGTTAGGAGACAAATAAAAACAAAGGACTCTATTCAGAAAGCTGCCAAACATACAGCATATGAGCATAAAAAATATTTTCAGTTGTGTTGTATCTTGTCACATTAGGAATTTTCAAAACATGCCACAAAATTTATTATTTACTTTATAAAGTACAGAGACTGTTGGAGAGAAAGTTGCTGTCACCAACTAACAGTGTGACTAAGAGTTGGTCTACATAATTTATGGATTTAGGCAACATACTTCTAAACTCCTATTATTGGAGCTTTACCGTCCCCCTTCAAGAAACATTTATTCTTAAATTGCTAAGTGATGTTTCAAACCACTGTTGGCAGAGCTATTTCAAATTAAACTATGTTGTGATCATCATAGGTATTAAGGTTTGCAAGTTAGGATTAGTTGTAAGTACTTAATTTCATCTCATGCCCAGACAGATTCTTCTGCACATTAATTCTCAATTAACACGTTCCTCAGGTTGTTACCTCACTTAATCTCATAACTTTAAGGATGGGCAGGAAAGTACAACAACTTTTAAGTTGATCATTTAAAGGCTGTCAGTGAAACATTTTATGGCAGACGCTGGGCACATTTACAGCACAAGAACTTTAAAAGAGATTTTTGTCGCTTTTCATCTTTCAGCTGCATAAAGATAAGACGTAGCTTTTGCCAGCTCTGATCCTGGTGTAACTGCTTCACAACTGCCAAATATGTTCAAAAGTAGACATGGCCGCGCTCTGCATCCCCAGAATGTGCTGTAGTGTGGCAAAGTGTAGCTCCTTCTTGATCCAGTTTGGCTCTGAACAATTCAGCATGATTGCAGCCGTAGTTGTTCAGAAGATATTGCTTTAAGAGTTATACCTGCATTGTGCTACTCCAAGTGAGCCCAGAAAGTGGCTTACTCAATCTGTGAGCTTTGTTAATTAAAGACTCGGAAATTCAGAGCAAAAAAATGGACATTTCTTTTGGCTGAAAGGATTTCCTGGTCAAAGTAGACCTGTCGGGAAATTCAGTCAGGTACTCCCAGATATGAATCACATTTGTGTCGGTGACATCTTTCCTGCAGTAGATAGATACCTAAAGCTCTCCGTCTCAGACAGTGCTTGCTTGGTGCATCATGGGGGAAGGGGGTGTGAAATTCAAACTCAGGGTTCGATGCTCATATCAGAATCAGGTTTAAAATCATTGGCATATGTCATGAAATTTATTGTTAAGTGGCAGCAGTACATCGCAATACATAACAATAAAAACTGTAAATTATCTACACTATATATATAGTCGGGTTTTGGAAAGCACTGCTTTCTTGGCTGAACTGTGACTTAAAGAGGCCTTTTGAGTTCACTTCAGCCTGGTGCTAGGAAACTGATTTGGATGGGTCCCTATTCATTCATGCACTTTCCCATTCTCCTTGTTGCTCCCGTTGCTCACTTCGCTTCTGTTCATCAATCATCCACAAGCTTATACTTCTAAGGCATTCACTTTCCCCTCATTCTCCACATCACTCTCCCCCCCCCCAATTTTCAATCATCCAATGGAATCTCCTCTTTCCAGCCTCTGATCATCCAACTCCCAACAACCAAGCCTCTAATAAAGATCATCACACCTCCCACCTCACTGTAGACACTTTTCTTCAAATCCAAACATCTAGGCTTCTTTCTCTTGCTCAAACTTCCTTGCATTCAGCTGTGGTCTTGTCTTACCTTTGTTATAGGGTTCATTCAACAGTTCTCGAGACCTCTATGAGGCAATAAAGGCTTGGATTTTTCAGTCCTGCCTTACAGGCCTGAAGAGAGGTATCTGGCCACTGACAATTTTCCAGCATGCACATTCAGAAGCTACCCCACTGCTCCCAACATGACCTCTGCTCATTTGGATAGCACAATATCACTATTTTGAAATTGCCTTTAATAAATATTTTAATTTGTGAGAGTGAAGACTTCCCAAATGTCACTGTAATCCAGCTGTCTCTTTCTGTAGCAGAAATAACCCACCTGTTCTGAGCGCTTGTGATTCTAGATTCCCATTGCACGATTGACTTCAAAATGGAATTGGAAGCATGCCAGTTAAAGTCATAGAGTCATAGAAAATTACAGCACAGAAACCGGCCCTTCAGCCCATCTTGTCAATGCTGAATCATTAAGCTGTCTAGCCCCATCAACCTGCACCGGGTTCGTAGCCCTCCATACCCCCTACCATCCGTGTACCTATCCAAACGTCTCTTAAACATTGAAATAGAGCTCACATGCTCCATTTGCACTGTCAGCTCGTTCCACACTCACACCACCCTCCGAGTGAAGAAATTTCCCTTCATGTTCTCCTTAAACCTTTCAACTTTCACCCTTAACCCATGACTTCCAGTTATAGTCCCACCCAAGCTCAGTGGAAAAAGCCTGCTTGTTAAAAATAATTGGTATAACATAAAATTACCATACTCTTAATAGTAAGTTTTCACAAGGCAAAATCCTTGAAGGAACTTAGCAGTGGGAGTGGATATCAATGCATTTTCATTGTTCAACAACTAAAATCTAAACATCAACAATAAATTGCTAGCTGTGGATGGTATTCTATTGCTTGTAGTCCTGTGTTAAGGAAAAAAGTAATGTCCTTGTCTGATTCAAATGGACAGTGGTTGATGTTATAGTGTTAACTTACTCTTGGGCCTAACAGTGAAGGTTTTATGAGAAGCTCTCAAAACTGGTGAATCTATGCATAGTTTTGGGAAATGGGACACTGTACTGTTCTCGGGTGCTGTGACTTCTGCAGAAGTTTTATGGGAAAAAGGGACAAAAATATTTAGAGTAGAATGACTCGCGAAATTAGTTTACTAAAATCTTTAACAATAGATTGTAACAACTGCTGCTCTTTAGAAGCAGACGCTTTCTGTGTGCAGATAGGTATCGCAGAATGCTTTTGTCAGGAATAGACTAGAATAAAAATCAGCTTTGCCAACCCCCTTCCAGAGTCCACATGTTGTGCATTTTAACATCTGTACAGATGGTGATCATTTGAGTCATTAATGGTTCAAAATTAGAAGTATAAAAGATGTTCATTACAATGCTTTTAAGAAATTGAATACAATTTTCATTTCATTTAGAAATAAAGCCGATAAGGCAATATAGTATTCAAATTGGAATAAATGGCTTTATTTAGAGAAAGAGCAGAGAATACAGTCTTCGGGCACTTTGAGCCTCACCACCTCTGACCAATTAACCTACCCGGTACATATTTGGATTGTGGGAGGAAACAGAAGGACCCGGAGAAAATCCACTCATCCCAGGGGAGAACATACAGAGACTTCTTACAGAAGAAGTCGGGATTGAGCGTGAACTCCAATGCCCCGAGCTGTAATAACATCGTGCTAACCGCTACGGTACCGTGACGCTCTTGCTGGAGAATCTCAGTTACCTTGACTGAATCTTACAGGTTCAGTTGATCATTCTTTAAGGCAGTCAGTGATAAAGCTATAGTTTTGGCGGAATAATCAATGCATTCCCAAAGTGCTCATGGTCAACTGTGAGTTAGTTCAAACAGTGTTGGGAAGCTAATTGTTTTACACGGATGGCCTTTGTCCACCTTTGTTGTATAGTTTCTTTGGTTCCCTGGTGAACCAGCAGAGGGAGTTGTTTGTTAATGTTACACCAGGCCCGTTTTGCACCCTACCACCCAGTGCTGTCAAAAAGGCCATTTTGAATGACAGAAATATCACGTCAGATTCAGATTCAGAACCAGGTTTAATGCTGGCATATGTCGTGAAGTTTGTTGTTATGCGGCAGCAGAACATAATAGTAAAAACTGTGAAGTACAGTACGAGGTGTATCTATATTGTAAAAGTTAAATAAGAAGTGCAAAATGAGGAAAAAATGTAGTGAGTTAGTGCTCATGGTTCAGTGGCCATTCAGAAATCGGACGGCGGAGGGGAAGAAGCTGTTCCTGAATCACGGAGTGTGTGCCTGCAGGCTTCTGTACTTCCTCCCTGATGGTAGCATTGAGAAGAGGGCATGTTCTGGGTGATCAGGGTCCTAAATGATGGATGCCATCTTTTTGAGGCATCGCTCCTTGAAGATGTCCCGGATGTTGGGGAGGCTGGTGCCCGTGATGGAGCTGACTGAGTCTACAACTTTCTGCAGCTTATTTCAGCGGAACCCCCGCAGCCCCATACCAGGCAGTGATGCAGCCAGTTAGAATGCTGTCCGCAGTACATCTGTAGATCATTGAGAAGCCAGTTCAGATGCATGTTGTTCAACTGAAGGCAACAAAACCTCTTTAATGTTTGCATCTCTAATTATTAGTACACCACCAAGTGATGGTGCACTAATTGACCCTTACCAACCCCATTCTTTTGCCTCTTGTGAAGAAAAGTTCCTCCTTTTACAAAGATTTATTTATTAACTAGTAAAGGAAGATTAACTGGTTAAGGCAAAGAGTTGGAAAACCATGAAGGAAAAACTGAAGAAGTGGAATCAGTTTTAATTGATTACTTTTGCTTCTATTGCAGGGCACAGGCAAAAGCTTGAAGACCAGACGAAACCCAGCACCATTTTCTCGGACCGTTTGAGTGAGCTGGAGCGATACCGGCAGACGGCAATGAGGGTCGGTCCGTCAGCTCCGAGCCCAAGACCGTTGAATGTGCCTAGCCATTTCAGCCCACCAACCCAAACGCAGATCCAGGGTGAGTGGAATATGAAAACCAGGAAACAACTCCAGAAAATCCACAAAGCTGTAAAATATATATACGATTCCTGTTCTGTATTTCACAAAATCAGTCATAGTGGAGAGAGCACAGGGGAGATTCACCCAGATGTTGCCTGGAGGATGTACTGTTAAAGCTTTAGAAAACACTGGTGAGGCTTCACTTGGAGTGTTGTTAGTAGTTTTGGGCCCCTTATCTTGGAAAAGATGTGCTGACATTGGAGAGGGTTCACGGAAATTATTCCAGGATTGAAAGGCTTATCATAAGAAGGGCGTTTGATGGCTCAGGGCCTGTACTCACTGGAATTCAGAAGAATGAGGGGAGAGCTCTTTTGAAACCTATCAAACATTGAAAGGCCTCAATTTGGATAGGATGGTTCCTATGGTAGGAGAATCTAAGACCAGAGGACACAGTGCCAGATAAAGGGACGTCCATTTAGAGTGGAGATGAGGAAGAAGTTCTTTAGCCAGAGAGTGATAAATCTGTGAATTTTTATTGCCAAAGGCAACTGCAGAGGCCTAGTCTTTGACTATACTTAGGGCAGAGGTTGATAGATTCTTGATTAGTCAGGGCGTGAAGGGATATGGGAAGGAGGCAGGAGACTGGGGCTGAGAGGGAAAATGAATCAGCCATGATGAAATGTCGGATCAGACTACATGGGCTGAATGGTGTAACTCTGCTCCAATATCTTATGGAATTGAAAGGTTTCAGTTATGGGGAGTTACAGACTTGGTCTTTCCTGGAGTGAAAAAGATTAAGACCTGATAGGGTATACAAAATAATGGAAGAGAGACCGTCACAAACGATTTTCCCGGTATCAGATACAACAGGAGAAAGGTTTATGGCAAGTGGAAGGAAATTTAAAGGGGATCAGAAGGGACTATTTTTAAAAATTGAGTGGTTGAGATCAGGAACCGGCTACTAGAGGGAATTGTGGAATTAGATGCAGTAGAGTCCAAGTAGAGTCAAGTTCAAGTTGAATTGTCCAGACATGCGTACCCATGAATACAGCAAACGAAATGCATTCCTCAGGGGCCAAAGTGCAAAATACAGTGCCAGCAGTCGTACACAGCGCAAAGCACATATCAGACAGCAGTAAGTCCCACAAAACTATAATAAAGCCCAAGTCCCTGAGTGTCAGGTCCTGTAGATAATAGATGGACGGACATTGTCAAGCCCACAGTAGGCCAGAAAGCTTGTCCTCCACCTTGTAAACACTGGAGGGCAGCACTCTTGGGAAGGGCCAGAACATGGTCACACCACTTCCAGCATCTCTTCCGCTGGGAGGCTGCAACAAGAAGCCCAGTCCATGCTGCACCCGAGGCTACGCAGCTCCCTCTGCCGTCAGACCGGACTTGCCGCATCCTACATGACCGACGCCCACCAGGGCCTCGCATCACAACACAATCACCTGCTGTGAAGGCCGCATGCCGCCTTCGAGCACCGACCCCGACGTCACTCCGTAGCAACCAAGTCCTGCACCTTTGCTATCGAGGAACTTGCTTATGGGATATACCTGCAGCACCTGAAGTTCTCAATATCCAGCAGTGTCTTGTGATCATAAGAAAAAGATGTTCAAAAAAGAAAGTAGGAATGTGGATAGGCACTTAAATAGGCCAGGTATAGAAGGATATAGACCTAACATGGGCCAATGGGATTAGTGCAGACAGGCAAAGAGATTGGCATGGATGTAGAGAGCAAAGGCCCTGATTTTTATTCTGTACCTCTTCATGTTTTCAGGTCATTAGTTCACGTCTCTTGCTCAACCATTGGATAATGTGATCTTAATGACAATTTTTCTCCATAAACAAAGACACGGTGTACAAAAGCGTGGAGTTGTGTTGAATTTTTATTGAACTATGATTAGGTTGCAGCTGAAGCACTGGGCCCCATCCTGGGCCCCTGCAAAGGCACTGGAGAGGCTGCAGGAAAGATGTGCAAAAAATGGTTGCGGGGTTGAGGGGTTGCCGCAGCTGATCAGTCTGGCAAAGTTGGGGTGTAAAGCAGGCTAGGAGGAGCTTTGCTGGAGGTGAAGCATTCTGAAATGTAAATTAAACCACGAGTGGTTGTTCCCATTAGTCAATGGTTTAAGGGTCAAGGGTCACAAATTTAAAGTAGAGGCATTGTAGGCCAAAGGGCCTATGCCTGTGTTGTAATAGTTTATGATACAGGGAACAGTTACACTGTGAGTAATGATGGGAAGGGTAGTGGAAACACAATTACTTGGGACTTTAAAAAGGAAGTGCATTGGCTATCTATCTATTTATTGCGATACAGCACAGAATAGGCCTTTTATTGCACATCTAGCTACACCGCTCAACAAATTCCAATTTAATCCAAGTCTGATCACAGGACGGATTACAATGACCAATCAATGGGGCAACTGAGGGGCAGTCCAGCATGTCTTGGGACTGTGGGAGCACCCGGAGAAAACTCACCCATTCCACAGGGAGGTAATATGGACTAATCTCAGATGATGTCAGAATTGAACTCTGAACTCCAATGAGACTTAACATCAGCATGCTAACCATTACACTACCATGGTGCACTTGGGAAGAAGTCATTTACTAGGCGTAGAGCAAGACAAGGCAATATGACTGACTAAGTTGTTCTACTGACAGCTGGCTTGAGCTCAATGAGTGAAACTGTTCTATAATTCCATGATAAAAACTGTTTATTCTAGTCAGAACTTTTGACATACCCCAAATGGCATGCCTGATCTTTAACCCTTTACCCCAATGCACGGCCGTCTCTGCAACTCGGCCTATGTTTAGATTCCTATTGGCGTCTTGTGATGGCATTTGATCCAGTTTTGTTGAGCTGGTGTAACAAAAACGTATCAGGTCCAGCTGAATTGGAAAATCACTCCTGTTAGGTAGAACAGGAGCTGAAAGCAGGTCAGAGCCCCCAACCATGCCTTCTTGAGATTTTTTAGACCAGTGCTTATGAAACAATGTCAGACTGTATCTCAGAAGTAATGCATAATACACTCATTGTTCTAGCTCCTCCTGATAGACATCAACAATAGATCACCATTATTGATGACTCCCAGACATCCTTAGTAAACCCAGCTGGGTTATCAGCTCTGGAACAATATACTGTATATCATTTATGGCTCTCTGACGATTAAAGACACAAAATGAGTTCATTATAATGGGCCATCTATTTAACCTGCATTCATGTTAAGTGCAATTCAGTGACACGGCACTTGACCGTTTATGTAGCCAGTACCTCTGGGGGGGGGGGTGGGGTGGAGATACGTCTCTACCAAAGGAGGTGCAAGGCACTCCTTCCCTCCGCTTGCCTGCAGGTCATTCTTGGGTAAGGTGCAACACCTCCTTAGCCCCCCACCCCACTGATCAGGGTCAGGTTAATCCATGGGAGCAGGTGGTGGATGGTCGTATGAGCAGCCGGTGCAGATCACAAGTCCTGGTTACACGACCATTGACACCAGGCGGAGAATCTCTGAAGAGTATTGGTAATGGCTGGGATCACCCGTCTTGTTAAAACACTGTCCAGAAGAAGGCAATGGCAGACCACTTCTGTAAAAAAAAAAGTTGCCAAGAATAATCATGGTCAAAACCATAATCAACCACATCATATGACATGGCACATAATGATGATCCCTGTAGTACCTTGGATCAGAAATCTTCTGCAGCTTAATTGTTAGAATGCAACATATTATTGATTATTTGTGTAGTTAGTCATAGGAAAAAGTCATTGAAAACTACAGAATAGGAACAGGCCCTTTGGCCCATCTAGTCTGTGCCGAACCATTTACTCCCATCGACCTACATCAGGACCACAGCCCTCCATACCCCTACCATCCACGTACCTATCCAAACTTCTCTTAACATTTAAATCAAACTCATGTTCAGCACTTGCACTGGAAGATCTTTCCACACTCTCACAATCCTCTGAGTGGAGGTTTCCCCTCATGTTCCCCTTAAACTTCTCACCTTTCACCCTTAACCCATGACCTCTGGTTGTCATCGCACCCAACCTTGGTGGAAGTGGAGAAAGCCTGCTTGCATTTACTCTATTTATACCCACCATATATTACTCATGCACTTTGCAGAAAGCTGAATATTATTCAATAAAAAATGACAAATCATAGAATATCTTAATCCTTTTTTTAACCTGTGTGGGTTTGCATTATGAATTAAATTAAGTAAAACATGAAAATTATCAACCTTTATTTAACTTAGAAGTTCCATCCAGAAACTAACAAAGAAGTTTCAGGAATGTCTTTCAAAATAATATAAGGGATAATGTCAAAAATGAAGCTAATGCCTAATCTTTGTTGATAAACGCATTTCCAATCTAAATGCAAAATGGCAGTAAAAGAATGCCCGGTACTTAGTTGGCTAATCCTGAATTCAAAGCAGAAGTGTGTTCAAGAATGCAAGCCAGGATCAAGAGTTCTCAAATGATAGACCACTCACAATCTCAGAGTATCTTTACGACCAGCAAACGCAGCCTCATTATGCATAGTGAGGATGTTTCATCATTCTAAACTGGAGGGTATCTTTCCCTTCCTGTGTTCTTGACCAAATTATCACATCTAGAAAATATTTAAAGTTCTGCTTGAAAACAGTTTGAGACTTTAATGATATCAGAGTACAAGGCTTGTTCTAAACAATATTTTAAAAAGGCCTTGATGTAAGAGGTTGAAAAGGGGTGGCAGCTGACTAATTTGTGATCTCCATTTTAACCTGCATTCTAGTATTGCTGGATCTTATGAAAACTTATTATTCATGATACAAATCCTCTCTTGCAATTAAATAAAATACACAAACACAGATAAGCAGCATTAATGCACTGTGCAAGAGTGTGATTGTTGATTCGGTGATATATTCGTAATGGAAAGCATATTTAACAACTCGAACCCTCGTTACTATTCTCATCCATCCAGTAATAGACTCCCACACAAGCATTTTTACTTCACGGCGAGTACACCTCCCTTGTTATTTCTCCAGTCAAAACAATTAAGCAGAAGGTGGAGATCAGGCCAATTTATTTTTGCATTACAAAACAAACTCAGACTTTCCTTTTATGAAGCAATCCAAAAAGGAAAAGGAAAAATGATTTCACAAGATAAGCCATTTACCACCCACCTTCATGATGAAGCAGAGCTGCCACATTCATCCCAATGAGCCTTCCTTCTGTGGCATTATGAAAACGTAAATTATATGGTGTGACAATGTGGCTTCCCATTTCATGGAAGTACAACAATCAAGTCGATGACACTCAGTGAGGCCCTTTACACAGAATGCCTGTTTAGGTACTTGAGTCTAGTGGCGACTGTGTTCCTTCATACTGCAGATAAACGAGCGGGCGGCAAGGTTAGTGCTTATTGATAAAAACAGGGTGTCGGGAATATCCAAAAGGTCAGGTACCATCTTCATAGAGAGAAGCAGGGTTCATCTGTCAGGTCAGTGATCTTTCTTCAGATGGGTCAGCAGCTCTCTGTGGATGCTCTCAATCTTTCTGCCTTTGCCTAACTACCATTGATAGCCGTGATGGAGAAACAAAGAGTCACAAAAAAATTACAGCACAGGAACAGGCCCTTCGAGCTATCCAGTCCCTGCTGAGCCATTTAGTCTGTCTTGTCCCATCGGCCTGCTTCCAGACAAGAGCCCTCCATAACCACTACCAACCAAGTACCCATCCAAAACTCCTCTTAAACATTGAAATCAAAACCACATCCACCACTAGCTCATTCCATGCTCTCACCACCCTCTGAGTGAAGAAGCTCCCCCCATGTTCCCCTTAAACAGTTCACCTTTCACCCTTAACCCATGACCTCTGATTGTAGTCTGACCCATTCTCAGTGGAAAGAGGCTGCTTGCATTTACCCTGTCTATACCCCTCATAATCTTGTATATCAAATTTCCCTTCAATCTAATACATTCTCGGGAATAAAGTTCTAACCCATTCAATCTTTATTTATAACTCAGGTCCTCCAGTCCCAGCAACATCCTTGTAAATTTTTTCTGTACACTTTCAATCTTCTTTACATTACTTATATCTTTGCTGTAGATATATATATGTGTGTGTGTGCGTGTGTGTGCTTGTGTGTGTGTGTTTATGTATGCATATATACATACATATCTATACCTATATCTATATATCATCTATATGTGTATACATATATACATTAGTTATATATATTGACATCTCTCTCTCTCTATTTTATATATATATATATAGATATAGATAGAGAGAGAGAGAGAGAGAGAGAGAGAGAGAGAGAGAAATCGATAAATATATATATAGAAATATAATTAATCTATATATTACATACTGTATATATACATCTGATCAATGGTGGTGAACACAGTTCCGGTCTAAACTCAGAACACAGGATAGCAACAGAAAGACAGAACTTCCAGCGCCAAGATTTTTAGCCCTGAAATTTATATATCCACACATTCTTTTACCAACCATTGTCCTTCCATCAAGTGGCCACAGCAGGAAGTGAAGCAGACAAGATGTGAGGGAATGGGGAAGGACACAGATTAGAAAGACTGAACACGATACTTTCGATGCAAGAAACACAAAGCATTACATTAATGCTGGAAATAATTGGCAGATTATGTAGCAATGGAAGAGAAAGTCTCCAGAGGTTGAAATTGGGGGGGGGGAGGGGGGGGGAGACTGCAAATGGTGGCTTACACCAGTTGCTGGTCAGCGCGTCAGGCAATGCCTGTAGAGAAAGAGCAGAATTAATGTTTCAGAGTGAAGGCCATTTGTCAGAATCAGGAGAAAGAGGAGAAATAAGTTAGTTTTCAGTTGCCGAGAGGGTGGAGAAGAGTATACATCAGATGGATAATGTTACTATGGTGATGAAGTTATCTGTTTATTTACTTAAAAGATGGAGGTGACATCTGACCTATTATGTTCCTCCAACATTTTCTGTCTTAACTTTATGATAGATAGTAAGGTTCTCCAAAAGGAGAACCTTGGATGGAATGTTTTTCCTGTAGTCCTAACCTCATGTATTATCAACAATACCATAATTGGCTGAAACTGTATAGTGTTCTGTTCAAGTCACATCTTTGACTGGCAAGTAGAGTAGTGCAGTGGCGGTGTCACTGCCTGACTGTGCCAGAGACCAGGGTTCAGTGTGGATACTGCCTGTGTGGAGTTTTCACTTTCCTCTTGTGTGGGTTTCCTCCAAGTGCCTAGGTTTCCACCCACAGCCCAAAGCCATTTGTGTTGGTAGTTTAATTGGCCGCTGGAGTGAAAGTGAGGCCGGGAGGAGCAGATGAAAATGAGGGAAGGAAAATAAACAAGGGGGATTACTTCAGGAATAGTGTAAATGGGCAGTGATGGTTGGCAAGGACTGGGTGGGTTAAAGTTTTGTTTCTATGCTTTATTTCTCTATGACTGTGTTCTGCACATTAAGACACTCAGTTAAGAGCTTGTTCAGCAAAAATGATTTCTAATATAACAGGCAACGATAACTAAAATCTGTGCAAATTAGGTTTAAAAGGAAGGGATTGAGTAGTGATCTCATGGCGTAAATATATAGATACAGATAAATAAACAAAGTTAACGGATCTGAATGAAAAAGCCTTTCAGAACCTTGGAAGACTCAAAAGCACTTTGCATCCAGTTAGGTGATTTGAAGTCTAGTTATTGCAATGAATAAGAGACTAATTTGCAACACCATGCTCTCAAAATCCCCAAGGATGTGCTGACCAGACATTTAATCTGAGACGCCCAGGACACTCCTCCTTAAAGAATTGTCAAGAGATGGTTTATGCTCACCAAAGAGAGTGGATAGATTTTTCTCAGTTGAGGAACAAATCCATATGTGAAGACAATTGTAATACTGGAAGGCCGGCCTAGATTAGGTGCTGTTATACAAGATCTGAACCCGCAGCTCTCTGACTCAACACTGTGGTAAGCGGGGTGATGGTTGAGGATGGGACCAGGAAGTGACATTTATATCAATTGAGTGTGGCAAAACTCACTGTATAATGGTTTTCGACCACAGACTGGGAAGTTGTTCTAGATAGTCCCAGATTTATAGCATTGCAGAAAATCATTGCTCTAATGGTTACTGTGTGATCCCACAACTTCGTGTTGAATATAAAATCTTGCCTGGAGCATAAACAAATAAGACAAACCCTATGGAAAATTGGTGTGGGCCGTAAGGTGGGGTTAGCTCCTGCCCACATACGTTAATTGTGCAGTTATTCAGAGTAATGACTGTAGATGCTGCTAATAATAATTTACGGCTCCATAGATTAATAACTTTCCAAAATAAACCCTTATATCATCTACTAACTGAATAAGCAGAGAAAGCTTCTTTGCAAAATATCTACAGTGCCTGTGCTCTTTTGTGTTCTAATATAAAAATGTTATATATAAAATGTTCTGAGTTAAATTTAGGAAACACAACAAAGTCTACTTTTACAGGCTCACAATGTACATACGTTTCATTGCAGCATACAGTAACATTCTACTTATTGGTAACTATTATAACCTGCTCCGGGCTTTGTTTCTGCGAGCTCCGTGTAATGACTGATGCTGAGGCTGTGTGTCTACGGACAGCGTTCGTTCTGAAGGCCATCGCTTGCTTTTATTGTTTGCACAATTTGTGTTTTCTTTTCTCTCTCTGTGCACTGGGTCTTATATAGGTCCTTTCAGGTTTCTTGTTTTGTGGATACTTGTAAGGAGCCGAACCTCAAGGTTGTATAAGTTGTACAAACTTTAATAATAAATGTAGTTTGAACTTCGGACTTATTCTTGTATAGAAATCTGTTTTGGCAATAACCATCTATCTAGGGTAGAGCATCGTCATCATGAAAAGCCTGCTATGTTGGTAACATTTAGGGCAGCAATGATGGTCCTCCATCTCCCTCTGTCCTTGGCCATCTTCCTCTATTGTGCCCCAGGTGTGGCGCAGGCTCCTCTTTCTGCCTCTACAGTACGACGTCAAGTTGTCTTTGGTCTCCCGCGTTTCCTCCGCCCTCTAGGGGTCAGATGAAGCGCTGTCTTGATGATGGAGTTGGCCTGTCTTCTCATCTCGTGCCCAATCCATCTCCGTCGCTTCCTCATGGTGATTGTGGCCATGTCCTCTTGATGACAATGAAGGAGTGGGGCAGGGCTGGAGTTCTTTCTTGGTGAGAAAGTATGGAGGATCTTCAAGAGGCTCATGGTGTGCAATGACGACGGCTTGGCAAAGTTGTTCTCTGTCATCCAGCATTCTGACACGTACAGGAACGTGGACAGATCTCAGCTCTGGTCCAGTTCACGTGGGTGTGGACGCTGTACTTGGTTGATCCCCATATGCTGCTCATTGATCTGTTTTGGCAATATCAATTGATCTAGCCAGGCAGCCAACATACACAAAACACTGGAGGAACTGTACACATCAGGCAGCATCTATGTAAGAGTCAATGTTTCAGGCCAAGACCCTTCATCAGGAGAAAGGGTAGTGTTTAGCTTACTTAAGGGGTGGAGGTAAGGACTGTGATGTAGATTATAGCAACATAGAGAAAGTATCTGTTTGAGGGCAAGCTGCAGTATGTGTAAGTTAAAAACCGATGGGTCAAACAGATGTTAAAGTGAATGATGACATCCGGTTGCTGACTTCAGCTGCAAAAACGCAGATCGTAAATTCCAGAGATGAAGGCCAGGCTACCTTGTTAATGCATTGCTTTCCACTGTGTGGGCAAACAGGAAGGAATCCCATATTTCCTTAGAGTAAGCACAGAAACACGCCCTTTTGCCCATCTAAACTGACGAGCCACTTGTGTTGTAGAAAAGCCCATTCAACACAGCAAGTCTATGGCAGCTCACAGAGCAGTCCCATTCCCCACTAAATTGCCTGTTAAATTATTCCCATATTTTACCACTAACCAACATGCTAGAGCATATTCATAGCAGCTAACTAATCTGCCAGTCTGCATGCCTTTGGGATGTGGCAGCATTTGGGGAAGTGAGGAATCAGCTTGGAATTCAGATAGGGTTTAAAGTTGAGATCAGGGGTTCCAAACTTTTTATATGCAAGGGTCCCTACCATTAACTGAGGGATCCATGGACCCCAGGTTGGGAACCCCTGGTTTATATCCTTCCATTTTACAGGACAGATGAGAATCCTCCAATAGAGTTCAAAGTGTGCGATGTTAGTCAAAGAAAACAGGTTGAGTAAGTGACGCTGGTGGAACTAATTGTGATTTCCAGAATTTTCCATTCTTGGAATGCCTGCCCCAGATTCTCAGAGCAACAGCTGAGTTTGTTTTAAGTAGTAGCCAATAGTACAGTCACAGGTACATGTAGATCCCACCTCTGCGGAGACCACCCACACTAGCTTGTGTATGGAATAAACAGTAAAGTGCTTATGTCTGCTGTGCACATGTAGTGTTTGATGCACGCAGGCTCAGTCTCCAAGCAGGCATCGTTTAGTAAATAGATGAGGAATTTAACCCTCTACTCGTGCAAGCTCTGGGAATAGCTGAACTTGAATGGAAAGAGTCAGTTTCCGAAAGCAGACGATCTTGAGGCAGCTTTAACTCCATTGTTACTGCAAAGGACAAGGCAATGAGCTGAACAAAATGGCTTCAGTTCCAGTTTCGAAGTAGCATGAGGCTGCTTCGAAACATTTCTTCCAATTAATTAATTAATTAGTTTTTTGTTTGCTTTCTTGCTTGTTTATTTATTCACTTACTTACTTACTTATATATTTATTGAAATACAACACATCGATTTAATCCTAGCATAATCACGAGACAATTTACAAATGACCAATTAACCTACCAACAGGTACATCTTTGGACTATGGTAGGAAACCAGAGCACCCAGACGAAAACCAAGCAGTCAAGGGGAGAATGTTCAAACTGCCTGCAGTCAGCAGCGGGAAATGAACCCCAGTCTCCTGTATTGTTAACTGTTGCACTAATTCCTACGCTACCATGCCGCCCTACGTGGGACAAGAGGATCAGGATCACACTTCTCTAAACCCAGCAAAGAAAGTTCTGGAGCTCTGCAGCCAGGATCCGTCCCTTCCCACTCAAGAGATCCCACCAAATCCTGCCCAAGCCACACGACCAACCAGTCGGCAAGTTTCCAACAGATGTCAAGCAGCAGATTTCTAACAATGTAAATCAGGTGTAACTGTGCAACTGAAATAGGTCTTCATCTATCTGTCTCACATTTCTTCTCTACATTTTGCCACACCCTGCATTTTCATATCCAGCTTCACTTTTGACTCCACCCTGTTACCCAGGACAACTATTTCCCCTTATATTTTTTTTGCCATTCCTCTCATCCTAACCGTGAATGCAATTAAGTTTTGTTTTGCTGAATAAGCTATGAAGAGAGATTAGAACAATGACTGGTGCAGTAAAGGAGCATCCTCTTTATTTGGGAAGAGGATGGTATCTTCTTTGGAATCCAACTCAAATCAGCTATTGTTTCCATACTGCCTGAAGATGACGCTGACTCTTTATAATGCTGGCGTTGTATTGGATTCAGCGATAAACTTCCATCTACTCCTGAACCAGTACTGCCTAATTCTACATCTAGAATACTGACTGACCATAGCCCTTTCCTTGGTTCCTCTGCAATCGAATCCCTTATCCATGCCTTTGTTAATAGTCTGGACGTGACTATTATAATGCTTACCTAGCCATCTTCCTGCCATGTCATCTCTGGGTTATGAACCATCTGACTTGTAGACACTCTCTGCATATGAACAAGCTCCCAAAATATTAAATTGAAAAGTTTGACATAGTGTATGTCTATAAGTTGATTCTTATAAAGATCACTATCCTCTTTCCCCATGCTTCCATATCAGTTTTATGTGCTTTTGATGCCATTCCTTGCAATATTGTGGAGGTGTGGTTACTGAGTTATATTGAGTTATTTTTATCGGTTTTCCAACTTATGGACAAAATGGACACCTATAAAATCATAATCTGTTCATTCCTCAGAAACAGTCTTGTGCTGTTGAACTTCTTTTTTCCAAACCCTTCGAGAGCTTCACACCCTCTTCATCAAACTCTATAATCTTTTGCAATCACTTTGCTTTACAATTCTGGCCTCTTTATTTGAATCACTCCATTATTATTCTCTGTGTTTTCGGCTGTCTTGACCTTAATCATTGCAATTCTTTCCCTAAATCTTCCCAAAAACTCAAAGTTCAAAGTAAAATTATTACCAAAGTACATTTATGTCACCATATCCAACCCTGAGAACCAAATACAGAATCAATGAAAGGCCACCCAACTAGGGTATTCAACCAGAGTGCAGAAGACATTAATATGCAAATACAAAAAGAAGAAATAATAATATAAATAAATAAGCAATAAATATTGAGAACATGAGATGAAGAGTCCTTAAAAGTGGTTGTGAGAACATTTCAGTGATGGGGCAAGTGGAGCTGAGTCAAGTTATCCCCTTTGTCCTTGGTGTTGGCACTTGTCTGTGATGTTTCCTCCATGAAACCCAGTAACACTTTATAAAACAACTTGGTTTTTTTTGGAGTTAAGTTTGAGAAGGATTTGTTAAATTGGTGATCAAGAAAATAGGCAAATTGAATTAATTGTGGATTGTACATTAAATGAGATGGCCCAGTCTTTGGGGGGGGGGGCATTTTTGATCCTCTTTTACTAGAGATTGTTCTGCCTTGTCTGCAAATTTCTCATTTTTGATTACTTACGTAATCAATGTAAATAACGATTCAGCAAACTATATTGCAAAAATAAAATTAACAGACCTTATAATATTAAAGGGCTCTTTTTGCACAAATCATGATCATACTTTGACATATGTTATAAGAAATTCTACTGTTTCATTCTGACATACTTGATGATTGATGAGTCTGTGTGGCACTCCCTGCTGCAGGCAGGCAGCCAGGTTTAATGTTTGTTCATCCTAATAAAAAGTCAAAGTAGGGAAGTTCAGTCAATTCCTTGATGAAGGAGCTAGACCTTTCATAGTCAGGGCATCTTGGAAATCTAACTATGACACTTTATATTCTGGCTGGGTAGCCTCCAACCTGATGGCATGAATATCAATTTCCCCTTCTGGTAAATTATTTTCTCTCCCCCCTCCCCTCTTCTTCTATTCCCCACTCTGGCTTTTTACCTCTCTCTACTGTGTGCCACCTCCTCGGGAACCTCTTCTTCTTCCCTTTCTCCCATGTCCATTCTCCTCTCCTTCTTCTCCAGCCCTTTACCTTTCCCACCCACCTGGCTTCACCCATCACCTTCTAGCTTGTCCTCCTTCCCCTCCCCTCCTCTTTTCAGTCTGCCACCTTCCCTCTCCCGTTACAGTCCCGAAGAAGGCTCTCAGCCAGAAATGTCGACTTTTTATTCCTCTCTATAGATGTTGCCTGACCTGCTGAGTTCCTCCAGCATTTTGTGTGTGTTACTCTGGATTTCCAGCAGCTGCAGCTTCTCTTAGGTTTATAAAAGTTTCATATTTTTCTTCAAAGAAGACCGCTGGAAGGAGTGTTCTCCAATCCTTCCATACTCAAAAGTTTTCACTCACCTGCCCAAATGTTTATTGCGTTATATTACTTGGGAGTAGAATGCAAATGCAAGTGAATCCCTCTCTCTTTGTAAGTGTTTCCTTTCTCTAGAAGCACAATGCATTGAAACCAGTGCAAGCTCCTTGGTGTGAGCTGAACCCAAAACAGAAAGTATAATGCTTCATCTACTTGGCACGGTTGGCAGTGCCATCTCACTCTGTTCATTCATTATGTGCCGTGCTTTATGACGTGGGTGATTATGATCTTTCCATGATTGTTCTTGCAAATTTTTCTATGGAAGTGATTTGCCTTCTTCTGAGCAGTGTTTTAAAAGTTGGGTGACCCCAGCTATTATTAATACTCTTCAGAGATTGTCTGCCTGGCATCCGTGTTTAAATAACCAGGACTTGTGATATGCACCAGCTGCTCATATGACCATCCACCACCTGCTCCCATGACTTCATGTGACCCTGATTCGAGCAGGCATGCCTAAGCAGGTGCTACACCTTGCCCAAGGGTGACCTGCAGCTAGCCGGGGGGTGGGGGGGGGAAGTGCCTTGCACCTCCTTTGGTAGAGATGTACCTCCACCCCGTCACCCAGAATGAGAGAAAAGGGAAGGCAATAAGCATCACCTGCTGAGTCAGCAGGAATTCCAAACAGCTGGAGGGGCAAACAACTTCTATAATAAATGGGAAAAATATACTTTTCCACATACTTTTCTTTAGATCAACAAGAATCATCATGATGTAACATGTGCCATTATCTGGGGGTCAAGTCTTTGAAACGTGCACGGAGAAGGAATTAGCCAAAATGGCAAAACATTGGCCACAAAAAAGTAGAAAATTCTTGTATACAACTACATTGTTCTTTGTGTAAGGCTTAGGCTGCCTTTGCATGCTGGTCCATTTGTTCTGCCTTTGATGACCATTTCACACTGAACTCCCAATACTAAGTATATTTGATAAAATGCTCTAATGTCTGGTGAGTAGTCTAGGAGAAATGCAGGTGTCTATGAACTACAAGTGTAAACAAAAATAATTTTCATTGTCTCTGTACAGATCTTCCTCAAGTGTTTGACTGGATGAGTTCCAAGAGAGTAGAATTAGGTA
This sequence comes from Hypanus sabinus, assembly GCF_030144855.1. Taxonomy (NCBI): domain Eukaryota; kingdom Metazoa; phylum Chordata; class Chondrichthyes; order Myliobatiformes; family Dasyatidae; genus Hypanus; species Hypanus sabinus. The sequence goes on along the minus strand of NC_082735.1, from coordinate 30,509,925 downwards.
TCTGACTGAAACAACTCAGAATGGTGATTTCCCTTACATAGTCTGCTGACCAGTGTGGTTAGGCACAGTCACCTCCATGTCAGAAAGCCCAAATGAAGTATTTATCTGGGTTGTGGCCACTCATGTGTGTGTGTGTGTGTGTGTGTGTGTGTGTGTGTGTGTGTGTGTGTGTGTGTGTGTGTGTGTGTGTGTGTGTGTGTGTGTGTGTGTGTGTGTGTGTGTGGTGTTTTCTATTCACATATACTCTACCGATGTTAGAATTTGACTCATTATGTGATCCTGCCAGAAGGTCATCTCATATAATCTCTGATAATTTCATATTAATCCCAGTTCATTCACATATTTCGATTTGTTGTTCAATGCAAAGTCTTTGGGGATAAAGGCAACCTTTGCTTCATATTCCTATTTTTCAGCAGAGTTGTCTATTGTATAAGCACAGAAGGTCCATGCACTTATAGTAGATGGCATTTCATTTTTTTTCCATTTTCAGAAGCTGGTAAACCAGTTGGTCAAAGTGCAGTATTGTTCAGTGAAATGCCATGTGTTGATGACGTGATTTACTTGCGTTCTCGCTAGTGCCGGTGGTTAACGCAGTTGCTTCCAGTGGAATGAATAGCTCCCGTCAAAATGACCATGGGTGTGTATAGACCATTGCTTCTCTAAAAGTCTGGAACTGCATTGCCTCTTCATGATTTCCACAAGAACTGTGTTATAAACACAGTGAAAACTGAAAATGGCAGCTGGCACTGTGAGATGAAGGGTTATTAATTCAATGCCACTTTACCTAATGCAACAAATCAGTTTGGATTTTCCACCAACCCATTACTCAATGTGAGAAATCCGTTTGGATTGTCCACCAAGTCAGAATCAGAATCAGATTTATTATCACCGGCATTTGACATGAAATTTGTTAACTTTGTGGCAGCTGTACAATGCAATACATGATAAATATTTTTTAAAACACCTGAATTACAGTAAGTAATGATATATAGTAAGTAACATACAGTAAGTTTACATATATGTATATTAAATAGTTAAATTAAAAATAGTGCCAAAAACAGAAATAATAAAAATGAGATAGTGTTTATGAGTTCAGGAATCGGATGGCAGAGAGGAAGAAGCTGTTCCTGAGTCATTGAGTGTGTGCCTTCAGGTTTCTGTACCTCCTCCCTGAAGGTAGCAATGAGAAGAGGACATGTCCTGGGCGATGGGGGTCTTTAATGATGGACACCGCCTTTCTGAGGCATTGCTCCTTCAAGATGTTTTGGACACTATGCAGGCTAGTACCCAAAATGGAGCTGACTAATTTTACAACTTTCTTTTGCTTCTTTTGATCCTGTGCAGTCGCAGCCCCCCAAGCCCCAACCCCCCATACCAGACAGTGATGCAGCCTGTCAGAATGCTCTCCACGGTACATCTGGAGAAGTCTTCGAGTCTTCTAGGTAACAAACCAAATCTCCTCAAACCCCTCCTGAAGCATAGCCGTGGTCTTGCCTTCTTAATAGCTGCATCGATATGTTGGGACCACTGATTAACAAAGTAAAGAATTTAAGCTTTTATGTATAGCCGACCTTCTTCAGTACTTAAAAGTCATGTCATATCTTCTGGAAACTGACAACTCCATTGTATGAAGTCGGACTACTCCCATTTCAATAATCAATTTAAGATGTATTACATACTGCTAATGACCCTGCTGCTTCTGTCCTGATGTTTCAATTATAATTAAGTATGAAATTTAGCAGAGTCTGCCCTTTGCCTGCAGAGCTAGTCACAGTGACTATGCAAGAATAGTAGTGAACAAGTCAATGTTTAAGTAATTAATCCTGCACGTGACGAAGGAACCTAATAGGTAGTTTGCATCTCCATTGCCTGAGGAATTTGTGAACATGCCATAGCAGGCTCTTTTGTACACACACCATACACTCAGCCAGGGGATGTCTCGTTCTACATTGGGAGCTGAAAATACTTGTGATATTGGGACAGGGTGTACATTTACTTAAAAATAAGCAATCCTGCTGGCTTTGTAAAGCACATTGCCTGCATGTGGTTGTTTAACTAAAGATGAAAGGGTTCACTTTAATTCATTGTTTCTGGCAATAATTTCCTTTAATTATTGCCTCACGCCTACAGTCCACCCTAAAATGCAGGCTTAATATCACCATTTAATTATAATGGTTATAACTCATCTCAAATGCACTGATTAACAGGCCGCCCCTGCGGAGGCTTGCTTGTGTCCCTGAAGGGTCAGACTAAGGTTTTTCTACAAATGACAAGGATCCTAGCTCCGTCTCTAAACACTCCTCTGGAGTTCTGTCTCGTTCCTTACAATGCACAGTCAGCTGATTCCTTCTTAACTCATCAAGATGACGTGCAGCCCTTCTTCCCTAAAGTGCTTAAAGGGGTCAGCTTTATTTGTCACGTGTGCGTTGAAACATTGCAACACACACGGAAGTGCATCCTTTGCACTAAGTCAGCGTGGATTGTGCTGGGGGCAGCCCACAAGTGTCACCACGCCTGCGGTGCTGACTACTTACTAGCCCAACCTTTATGCCTTTAGAATGTGAGAGGAAACCAGAGCTAACGGTACAATCAAAAGTTTGTGACCGCGTATTTTTTGAACTTTTTCAAAGTTCCCAACACCTGTCATCTCATCAATGTGCATTTTTCTTCCGTGGATCTGGAGTTGAGAGAATTCAGAAGAAAACATTTTGGACATCATTTTAACCTCCCACAGTGAGCATGAAACCAATGGAATGGCAGCTTCACACCCTATCCATTGACTTGAGGGACATACGGACGTAGGCTATGAAAACCAGTATTATTTCTTGAGTGTAAGAGGATCCCTTAGGAGAACGTATACTCAATTCCAGTGATTATACCACTACTACTACACCTATACCCAGGATCATCAGCTTCCCTTGCGTACTCAGGTTAAAACTGTCCTCTTCATCTCCCCTCAATTCCACATTGATTTCAGGGGGCGCTTACCTTTTTGGCATCCATACACCTGGATTTTAACTGCAGTATCTAGTCAAGTCAAGCCACTTTTTGTTGTCACTTTGACCATAACTGGTGGTACAGTACACAGTAAAAACGAGACAATGCTTTTCAGGACCATGGTGCTACATGAAACTGTACAAAAACTACACTGAGCTACGTAAAAACAACACAGATAAAAGCTACACTAGACTACAGACCTACCCAGGACTGCATAAAATGCACAGAACAGTGCAGGCATTACAATTGCACAATGTTTGCACCACGGTAGTGTAGCATCTAGTGTGATACTATTACTGCTCGGGGCATTCTGGAGCTAGGAGTTGAACTCCAAAACCCTCTGTAAAGATTCTCTGAAAGTCCTCCCCATGGAATGAGAGGGTTTTTCCCGGGTGGTCCAGTTCCCTCCCACAGTCCAAAGATCTACCAGGTAGGTTATTGTAAATTGATTAGGTCAGGGTTAATTGAGTTTGTTGGGGGTTGCTCGATGGCTAGACCCAAAGGGCTGGAAGGGCTTTCTCTGCGCTCTATCACTCTAAAAAAAATAAACAATAAAATGTTTTCAGTTTGGTGGAACTTGTCACAAACTCAGTTTTGCCACTCTGTTGCAGCAGCTCCTCTTCATCCTAAAGCAAGAGAGCACGGTTGCGTCCCAGTTAGCACAATGCTTTTACAGTGCCAATTGTAAGGTCAGTGTCCAATTCCTGCCGGGGTGTGTACGTTCTCCTTGTGACTGTGTGTGTTTCCTCCTGGTGCTCCAGTTTCCTCCCACATTCCAAAGATGAAATGTTAGGTTTGTTTGCTTATCTATCTATTGATTGATTGATTGAGATACAGCATAGAATAGCCCTTCTAGCCATTTGAGCCATGGTGCCCAATAACCCCTGATTTAACCCTAGCTATGGGGCAATTGACAATGACCAATTAACCTATCGGTGGGTACGTCTTTAGACTGTGGGAGGAAACCAGAGCACCCGGAGGAAACCCATGCGATCATACAAACTCCTTACAGTTAGCAGTTGGAAAATTAACTGTGGGCACGCTTTGTTGGCACTGGAAGCATGGCAACACTTACGGCCTGCCCCGGAACAATCTTCACTGATTTGATTCGGCGCAAAGGGGATTCTTTTCACTGTCTGTTTCGATGTACATGAGATAAAGAAAGCTGATCTCTTTTTAAAATCATTATGGACTGCTTCCCTTAATCCCACTCACCAAGGTCTTCTCACATCCCTCTCTAGCTCTCCAGAGTCCCTTCTTTAATTTTTATTTAGTGATACTGAGTGGAGTAGTCCCTTCTGGCCCTTTTTTGGATCACTTCACTATCAGGGGGCTGTGATAGAGGCTAGTACTTCATGGGCATTTAACGGACTCCTAGTTAGGTATGTGGATGAAGTCACAACACAGGACTATGGGATATGTAGGAGAGAAGGTTTAAATTGATCATGGAGTAGGTTAAAAGATCAGCACAACATTGAGGGATTTGCACCATTCAAAGTTCTACATCATTGGCTCTGTAATAGGATAAACAGCCTGCTAAAGGGTGCAAAAAGTTATCTTTCTAAAGGCAATCAAGGTCTGCAAAGGTTGGCCTTTAGAGACCATTTGGCATACTTAACATGCCCTACTGCCTGAAACAGCCAAGCCCGACCCCCAACCCACTCCCCACCAGCCTGCTGTGGCTCATTGCTCTCGGATTGGCACGAGGTATGAAGTGGTCATTTTCCCTGGGCAGATATCCAGGTTCAACAGCGCCACTCCAGCTCATGGGAACTCTCACTATCGGTCAGATCTCCAATGCATAGACGATGCTCGAAATAGATTGTGAATCAATGGCAAAGCTAACGGAAGTGAAGCCTCTTCTGGAAATCAACAGGGAGCAAATGAATTTGTAACAAAAATGAGACTAAGGCAGAAATGTTTCTGCCTCTTAGAAAAATATAGAGTTAAGTAAATTCAATATGAAAATGTATTAATGACTAATTAATTTTTTTAAAAAGCTGGTGTGCAATGGTTCATTATTATGACCTGTTTGTTGATTGGCTGAACAAAGGAGGACTTTTAGTAATAGACTAAGACAACTGCACTGCTCCAAAGAGCGCCATATGAGGTCATGTTTACCCTTGGCTATTTGGCTCTATAATGAGTCAACCTATAGCCAGGGAAGAGATGACCCCCACCCCCCCCCTTCTGTTTGACTCTTTGAGGTAACATTTCTTTTATTTTTTTCTTACTTCTCTTCTTAAGTTTGTATATCTGTGCACTTGTAATGCTCCTGTGACATTGTAATTTCTTTTGGAATCAACAAAGTATCTATCTACCTGATTCAGATCATTTTAGAGCCATTGCATGTAGACATCGTGTAGACTGACAGGTCTGTTGCAGTTGTATAAACTACACCGCATGGAAAATTGCTGTAGTCATGGAGTTTCCGGCAGTACACAGTCTCTTGCCCGGCTTTGTGACTCAGTGTATTGGCTGAGTACTTTCCTGTTTGGGTTTTGCAGTCCTTCATTGACCAGTGGTGTTGCTCAATACTGAAGCAGTTCCTGATTACTTATGCAGAGTTCTGTATGCACAAGGCTCTTATTCAGCAGCAGTTTAAAATATGAACATGTTTATATTTTTTTTTACAATGATGCAGCTGGATTTCACAATTACTTCCAAATGATGCTGCTCTGAACACAAACAGTTCCAGTTTTTTAAAAAAACAAGAACTCACAGCACATTCCCAGTTCATTGAGTTGATCTTCTAACAGATCCTTCTTTGATTTCATAAAGTTCTCATTTAACCCTTTACTGGTTTGATATTAGTTATAACTCCCTTAGTAATACTGTCAAATTTATAAATCTGTTGTAAGGAGATGCAATAACCACAATAGAAACAGCAAAGCTCCCTGGACTGGAATGCGATCGGTTAATGCTTATGATGGTCAAGAAGCAGTGACGTGAACTTACCCTGAATAATAGCACCATGGGATCTCTTAAATGGAAGAGACTTCATTTAAACTACATCAGTGTAGAGCGCAGAATCAGAATCAGGTTTACTATCACTGGCATGTGTCATGAAAGTTGTTGTCTTTGCGGCAGCAGTACAATGCAATTCATAATTATAGAGAAAAACATGAATTGCTGTAAGTACATTTATAATAAATAGTTAAAAAAGTAGTGCAAAATTATAAATTAAAAGTAGTGAGGAGTTCTTCGTGGGTTCGTTGTCCATTCAGAAATTCGGTGGCAGAGGGGAAGAAGCTGTTGCTGAAATTTTCAGATTCTTTAACAAAGTTGGCTCCATACTTAAGCCAAAGCATTGACCAGCAGCCCATCAAATATTAACCTTAATTTTTCTCTCTCTCTCTCTCTGTCCCTAGGCAACTCTGAGATCAGCCCATTCACAGACCCTCGTCAGTTTGAGCGCCAGTTTCCTGGACTGTCTTCACTCACAGAGTCGCGTTTCTCAGATCCGCGTATGCACTATCCTGGAGCAATGTCTGCTGCCGCCTTCACCTACTCCTCTACACCATCCACAGGGGGCATTGGTGGCATCAGTATGACAGGTATGGCAGCCACCGCTCGCTATCATACCTACTTGCCACCACCTTACCCTGGATCGGCCCAGAACCAAAGTGGACCCTTTCAGACCACCTCCTCGCCATATCATCTGTACTACGGTACCTCTGCTGGATCATACCAATTCTCCATGGTTGCTGGAGAACGCTCACCCACCAGAATGTTGCCTTCCTGCACCAGTGTATCTACTGGAAGCACACTTATGAATCCCAATTTGGCCAATCAGAATGATGTCGTGGATGCTGACGGCAGCCAAAGCAATTCTCCAACAGCTATGACAGCCACGGGGCGCATCGACGAATCAGTCTGGAGGCCTTATTAGACAACCAAAGATGTATGAGCAGCAGTAATTGTTCAAAAGTCCATGATATCTTCTCTCTATGCACTGTAATGAATTCGAGCTGTAGTAGGGAGAATAGGTGGAGAGAAAAAATATCCAAAAATGTCCATGTATTAAGTATGATATTTGGCTAAAGGCACGTATTGTATATACTTTCAGTTAATAGATAAGCCATCATGGAAAACAATCAGCCCACCTTACAGTGGCGAAATGGCCACCAAATCAAAAAGACTTCCAACCAAAGGTGATTACCATCACATTTCATAAGTAACAGGTGGCTTGGCGTAGGTTGGATGTGATTAGTGTTTTGGCCTCTTACAATGATCAGCTGCTGATCATTTGTGGTTATATAGTTGGCAGTGCCTATATGGATACAGGATTATTTTCTGCTATGGTGTGACCATAGTATTTCTGCACTTGTGTTTTTTTATTAACTTTATCAAAAAGATAGTACATGGACAGAATTTCTGCAACGATCACATTCAAGGTTGGCATTCAGTAGACAACAGAAAATCTTGCAGTCCACACATTACTTGCCTATTTCACCAGAGGTTCAGAGAAGCCATGTTAATTTTTTCATAAACACCAATAACAGAAAATAAAGGCCACAAGACATTATCTGATGACTGTTGAGCAAACATTGGAAAATTGTGTTTGGTTGTTTTTTTATCCCCCACGTGAGACAGTAATGCAAGAGCTAGATGATTTATCAAAGCATTAGATGTTCATATTCTGAAATTATCCAGGCAATTCAGTCTGCAGTCTCCTCATGAATCACAAGGACCAAATCACTATCTTAGATTCCCTACATAGGGCACACTTCGAAATGTTCCAGAAATCTCAATTGTTTTACACTATTACTGCACAAATTATTTTTGGAATCAGAATTTGACGTACTTAAAGATCGATACTAGTTTCCTTGGTGGGTAGGACTGCGTTCATACTGCAGGTTTTAGTTTTACTGAAACCCTAGTGCCAATCCGTAGCAGTAGATTTAGAATGTTGTCCACTTTGCACAAGGTACTTGAAGTAACAGTGACTTTAACAAGCTGCAAATGCCTTGATGTCCACACCACATCTGTGAGATATCGGCATTCATCTTCATGCTTACCACTCAATCAGCAAAAAAACTAGGTACGTGGTCAGATGGAACAGGCTGCAATTATTGTGCTCGCTGCGGACTGCAATGTAAAACGCACTGAGATACAGTGGTACTGATCAGCTGGTGACATTCTTTAAATGCTTCATGGATTTGTGATAAGTATGTGTTCCTATGGATGTAGCTGGATGATAAATCAATGGCACATTAGTAGAGATTGCCTCTGCCCTTCCTACATGAGCCTTCGCATGGCTGATACGCATGCATAGTATTTATTCTAAAAGCAATGCTTTATTCAAGCTTTCAGTTGGTCATCCATATTTTACACTTGATTGCCTGTGAGTTGCTGCACTTATCTACAAAACCATAAATTGACCAAAATGCAACTACTTTTTTTTTCAAATAATATAATGGCATGGCATTGTGGTAATTTTGTTGGATTTTTATTAAAATATGGATGATGAATTAATAACTTAAGTAACAGAAATATTTCTGATTAAGATGATTGGAAAATTGGGTAATTGCTGTCTTGGTTATCCAAAATTATCCTTATTGAGCAGACTAGTAAATGGCCAATATATAGATGAAAGAAATCTTGAAGGTTATCTTCAAATGTTTTCCTTTCATAGTGGGCTTTATCCTAGTTATACTTCCATCTTCATTTTGCACTCAAATTCCCTCATGAGCCAATGATCTTATTCCTGCACCATTCCCATATCCCAGAAAGAAACGTTCTAGTTCCTTCAATCTCAGGAGAATTTTCTTTCAGCACTGTGAAGCTTTGGATGCACTTGCAATGGTGAAAATAGGGGATTAAAGATGAGTTTTATTAAATTACTAACTTCGTGTGCAGTGCGTATTCTGTTACAGCCTGTTACGTCACTGGCATTTCGGGCAGCAGTGAGGCTCCTCCATCTCTGGCGGTGTTCAGGGCTTTTGTCATCATGTCAGTAGCTTCCTCTCAGTTTTCACTACTGTCAGTCATGCAAGTCCTGGGCAGATACTCAGGAATACCGTCACACTCAGATGTAGAGTGATTCTTCATTGCTGTTTCCATAACAATATAGTTTGACCGGTAAGGGTTGTTAGCCCTGAGCTGAACCCCCGAACCTGGAGGACTGCTAGACCACTCTTAGTCTGGAACTCTACCCTTTGACCTCAGTGACCTTACCAAAAGCCAAAGCACAAAGCCCTGAATTCAGCCGACATAGATCGCCGGATCATTCAGACACAGAAGCCTCCAAATCACAACAAAGTTAAGGTCCTCTTGGAGGTTCATATGCAGTGGCTCCCCAAAAATTCCCTTGTAAAACACTCATACATATTCTTAATTTGGAAATTATTTATAACTAACCATTGACAGTCTACAAAATGTCATTAATTTAACTCTGGGATGGTCCCCAGTTCTTTGTCATCAGTACATTATTTGTAGGTCTGCTCTATCAGGGATTAGATGGATAATTCACTTGTAAAATTCGAAGGCCTGTTGCGCCTCAATTTTTTGAAACTGCTCAGTCACAGTAAAGAAGTTAAAATTTAACAAGAAAATTAAAAAGTAATACCTAGATTCCAACATTATGATCAATTTGTTTCACAGTGAGGCTGTACACTAACTACAAGTTAATTTTTTTATGAATGTCCAACTTAAATCCAAGTTGATTGAATAAATATTTCTGTACCTTTGTAAACAGTTTTGAAGATTATTTATGATCTGCTAAACTTCTTCTTTCAATCTTAGCACAAATTCTTATAAAGAGACCTTTGTGTCTTATTTTTTTAAATCTACAGACGGTTTTGATTTAATGTAACCAAGTATAAAACCTATAACTTTCATAATGGCATTATTTCCCAGGACGGTCAAAGATTATGTCTTAGCAATTCAATAAAATACAGTTCATATTGAGCATTTAATGGTAGGACACAGATGCTGTGACGGAGTCTTTCTCCATGCTATGGATATTGCTGCTTTATGTCAAAATACCATAGGCTGGGGTATTTGGTCAAGTATTAAGGAAGAGGAAGGTTTTCACTTCAGTGTCCTCACATAATACAAGGTGTCCCATCATTTTCAGTAGATACAGATCTAGACTAGGAATACCTTTTCCAAGAGGTACATTTTAGTAAATTAAACTATTTAGGCATCCAAGATATTATTTTAAGTAGGATGTTCACCCCACTTTCTATATGGTTGACATAAAGCAACGCATTTAACCAGTGGCTTACATTTCACACCTTTGGTATAAATATATTTATTTTCCAAAAGAGAAGCAGAATATAATCTTGGTGATTACAATCTTGTAGCTTTAATATGGCTTTAGAAGGCCTATGTCTTTAAAACAAAAAGTGTCAGCTTCACTTTTTTTCCAGCTTATCTAGTCTGAGCGTTATGTCTCCTTTGTAATTTATTTATTAAGAGTGGGAGCTGGAAGCTGTCCACATGCAAACGTTTATATTTCTGTACAAATGTATCTGGATTAAGCAGTAGCACTTATAGAAAGGTGTCAGGTTACACACTTTTTTAAGTTTGTTTCAGTGCAAAATTCCATCCTATTTAATAATTGAATATATTTGTTCTTCAAAAGATTAATTATTTGCCAAGCTGGGCTTTTTAAAAGATTGGAGTATTATTTCATTTTTTTTCTTATTTGAGAAATGACAGTTCTATTGTAAGCTGTGAGTTCGGGCTGCAGGCAGCATTCTGGAAAGCAAAATATGTTCCCACAATGTTCAGATTCATCCACGGTGTAAACTTTGTCTTCACAAGGGCTTTCCAGTTAGCACAGTACAAGAAGTCACAGTGGAGGCATGGGACAGGAAATCTCTTAGATTTGCCACAACCAATAAACAACTGAGCCAAAATGGAACCTGGTAGCCAAAGACACTTCATCAATCAAAAGCAATGACTCTTTTGGCCACTTTCTATTATCCTTAATTGGTAATCAGAACTTAAGGGTTGCTATATGCTGTGTAGTTTTGCCCTCTTCCTCCTCCCTCCTCTGCAACAGAATGTTAAATTGAACCAGTCACAGATCTGCAGAATTATTTAGATGAGAACCTACAAATTAGGTGTTCCGATAGCACCACTTGGCACCTCTGCTGACCATTACAGTATGAAATGGGGTGGGGCTGAGACTGAGGTGGGGTTGACATTTTCTTTGGTGGCCACACTCCGCCTGATCAAGATGGACTATCTCACAGGACCCTGCACCAAAACTAAGCCAGTAGGCAGTATCAGTGTTACATCCAATGGACAATGTCTTGCGCAATAACCAATCCAAAGTTGCAACTGATTGTGATACCCTACGTACTTGCTTAGAACTTGAGAGCCAACAGCAGAGGTTTCACCCAAAGCATCCATATGGGTTGGCTTGTTTCTGGTTTCCATGCACAGCCCTACCAAGTATCAGCTCATTGACTTATAGGTACCTTGTTTTCTAGGGGAGGAGAGGTAATAATGTGTAATTTTGAGACATTTTGTTTGTAAAAAAAAACCTGTATTTCTAGCCTATGCTTTCATGCTGAAGATAACAGCCTAAAATATTAAAATTGAGGAGAATTCAATTTTGTAAGATAAACATTTTCCATGCATAAATGTACATAATATAAACATAGTTCAATGCTTGCCATATATTTACCATATGCATCCAAACTACTGCCTATTTTGTTTTAAAATATGCTTTTTCCAAGCCATTTCTGTCACTGCTGAATGCTTTGGCTGTGTCAAATAGTTGCTTCTAACATTAACAAAATTCTGCCTTTAAAACCACTTTTGATGGTTTGAAATTGTAAAACAACAAAAATATCATTAAAATGGAATTACTGTACTTCAGACTCCTGTAAAGCATAGATTATATTCTATCGTTGAGATTTTTTTTTCACTTTGTGCTCTTGATTAATCACTGGAATTGTGCTTCAATAAAAATGGCCTTTTTTCTGATGTAATATTGCCAGCACAAGTGTTTGTATTTGAACTTTTATCTTTACAACAATGTGTGATTTCCATTGTTTTGCTCCAGTGCTGCTTTTCCCAGGTTACTCCAGTTATTCAGTGGTTCTGGTATCAAACCTGAAATTCTTATTCTTCACGGACATCCAGAAATCAGTAGCAAACCCCAAAGAATGAATGATAGAATAATGTTAGAACCTCAAAGCTCCCCCCCCAGTCTCCCACAGACAAGCAGCAGCAATACATCAGCCCTCCCCTCTCCCCACTTGTACCAGCTGGGAGCATCAGAACACCCCATGCAAACAACAGCCAACAGCAGAGCCCCCCAGAGAGACCTTGATCTAAGGTCCATCAAAGACTACAGTATATAACCCAGCACTTCAACATGTCACAGGCTTTCTCTCTCAATAACGAGGGAGAGAGAGAGAGGTATCAACCCTTCCACAGCGAGAAGGGAGACAAGCAACTTGCTGTTTCAATGTTCATACGTAGAACGTGGGCACTGGTAAGCCCTGTATTTGTCATCCATCCTTAGCTGTCCTCAGAATGATGGACTTGCTTTTCATTGCAGTCAGCCTTAACCATCCAGAATCTTATCCTTAAACAGTAATGCAAAACTGCAATAAAATTCAGAAGCAGATGACAATGTGCTGCTGCTATTGAGTTTATCATTACCAATGGGGAGGAATTTTTAGGCAAACCACTTCATGGTTGTTCAGGATAGAGGATTTTTTCCCCCTAAGGGTATCCATGAGTTACCTGGGTTTTCCGTAATAATCTGACAGTTTCTTGATTACCAACAATGATCTACATTAACCATGTAAATTCCCCTGCTGCTGGAGTTCAGGCTGAATTCATGCCTTATTTGTGAAGCTCGTGTAACTACAATATTAACTTTTACGAAACGGCATGGACCTTGGTACAAATATAATGGTCTGAATGGCTTTTCTCTCAATGAATCTGGGTAACTTCTCTGCAGACACCATCAAAATATTTCACTATCATTTTGGCAGGAGGTCGGTTCCATCAGATGGCTGTGGAAATACCATAGCCTTCTCTTTTCCAAATGAAAGAGGCCAACAGAATTCCTGATACATACGTCCTCTCAGTTCTGAAATAATCCTGGTAACTCTGGGTTGTACTGTACCCCCAAACCTATATCCTCTCTTATATGGAGCCAGTCAGGTTTAATATCACCTGATTCCGGCATACATCATGAAATTTATTGTCCTTGTGGCAGCAGTACAATGTAATACATAATAATAAGGGGAAAAAGCTGTGAATTGCAAGGGTGACAAAGGGCAGTCTTAATCCTATCATTACTCCATATTCACACAAGTACTTTCTCAGTTTAGATTATTGGATAACAAGTTGAAAAACTGATCAGAATCAGAATCAGGTTTAATATCACCGGCACATGTCGTGAAATTCGTTGTCTTTGCAACAGCAGTGTAGGGAAGTATATAATAAAGAGAAAAACTGAATTACAGTAACATTAAATTGTTAAATTAAACAAGTGGTGCAAAAATATATATATTTTTTAAAAGTAGCGAGGTAGTGTCCATGGGTTCACTGTCCATTCAGAAATCAGATGGCAGAGAGAAAGAAAAATTGTTTGTGAATTGTTGAGTGTGTTCCTTCATGCTTCTGTACCTCCCTCCTGATAGTAGCATTGAGGACAAGGCATGTCCTGGGTGATGGGGGTCCTTAATGATGGATGATGCCTTTTTGGGGCATCACTGCTTGAAGATGTCCTGGATACTATGGAGGTTAGTGCCCATGTTGGAGCTGACTGTGTTTACAACTCTCTGCCGCTTATATAGATCCTGTGCAGTAGCCACCACCCCCACCCCCCAACCATACCAGATGGTGATGCAGCCAGTTAGAATGGTCTCTATGGTACATCTGTCGAATTGTACAGTTCAAGTGCAGTGTAGGGAAAGATAGAGTGAAAGAAGACATCTGAATGGAAGAGTGTGTTAGAACTGAGCACCTGGACCAAGATGCAGAAAGGACACAGCATTCAAAAGGTCACATTTTGAACTTCAGATTAAACATGAGTTGTACAGTAGTGAACTTTCCAATGAAGTAACATGTAAATTCATTCAGCAGATTGCTTGTCTATTGTATGTTCTGTTCTGCTATACTATAAGAACATGAGAAATGGGAGCAGGAATAATCTATCTGGTACCTTGAGTCTGTATTGAAATTCATCAAGGTCACAGCAAAACCTCGATCTCAACATCATTTTCTGTGTTACTGATTTTTATTTAGAGATGCAGCACAGTAATGGGTTCTTCAGGCCAAATTACACTCATGTGGCCAATTAACCCACTAACATACACGTCTCTGGAATGTGGAAGGAAACCAGAGCACCCAGAGGAAACCCACATGGTTTAAGCTCGTGTGCCATTAGCCACTATGCTACCTTGAAACCCCAAATTATCTTATATACAGTATATTCTGGTTAAATGGACACTAGGGGACCAATACATTTTGGCTCAATTAGCCCAAGTTTCATGGAAATAGTTATTAAAAACAAACGACAGTTTAACTGAGTAACAAATTACGTATTTAAATAAATAGATAACAAAGTGGAACACTACCAGTACTCCAACAGTACTATAAAACTACGCATTAGTTCCTACTAATTATGGATGGAGGAATTCACCCAGTGTACCTGTACACTGCTGTGTTCTTTTGATTGACTGTGACTGAACAAAATCAGCCCAAGGCACCCAGTGTAGATATTGGACTGCCTTCCAGCAATCCTTTTGACAATTGCATCCTCCAAATCTTCATTTTCATTGTAGCATTCAAGATCATTGTCGATGCCTTTAATTCCTTTGCAGTTCCTAAGAACTACAAAGTACTAAAATTGTTTCATTTTCACACCCTGCTGTTTCTGGCGATGTCAAACCTGCATGCTTGAAACCACAGTGAGCAAAACAGTTCTGAATTGTCTGACTGCTTATTTCTTGACAACTATTTATGACAAAAATCACATTTTGAACACAAGCACACACAACTGATGCTATTTAAAGCTGTTCGCTCTAAGCATATCTAACAGTTACACAAGTACATGTATCTGACGCTAGTTAGAAACTGTTTGGCAACAGTCTCCAGCCCCAAGTGTCCCAAGAAAACTGAAAGAATCCTGGCTATTTTCTCAATAAGATTTTATTCTTTAAGAGTTGTCCCAATTAACCAGAATCATTCTCTTTCAGGGTTCATTATCAAATACTCCAACAGTAACTCACTTTTTCCTCTCTCCTTGGTTCAGAACTGCCCATTTCTACATATTTTCATCTTAGCTCAGTTTTCCTTTCTCTAATTTTTGGTCTAGCATGCTAGGTATGTCCTATGATGTTATTATTTGTAACGCATTACACAGACTGCAACTCTTACTAACACAACTACTTACTTAGTCTTACCAAATCAGAGGTATCCCCTTCATTCTACCAATCTCATCCCACCTATTCTGCCACTGAAACCTAACTTTCTCTTTTTCCCTGTTCTCATGAAGAGTCCCAAACCATGGATGTTGCCCTGATGAGTGCTCACAACATTTTTTTGTTTTTATTTCTGATTTCTGGAACTTGGAACTTGTTTACCTTTCATCTACTGAACTCTGGTTTGAATGAACATTGAAGACTGAACTGCTATAATCCTTTAGGATAGAAAATATGAAAGATACACTGTCTGTTGCGTATAGAAACATCTCCTATTTGTAGTCCTAAATTCCTAGCCCTTATTATGAGACAATGATTCCCAGTTCTAGACTCATAAGATGGGAAAACATCTCACTGTATCCTGTCTTTTGGGTTCTGAAATAAATTATTACTTTTCAAAGCAACACCCACTTAATGTTGGAAGAACTCAGTAGGTCCGGCAGCATCTATGGAAATGAATAAGGAGTTAACTCTTCTAGCCAAGGCTCTACTTCAGGACTGGAAATAAAGGGGGAAGACACCAGAATTCAAAGGTGGGAAAGGAGAAAGAGGCTAACTAGGAGGTGATTGGTGAAGCCAGGTGGGTGGTGGGTGAAGGGGGTGGGTTGGAGAAAAAGGAATCTCATAGGAGAGGAAAATGGACAATGAGAGAAAGGGAGGAAGAAGGGACTCCAGGGGAGGTGATGGGCAGTTGAGGAGAAAAGGTAAGAGGCCACAGGGGGAGCAGAAGACGAAGGAAAAAAATACTGGAATGAGAAATCAATGTTCATGCCATCAGGTTGGAGCCTATGCTGAAGGAAACATGAGGTGTTGCTCCTCCAGCCTGAGAGTGGCCTCATCTTGGCAAAAGAGGAAGCCATGGACCGTTTTGGAACAGGAATGGGGATAGTTATCTTCTCAGTTGTCTAAACTCCAGGTCTAAACTGCAGAGAAATACCGTAAGGCCATAAGATACAGGAGCAAAATTAGGCTATTTGGCCTGTCTAGTCTGCTCTGTCATTTCATCAGGGCTGATCCATTTTCCTTCTCAACCCCAATCTTCTGCCTTCTCCCCGTATCCCTTCATGCCCAGACCAATCAAGAATCTATCAACTTCTGCTTTAAATATATCCAATGACTTGACCCCCACAGATGTCTGTGGCAACGAATTCCATTGATTCACTACCCTCTGACTGAAGAAATTCCTCCTCATCTCTGTTCTGAGAGAATGTCCTTCTATTCTGAGGCTGTGCCTTCTGGTCTTAGACTGTCTCACCATAGGAAACATCCTCTCCACGTCCACTCTGTTGAAGCCTTTCAACATTTGATAGGTTACAATGAGGATACCCCTCATTCTTCTGAGTTCATATGAATACAGGCCCAGAGCCATCAAACACTTTTCACATGACACACCCCTCCAACTATCTTTGTATCGTCCACAAATTTTGCTACAAAGCAATCAATTAAAAAGAAGTGGCCCCAACACAGACCCCTATGGAACACTACTTGTCACCAGCAGGCAACCGGAAAAAGCTCCCTTTTTGCCCACTCCTTGATCCCTGACAATCGAACACTGCTTTATCAGTGCTGGTATCTTTCCTGTAATACCATGCGCTCTTAACTTGTTAACTAGCCTCACGTGTGGCACCTTGTCAAAGGCCTTCTGAAAATCCAAGGTTACCCCATCCGCCTATTCTCCCTTGTCTTTCTTGTTGGTTATTTCTTCAAAGAATTCCAACAGATTTGTCAGGCAAGATTTTCCCTTGAGGAAACCATTCTGACTATGACCTATTTTGTCATGTGCCTCCAAGTACCTTGAAACCCGATCCTTAAAAATAAACTCAAACACCTTCCCAACCACTGAGGTCAGACCAACCAGCCTATAATTTCCTTTTTTTTCCTGCCCCTCTCCCTTCTTTAAGAGTGGAGTGACATTTCCTATTTTCCAATCTTCCGGAATCATTCCAGAATCTAGTGATTCTTGTAAGATCATTACTAGCACCTCCAGAATCTCTTCAGCCACCTCTTTCAGAACCCTTAGGGTGTACACCATCTGGTCCAGGTGACTTATCTGCCTTCAGGTCTTTCAGTTTCCCAAGAACCTTTGCCCTAGCAACGGCATCTTCTCGCACTTCTACCCCCCTCACACTCTTGACCTTCCACCATGCTGCTAGTGTCCTCCACAGAAAATAAATATGAAATGCTGCTGCAGTTCTACACTGCAGTCATTGAGTCTGTCCTGTGCACCTCCATCACTGTGTGGTTTGGAGCCGCCACCAAGCAGGATAGAACCAGACTACTGCGCACAGTGAGGACTGCCGAGTGCATCATTGGAGCCTCCCTGCCCTCTATTGTGGACCTGTACTCTTCCAGGTTGAAGAAGAGGGCGGGGAACATCATAAAGGACTCCTTCCATCCTGCGCACGGACTGTTTGAACTGCTTCCATCTGGTAGGCGCTTCAGATCCCTCCAGACCAAGACTAATAGGCACTGGAGAAGTTTTTTCCCTACTGCGGTCACTTTGCTGAACAGTTAACTGCCGGTTAACTGTCGGCTAACTATTACTTGGATTGCACTACTTGTATGTATAATCTATATTTTCATCTATATTTATCATTATTATTGTTATGAGCAGAGAGACAACATCTGCCGGAAGTAAATTCCTTGTATGTGTACAGGTACTTGGCGATTAAATTCTGATTCTGATTCTGATTTGTTTGTCCTCCATTACTGCCTCTACAACATCATATTCCAGTGGTTCAGTATCCACTCTCACCTCTGTTTTACACTTTATGTATCTGAAGAAACTTCTGGTATCCACTTTAATATTATTTTGTAGCTTACTTTCATATTCCATCTTTCCTACTTAATGATTTTTTTTGGTTGCTTTCTGTTGGCTTTTAAAAGCTTCCCAATCCTCTAACTTCCCACTAATTTTTGCTCTATTATATGTCCTGTCTTTGGCTTTTAGGTTGGCGTTGACTCCTCTTGTTAGTCACAGTTGTGTCATCTAGCTTAAGTATACTTCTTCCACTTTGGGATGTATATATCCTGTGCCTTCTGAATTGCTTCCAACAATTCCAGCCATCGCTGCTCTGCCTGGTTTATTCAATCTCTCCTCTTCCAGTGAAACCTCCCTGCCTGGAATGACTGAGCCTTTACTGCATTCCCTCCATGAAACCATATCCTTTCATTAGGTGAGTAGATTAATGCTGTAGACAGGTGCAGTCTCTCTATGAAGGCAATTGAACTGTAGTCAATGACACTTAGAATAAAGGCCACTGTACCATTTCAATTGTTAATGGACTGCAGTGCCTCGGTCACTCTGAACATCAACATTATCCAATATCTCATGGTTGAGAAATATTGTTTTTTAATATTTGGTGCACTACAGTGGATAACCATATTTTTTCCCTCTTTGCCTTCTATCTGCTGTGTTCCTGCCCACACAAGTACCTTGTTCATATACCATCAAAAGTCCTTTAAATCCTCCTCTCACTCACATTTCCTATGAGTTTCGTAACATCAGTGAACCTGGCAATGAGTCTGCTCAGCCAAACCATTGCTGTAGGCCATGAATATCTGGGATCCAAGAACTGATCCCAAACATACCCTTCTAGTCATAGCTTGCTAGCTTGAAAAGATCATTTTCTTCTCATCTTTGCTTTCGGAACAATAAACAAATCTTCACTGATATCAATATAAGACCATAGGATATAGGAGCAGAATTAGGCTACTTGACCACTGAGGCTGCTCTGCTATTCTATCATGGCTGATCTACTTCCCCTCTCAGCCCCAATCTCCTTCCTTCTTCCCATATCTTTACATGCCCTGACTAATCAAGAATCTATCAACCTCTGCCTTAAATATAACCAATGACTTGGCCTCCACAGCCACTTGTGGCAACAAATTCCTCAGATTCACCACTCTCTGGCTAAAGAACTTCTTCCTCATCTCCATTCTAAACAAATGGTCCTCTATTTTGAGGCTGCATCCTCTGGTCTTAGACTCCCCCACCGTACCCAACAATATATTTCCCTATGTGCTCTACCTTTGTTGACCTTTGTGGAAACTTATCAAATCTCTCTTGAAAAAATCAAACTACATCATAGCCACTGTGAATGGTAGGGCCTTGAGAGAGTTATGGAACTGAGGAATCTTGAAATTCAAGTTCATGATTCTCTGAAATTGGGATCACAGATCAACAGTGAAGTGAAAAATGTTTTTGGCTTGCTGTTCCTCATCAATCAAGGCACTGACTGTAAAAGCTGAGAGGTCATGGTGTGGTTGTAGAACATGTTGGTGAGGCTTTACTTGGAGCATTATTTTCATCCAAGAGGAAGCTACTAACTCGATGAAGGAAGCCCTGACCACCAGAGGACCTTCATTTCTGCCCGAAACACCAGCAGCATAATGGGCAGTAAATTAGTAGGTACAACAACAACTTTTAAAAGACAGTTGGGTGGGTGCATGGATTGGAAAAGTTTAGAAGGTCATGGACCAAATGCTGGCAAGTCAGACTAACTTGCATGGGACATCTTTGACCAGATGGACTAAATGGCCTGTTTCCATTCTCTATGAATCTATGACTCTGACACCGTTTCCATTCTGAGTCTGTGCTGTACAAATCTTCTTTCCAATGTGTTTTGGTATTACATCCATCATTGTACAGAGTAGATTCCACCATCTCCCTACCCGCTGACATCAGGCTATGTTAAGTGGAGCAGATGCGGGTTATTTTCTGGGGTGTCCAGGGAGAGGTAGCATGTATGGTGAAAGGGCTTGTCATGTCCATTCCGGGTCGCCTCACTCACCTTTGGTCCCCACCAGATACTCTGCTCTCACCTGTGGCTTCAAGTAGCTGTTTGCATGCGACAGTGGCCACTCCCTGATACACCGCTTCTGCAAGCAGGCTAAATCAGGTGAGGGCAGCCAGCAGCCTCTACTCTGGTGAGATGGGGGCGTGCTTGTCCTAGCGTGCAAAGTCAGCTCCTGCGGACTGTATGAATGAGATCTACAGTGTGATCCGATGGCCAGGAAGGCAGTACAGCAATGTTCTGTGAAGAGGGAGAGGTATGATTGTCATGGTCATCCACTGCAGCCAATGAAGACCCCAGTTTGTGCCATCTGATCCAATCACTGGACCTGGATTTTTGAGGTCGAGAGAGAGGAACTGCCCCAGTGCAACAGCTTTTCTACTTTAAAAACTCTCCCACACATGTTTCCTGTCATCTTTGGACACAATGGACAACCACCGCCATGTGGAGTAGAGTAAGACTTAACACAAAGATGACTTTGAAAAGTAGCAGTTTATTTGCTTGCAATTCATTAGGATGACATCTAAAAGACGAAGCTCAGCCTGTTGCAGCTTAGTGCCACATCTCCCCGTTCAACAATATAGAGCACAGTCAGCTTGTGTGCTACACATCTACCACAAAGTAGCCTGTTTGTGTTTTGGAGTATTAATCTGTGACAGCACTCTTAAAAAATTCTATTCCAAATGTCACGCATCAACTTCAATCCTATGTAGCCACCACAAAAATATTTTCTTAAAAATAATAACATGACACTGTAAAATTAAATCTTTAGCAAATCAAGAATTTTCCACAGATTCTCAAAAAAAAAGAATGAGCTCAGTGAAGTCAATTCTGCATCCAGTAAATAACAACCAATTTGGTCGAACTTTAATAAGCACCAACAAAGCTTTACTTAACAATAATGTGGAGTTGAAATGGAAGATAATTGCGCATTAAAATTTGAACCTATAATTTCACATTGTGTGCCTACTTTGAGGAATTGGTAATTACTTTGATTATTCTGGACCAGGGTTGCTTAGGAAATTGAGAAACATCATTGTAAGAACGTACCGCAAGTCAAGCTTCTGAAAGATCAATGGGCACAGGAGCATTGAATTGACTTGTGAGTACATACTCCAATGAACAGTAATTAGCCAGGCTTTAGGTGGCCTGATCAGTCTCACTGAGGACATCGTGAGAGACTCAGGTCCACTTTCCTCGCATTCTAAAATCTTCCATTGCAGAAATCCAGAATCCAGCTTTGTTGGAGCTCATTTGCAGCTAGTTTCCATCTAAAGAAGGCAGTAGATGATAATTTCTCACCCCATGTCAGCAGCTAAGTGAAGGTCCTTGCTGCCTGTACTTTGCTGGAACTTTGCCCAACTTTCTGTCTCAGTTCTAGATGGCAACATCTGAGCTGCCTTGTTTCTGCCTGATAGCACGATTGTGGTTGCCCGCGGCAAATGGGCACCTATAGAAGTGGTCCAGCGTCACTCATCGTTTCACAGGTTGCAACTCTGAACACAGGATTGGAAAAAAAAAGTTTAAGAGGGATCCAGCATTCAAACAAAAAAATACGTAAATACGTGCCCATATTCAAAATGAAATCAAATCATCCCCTCAACACACACAAAATGCTGGTGGAACGCAGCAGGCTTGGCAGTATCTATAGGAAGGACAGTCGATGTGCCCGAAGGGTCTTGGCCCGAAACGTCGACAGTGCTTCTTCCTATAGATGCTGCCCAGTCCGCTGCATTCCACCAGCATTTTGTGTGTGTTGTTGAATTTCCAGCATCTGCAGATTTCCTTGTGTTTGCATTTTCAAATCATCCCCTTCTAGCTTCCAAATTCAATTTCTTAGTTCTTTTGTGCTATGTCATTTGACATGGGTGATTATTGTCTCTCCAGTGACCATGATTATTATTAGAAAATTTTTCTATGGAAATAGTTTTCCAATGCCTTCTTCTGGGCAGCATCTTTGCAAGTAGGGTGACCTAAACTATTATCAATACTCTTCAGTGATTGTCTGCCTCATGTCAGGGTTCACATAACTGGGTCTTGTGATATGCACCAAGCACTAGCGACTCATCCAACCATTCACTACCTGCTCCCATGGCTTCATATGACCCTTATCTGGGGGGAGGAGGGTGTAAGCAGGTGCTACACCTTGCCTAAGGGTGACCTGCAGGCTAGGGGAGGGAAGGAGCGACTTACACCTTCCTAGTAAGAGACATATCTCCACTCTGTCACCTCACTAATGCAACTATGAGACTAGAATTATATTGGAAAAAGCAATCAAACCCATTTCAATCCTGATTAAAACAATTGAGTCATGTTCACAGTTAAATTTTAAACCTTCCATTTCAGAACTAATTCTAAAAAGTCAGATTACTTTGCTCTTTATGGAATTCAAATCCACATCACAGACAAGTTGGATCTAGGCCATGTGTCTTACCAAAGTGACTTGGCTTCTATGGATCAGAGTGAGAACTGGGTGAAACCAGTTTAAAAAGTTAAGTTTGACCCCCTTTGACTCACCACTTGCAGACAAAGTCCGAACAGTCCAGATGCAAATTTGAGGTGTCTGTGTAGCAGTTTAGGTTTTATAATCTGTTTACATTAAGGATTAACAAATGCTTAAAACCAAGTCTGAACCAAGACCTAACTGCTAAAAGTGACATTCCCAAACAGAGTTAAGAGTCAAAAGAACACAGTTTGCTATCAAGTTTCTGTTTTGGCAATAAGGAGAAAATGGAATAAAAGTTAGCAGCTCTTTGCTTAATTCTTGTTGAAACTAGTAATATAAGAATGGTTGAGCTGGGACATCCACCACCTGCTCTCATGGCTTCACGTGACCCTGATCGGGGGGGAGGGGCTAAGCAGGTTCTACACCTTGCCCAAGGGTGACCTGCAGTCTAGCGTGGGGAAGGAACGCCTTACACCTCCTTTGGTAGAGACGTATCTCCACAAATAACTTGAAATCTGAAAATCCAGTATGCATACCATAGTAGGTCACCTTTTGGTCACATTTTCCATCCCTTCCCTGGCCTGCATACATCCCATTCTCCGACCTGCTTTCACCCTCTCACCTATCACCTACTAAACTCAGCCTCCCCAACTCTGCCTCCCTCTTCCCACCTAACTCTGTCTAGCATTTTTTCTTACATTTTCAACCAGCCTGTGTCTGAGCAGCACCTTCCCCATCCAGTTCCATCTGCCCATCATTCTCCCCACATCTGGTGCGCCTGTTGCCTGTGAGCCTCTGTCTCACTCCTTCCTCTCACTCCTTGATTGTGGTTATCTTTCATCTACCCTCATAGTCCAAAGCAGGATCAAGGCTTCAAATGTCAAAAGTCTCTTCCTCCACGGATGCTGTTTGACCCTCCAGTACGTTACTCTTTGCTCCATCAGCTGCCACTTCCTATGCCTGCAATATTAACTGAAGATCTGACCAAGCATCTCAGATCTGAAACATTTCCAGTTTTCTCTCCTCACAGATTCTGCTTGACTGGCTGAGTTCTTCCAGATTTTTCTTCATCTAGTTTGTGCATCTCTATCTTGGAAAGGTGCATTTAATTTACTAGAATGTTTGCTTATTGCTCCCTTTACAACCTGATCTCTCCACTTAGTTTCCTCATCGGCAGCACCATCTGATGAATCCTCTGTTTTCATATTTCACAGAATGCTTTCTTGTTCACCTCCCATTCATCCAGCTGGGCTTTGGTCTTTGCATCTACTTTTACAAGCAGCCTTTTGTCTCCCGCTTGAAGTTCATGCAATAACCTCAATGCACGCGGAGCAGATTCTGGTTCCTTGTACTCACAAAAGCTGAATACTTGCAACTTTCCTGAAGCTCCTTGAACTCTCTTCCAGGGTAGAACTAAGCCACACTGGGCAAGTAACTGCCTGATTAACCTATCACATCTCTAAAATGCAATTGTTACAGTGGAGGGCACTGTGAAAAGATATGGACAAGCGGAGAAAACAAGGTTATGACTGGAGATGTAAAATCTTGAGAGAACATATTTTGTCCTTAAAATAAGACTTTCAGTTCACCACAGTCTCAGCCATCATGTGACACTAGCAGTATGGTGGAAGTTCCAGGTGTCAGGGGTCATGAAGTGTGTGAAGTTACTATCACTAGGGAAAAGGTTCTTGGGAAACTGAAAAATCTGATGGTAGATAAGTCACCTGGATCAGATGGTGTACACCCCAGAGTTCAGAGAGAAGTATCTAAAATGAATGTGTAGACGTTAGTAATGATCTTTCAAGGATCACTAGACTCTGGAATGGTTCCAGAAAACTGGAAAATTGAAAGTATCACTTCACTTTTCTAGAAGGGAAAAAGGCTGAAGAAACGTAATTGTAGGCCAGTTAGTCCGACCTCAGTGGTTGGGAAGATGTTGGAGTCGATTGATAAAGATGTTTGATATTTGGGGGCACATGATAAAATAGGCTGTAGTCAGTATTGGTTCCACAAGGGAAAATCTTGCCCGATAAATCTGCTGGAATTCTTCGAAAAAATAACAAGCAGGAAATGAAAACCAGTGGATGTTGTGATTTTCAGAAGGTCTTTGTAGAGGTGCCACACAAAAGACTGCTTGACAAGGAAAGATTGTAGCATGGATAAAGCAGTGGCTGATGGTAGGAGGCAAAGAGTGGGAATAAAGGGAGCCTTTTCTGGTCAGCTGCTAATGACTAGTGGCGATTTACAACTGTCTGCGTTGGGGTCTGATTCTTTTTATGTTATATGCCAATGATTTGGATGATGGAATTGATAGCTTTATTGCAAAGTTTGCCAACTATATGAAGATAGGAGGAGGGGCAGGTAGTTTTGAGGATGTAGAGAGGCTACAGAAAGACTTAGTCGGATTAGGAGAATGGGTAAAGAAGTGGCAGATGGAATACAGGGTCAGGAAGTGTATGGTCATGCACTTTGGTAGAAGAAATGAAAGCGATGACTTTTCTAAATGGAGAGAAAATACAAAATTCTAAGGTGCAAAAAGGTTTGGGAGTTCTTGTGTAGGATTCCCTAAAGGTTAGCTTGCAGATTGAGTCTATGGGGGGGGAAGGCAAATGTGATGTCAACATTCATTTCAAGAGGACTAGAATATAAAAGCAAGGATGTAATGTTGAGACTTTATAAAAAGCACTGCTGTGGCCTCACTTGGGGTATTGTGAGCAGGTTTGGGCCCCTTATCTTAGAAGAGATGTGCTGAAACTAGAGAGGGCTCAAAGGGGGTTCACAAACATCACTTCAGGTTTAAACAGTTTGTCGTATGAAGAGTGTTTGAAGGCTCTCGGCCTGTACTCACTGGAATTCAAAAGAATGAGGGGTGACCTAATAAAAATCTATCAAATGCTGAAAGCCTTGATAGAGTGGATGTGGAGAAGGTGTTTCCTATGGTGGGAGTGTCGAAGACCAGAGGACACAGACTTAGAATACAGGGTCATTCTTTTAGAATGGAGATGAGGAGGAATTTCTTTAGCTAGAGAGTAGTAAATCTGTGGAATTCATTGTCACAGGCAGGTGTGGAGGCCAAGTTTTTAGGTATATTTATTGCAGAGGTTGATAGATTCTTGATTAGTCAGGGCATGAAGGGATACGGGGAGAAGGCAGGAGATTAGGGCTGAGAGGGAAAATGGATCAACCATAATGAAATGGTGAGCAGGCCAAATGGCCTAATTCTGCCCCTATATCTTATGTTCTTATGGTCTTATGATACTCCTGTGACGCCCAAATAGAAGCTAAGTGCCTTTTTAAAGCAGGGTCCTGTACAGACATAACTTAGGTTGAGCAACACACTCAAAATGCTGAAGAAACTCAACAGGGAAGCACCATCTATGGAGAGGAATGAACAATCCATGTTTCAGGCCGAGACACTTCCAGAATCCCTTGTGTGTATATTTTTGCCGCACCAGCTCAATGAGTGTAATTTTTCTCTTGCCTTGGATTCCCTAGAAAATGTCTCCAAGTGATGTAATGACCATACCAAAGGAAGAAGATGAATCATGCCCCAGGATACTGTTTACAGCTCCCCATTTCATTTCATTTGTTTAACAAATGCATTCAGTGCAGAGAATGAACATATAACCACCAAGTTTTCTTCTTGCAAATGCTGCTTTTGTGATACTATGTGCTTGTGATTCTGCTGCAAGCAAGTCTTTTTATAGCATCTGTTCATATTTGTGCATATCACAAAAAATGATATTGACTTTATTGCACATTGACTCAAGCAAAGTTTACAGTTCAAAGTAAATTTATTATCAAAGTACATTTAAGTCACCATAATAAGTAAGTCCTTATGTGTTGGCGCGTGGCGAAGTCGATAAGGCATCGGTCTAGTGATCTGAAGGTCACTGGGTCGAGCCTCAGCAGAGGCAGTGTGTTGTGTCCTTGAGCAAGGCACTTAACAACACATTGCTCTGCAATGTCACCGGTACCAAGCTGCTTGGGTCCTAGTGCCCTTCCCTTGGGCAACATCGGTGGCGTGGAGAGGGGAAGGCTTGCAGCTTGGGCAACTGACAGTCTTCTGTACAACCCTGCCCAGGACTACGCCCTGGAAACCTTCCACGGCACAAATCCATGGTCTCATGGGACTAACGGATGCCTATTAATAAGTCCATAATAGAACAATAATTAATGAACGACACCACTAGCTAGGGCATTCAACCAGTGTGCAAAAGACAACAAACTGTGCAATTATAAAAAGAAAGTAATAGTAATAAATAATAAATAAACAATATATGTCCTGACATTGAAAGTGAATCTATAAGTTGTGGGAACATTTCAGTGATGGGGTAAGTGAAGTTATCCCTCGATAGGTTGAGGGGTAGCAACTGTTCCTGGTGGTGTGAGTCCTGAGGCTCCCTATCCTCTTCCTGATGACAGCAGCAGCAAGAAGAGAACAGCAGTTCTATAGAAACGTCCAGGGGTATTTTCTTGAACTGGATGGTGGGGCGGAGATACGTCTCTACCAAAGGAGGTATATGGCACTGCTTCCTTCCGCTAGGCTGCAGGTCACACCTGCTTAGCTATCCCGAGCAGGGTCACGTGGAGCCATGGGAGTTGGTGGTGGATGGTTGTATGAGCAGCCGGTGCAGATCACAAGTCCCAGTTGTGCGACCACTGAAGCCAGGCAGACAATCTATAGAACGTATTGATAATGACTGGGGTCACCTGCACTCATTTTGTAAAGACACTGCCCAGAAGACGGCAAAGGCAAACCACTTATGTAGAAAAATTTGCCAAGAATTTTGCCAAGATCATGGTCAAAGAGCATGATTGCATACGTCTTACAACATGGCACATAATGCTGATGACTTACATGGATAGGAAATGTAGAGAAGGATATGGATCAAATGGGCCTATCTTAGGTGGACATCTTGATCAAATGGATGTTTGGGCCAAAGGGCCGATATCCATTCTGTAAAGCTCTTTGACTTGACGCTGAAATGGGTCTTTGCCACCTCACAGGTATCGGTCAAAGAAGTTTCCTCCAGAGTTGATTATGTTGTGGCGACCCACTTTCTGTGCAGGCGAACCGGCTCACAAATAGCCCGCGCACGGGGAGAGACTTTGGTAATGCACCTCTGACGTCATTTCCGCCCGGAGAGGGCCGGAACTCGGGATTAAAAGCCAGCGCCGCGAAGTTTGAATAAACTAGAATCGAAGCGACTTACCAACTGCGTGTCATTGTTTCTAGCTCTGTATGTAGTACATCGCTACAACGTCATCCTTGGTTGCAGCAGCTTAATCCCATAAAAGAAAGTCCTTTCCCAGCCGAGCAGTGCCAAAAAAAGTTAAATCACCTGTGTTGGAGGTCAAAAGAAATCACGCTTTTTGGGAAGGTGTGCTTTCTCAGCACTTCTTCCTACTTATTATCTATGACTTTGTTTACTCCCATTCATTTGTCTTGCATATATTTATCCCCCGGCTCTCAATAACCTCTCTGCAATTTACTTCAAGCATACATTGTGCCAGCGAGTTTCTTTTCTTTCAACCAGGTAAAGTTTAAAGGAATTTTCTCTTGGGCTGTCAACATTTTTTTGATAATTTTCTCTTTGAAAATGTGGATTGATAGGATTATTAATGGGGATTAAAAGGTGAATTTTTTAAAATCATCATTTGATTTCCCTAACAGAGAACTCAACATCCAAGATGAATGCTGTGGTAAACCGACTGTGCACCGGGCCAGCCACTAATCTGATAATCAAGAATATTGACCAAACGCTTTAAACCCAGAAACCACAATAAAGTGGAAGCAGGAGCTTAGTGTTTCTTACAAGTTCACCCAAAAGCGCCGCTAGCCAGAAAACTATTAACAATCGCATAATCACATAAAGAAATCCTTTTATTAGCTGGGAAGAAAAATTTAAGATTGGATTTAGATTGCTGCATTTTTCACTTTTAGCTTAAAGTTTTTGAAATTCCACGCATAAAATGATGGAGGAACTCTGCAGGTCAGATAGCATCAATGGAGAGGAATAAACAGCCGATTTTTCGGGCTGAGACCCTTCATCAGGATCCTTCACGAGTCCTGATAAAGAATCAGTGCTTTGAGCTAATACTCTTTGTTGTAATGTGAGTATTATTAAAAGTAAGTTAATACTACCGGGGTTGGCAGGGTCTTTACTTCTGCTGTTTTCACTCCCAGTATGCATTGCATATAGTTCCTCCACCCATGCCGCACGAGGTACCTGGAAGCATCTGTATTGTAAATATTGTTTGCCGTCCCAGATAAAGATGCTCTTTTGGCCATCAAATTGTCGAGTGGTCTTTTTGTAAAGTGGAAGTTACCACATACTTTTGGCGACGAGGTAAACTGGCTTTGTGGACTGGTTGGCCCCGTTTTCAATCAGGAGCTGTGAGCGGGTGGGGAGCCTCGTGTTCGGATGGCTGCGCTCGGAACGGTCGGTGTGTTCGACGAGCAAATCGAGGAGTGGCCGGAGTACGAGGAAAGGTTGGGCCACTTTTTCTGTGCTAATGGAATTACTGAGGAGGCTAAGAAGTGCTCTGTTCTCCTGAGTGTGTGTGGGGCAGAGAAGTACAAGCTGATACGGAACTTAGCTACACCGCAGAAACCGGGAGAAATTTCATACGACACTCTGGTCAAGCTCGCGGGGAACCACCGCAATCCGAAGCCTTCGGTGATAGTTCAACGGTTCAAGTTTCACAGCCATGTCCGGAAGCCAGGTCAGACTGTGGGAGATTGTATGGCCGAGCTTCGGCAGCTGTCAGAGCATTGCGAGTTAGGAGCTGTGTTGGATGACGTGCTCCGTGATAGATTAGTATGCGGCAATAATTACGCCGTACAACACCACTTGTTGGGGGAAACCCCACCGTTGACTTTCAAGTCAACCCTAGAGATTGCTCAAGGCATGGAGTTGGTTGCTAATAATGCCAAGGATTTACAGAAAGGATATGGGGAGGGGGGTCGCAGTCGATGGCAGTGCACAAGTCAGGAGGGAGACTGGTAAACAGGCAAAGCAGGTGGAATGCTTTCGGTGCGGAGGAATGCACTATGCAAATGTTTGCAAATTCGAAGATACTGTCTGCCATGCTTGTAGCAAGAAGGGACATTTAGTTAAGAAGTGCAGGAGCATAAAGGGTGAGGTTAAGCCTGGGCAGGGGAAAGCTCAACAGACTCAGGCAGCCACACACCACCTAGGGGAAGCAGACGGAGAGGCAGTGTGTGCCTACAACATGTTTGTGGTGGAAACGGATGAGGGACCACCTCAACCATATTATGCCAGTCACTGTCAGGGGAAAGGACATTAAGTTCGAGATTGATTCAGGGGCTACTGCATCGGTCATTAGTGAAGAGACCTACAGGAGGACACGGGGATCCAACCTGCCTCCCATCAGACATCTAAACTCCAACTCAGGACCTATACGGGGCAGCCCATACCTCATTTAGGGGTGTTTTATGGGGATATTTCAGCCGGGGGCCAGAAGGCTGAAGCCAGGCTAATGATAGCTAAGGGCAGCGGGCCCAGTCTTTTGGGCTGTGATTGGCTTTGCAAAATCTGGCTCAACTGGCATGAAATTACGTATGCACACAACGGAGGACATTCTGCAGTGGTACAGTGACATTTTCAGGGACAAGCTGGGCACACTGAAGGGTGTGACTGTGAAACTCTATGTCGACCCTGAGGCCACACCATGTTTTTTTAAGCCCAGGTCAGTGCCCTATGCCATGAAAGGCAAAATCGAGGCGGAGCTGGTACGTTTACAGGGGCTGAACATCATTCAGCCAGTCCAGTTTTCAAGGTGGGCGGCTCCTATTGTTCCAGTTTTGAAGGCAGACAAAACGGTGAGGATATGTGGGGACTACAAGCTTACGGTGAATCAGGTCTCTAAGCTGGAGGAGTACCCATTGCCACGGGTGGATGACCTGTTTGCGACCCTGTCAGGGGGTAAGCTGTACACAAAGCTGGGCATGAGCCACGCCTACCAACAGCTACTGCTGGCTGAGGATTCAAAGGAGTACGTCACCATCAATACGCACAATGGATTATTCAGATACAATCGCCTGGTGTTTGGAGTGGCGTCTCGCCCCGCCATTTTCCAAAGGACAATGGACTCTTTGCTGCAGGGGATTCCGCACGTAGCAGTGTATCTTGATGATATTTTGATCACGGAAGCCACAGGGGGAGCATCTGGCTAACTTAGAACAGGTGCTGAAGAGGCTCTCAGATGCAGGTCTGCGGTTGAAATGCGGAAAATGTGTGTTCCTGGCTCCGAGTGTGACCTGCCTGGGACAAGATTACAGCTGAGGGGCTTTGCCCAGTGGAGAACAAAGTGAGATCTATCAAGGAGGCCCCAAGCCCCAGGAGCGTCACTGAACTCAGATCATTTTCGGGCATGGTGAATTATTATGGCAAGTTTCTTCCGGACCTCTCAAAGGTTTTGGCCCCACTGTATAAGCTGCTTCACAATGACACTAAGTGGCGGTGGGGTGAAGAGCAGGAAGAAGCTTCCAAGGAAGTGAAAGAACTCCTGCACTCAGCGAAGCTGCTCGTTCACTATGACCCAGACAAGGAGATCACCATTTCATGCGATGCTTCGCCCTATGGAGTCGGGGCAGTTCTCTCACATGTAATGGAGGACCATTCAGAGAAGCCTATTGGTTTTGCTTCACGTACCCTGACGGCTGCTGAGAAGGGATATTCATAGCTAGTCAAAGAAGGTCTGGCCATTGTTTTTGCGGTCAAACGTTTTCATCAGTACCTCAATGGCTGTGCATTCACAACTTATACGGACCATAAACCACTGGTGAGCCTTTTTAGGGAGACCAGATGCATCCCACAGCTAGCCTCAGCCAGGATACAGCGTTGGGCTCTCATATTGTCAGCCTACCAGTATACTATCGTGTACAGAGTGGGTGGGGATAATGCAAACGCCGATGTGCTGAGTCGACTCCCTTTACCTGAGACGACTCCCTTTACCTGAGACGCCTGTAACTACATATGTGCCTCCAGAGACTGTGTTTTCATTGGAGAGGCTGTCAGAGACACCTGTAAAGGTGAACCAGATCAAGCAATGGACAGAAAGGGTCCCAGTCCTGTCTCAAGTCAAGACTTTTCTTTTACAAAGTTGGCCCAGAGTTGTGGAAGGAGAGGAACTGAGGCCTTAAGCCAAACGCAAGACAGAACTGAGTCTGCAGGATGGCTGCATTTTCTGAGGGGTGAGGGTCATCGTGCCTCCCCTGGCCATTCACAGATTGTGGATGAAGTTCATGAGACTCATCCAGGGGTGTCTCGCATGAAAAGCCTTGCAAGATCCTACGTCTGGTGGCCAAGAATGGATCAGGATCTGGAGAACAAGATTAAATCATGCCCGCAGTGTCAGACCAATCAGAACATGCCACCACCAGCTCCTTTGCACCCATGGGAGTGGCCAGTTTACCCCTGGTCTAAGCTACATTTGGATTTTGCTGGCCCCTTTATGGGGCAGATGTTTCTTGTATGGTAGATGTGCATTCCAAATGGATCGAAGCTCACATCATGAGCAACATCACAGCACCTTCAACCACAGACAAACTCAGGCAAGTGTTTGCAGTCCACGGGTTGCCTGACACTCTGGTCACTGATAATGGCCCGACGTTCACCAGTGAGCTGCTCGGTGAGTTCATGTGGCAGAATGGCATTCATCACATTCGGACGGCCCCTTTCCACCCAGCCTCAAATGGTTTGGCTGAGCGGGCTGTTCAGACAGTGAAGGAAGGCCTGAAGCGGATGACAGGGGACTCTGTTAGTACCCGGCTTTCACGTTTCCTGTTTAAATACCTCCTCACTCCACAGACTATGAATGCACGCTCTCCAGCAGAGATGCTGATGGGGTGCAGGCCTAAGTCAAGATTGGACCTGCTGCGCTCGGACATGAAGGCAAAAGTGGAGAGAAAGCAGGAAAAGCAGAAGGAGGGACATGATCAACATGCCAGAGACAGACAGTTAGAACCAGATGACAATGTCTATGTGAGAAACAATCAGCAATGGCTACCTGGTGTTATTCTTAAGCAGAGTGGTCAAGTCTCCTATGTTGTTAAGCTGACCGATGGGCGTGTTTTCCGCAGACATCAGGACCACGTGCACCTGCGTCATGATTCCGGCTCAGAGGTAAACAGTTCCATGGAGTTTCCAATTGTGAGACGGACTACTGGGGAAGCATGTCCACCACTGACTTTGCCAGAGAGAGAGAGAGACGTTGGCAGAGGGGGCAGAGTCCCCTGAAGAGGATGGACATTCTCACGTGGATACACAGACCCTTCTCATGTCCCCAAAACCAGATCCACCCAAAACATCCTCACCAGCGGTGCCTGCTGGGTCACCGGCGGTAGTGCGTAGATCACAGCGCCCTCGCAAACCTCCTGACAGACTGAATCTTTGATTGGATAGTTTCTTTTGTTGTTAGATTGAATGTTGAATTTGCCATGTTTTTTTTTAGGTGTTTTTGTATTGGTAACCTGTTGCTAATGATACCACTGTTTTTATTTCCCAGTTCTTCCATATTTGGGGAATGTTGGATTTTAAAGGGGGGAAAGTATTGTAATGTGAGTATTATTAAAAGTAAGTTAATACTACTGGGGTTGGTGGGGTCTTTACTTCCGGTCTTTTTACTCCCAGTATGCATCATATATAGTTCCTCCACCCATGCCGCACGAGGTACCTGGAATCCTCTGTGTTGTAAGTATCATTTGCCGTCCCAGATAAAGATGCTCTTTTGGCCATCAAGTTGTCTAGTGGTCTTTTTGTAAAGTAGAAGTTACCATACTCTTCATCAGGACCCTTCATAAGTCCTGATGAAGGTTATTAGCTCAAAACTTTGACTCATTATTCCCGTCCGTAGATGCTGCCTAACCTGCTGAATTCTGCTAGTATTTTGTGCATGTTATTCTGGATTTGCAGCATCTGTAGTGTCATTTGTGTTTTTAAAGATTTTGAATCCCGTTACAATAATTTAGTACAATGGAATATGATATCGAGAATAAAAATATGATTGTGACTGACACACAGATCTGGCAGGGAAAAAAATAAACAGCTCTCAGTGTTGCTTCTCAGTACAGCTGCAGGCACCAGGAGCTTTTAATTGTTCATTTGTTCCGTCTGAGCACAGTAGACATTAAATACCTAAGATTTCCTTAGTCAGTGTTACAGAAGGCACTTCTGTACAGTGTGGAAAGTGACACATTTCCAGAGAGTTTTCCTTTCCCGCCAATAAATAACCAAGCTAAGACTGGCAAAAGATAAAAGTGTTAGGTCCAAATGCCAGTCTAGACTGGTATTCAAATATAATTCCAGTTAGGCATCTTACTCTAAACTGTTGTGGCTGTCTGCCCCTACAGCCAATCATTTGATCTCAGAAGCCTGAGTAATGTTGCAATCAGCCGTATATGTAATTGAGCTGTTGATTCTGATTCCAAGCTTTTATCCACAATTTATCTAGATTCTGTTAGTTTCGAGAAGAATTTTGTGATATGATCTAATTTAATCATCAACTAACAACACTCTCACATGCCAGAGAGGTTACTGATCTATTTGATGGCAGAGTACTAAGGGGAATTTTGTAGCCCTAATGGAGCTGGACTATTTTTCATTCAGTACATCAAACCTGTATATCTGCCGAACTTTGCATTTTGGCTAATACCCTCATTTGTCATTGTGGGTAACAAAAACAAGGCATCATTTATAACCCAAAGGTCGTCTGCAAATCTTCGCTCTTGGCAGGATGTTTTGTAAGACATTAAAATGATTGAAATGTTATTTTCTTGGCACCTTGTTGTATTTCAACAGAATGCATTTATGGTGAGGAAGACCAAAATATAAGGGACAGAAGCGGGAAGCCAGAACCAAATTCAAGGCCTGGGGAAGAATTGTAGGATGAATTTTCTGTCTACTCTTGGAATTTTGGTGAAAACAATATAGCCAACATGCAGTAAGCTGGCAGCAAATAGTGGATATCTCTGCATTCCAAAAACATTAATTGCAGTGGTTCATTGAACTGACAAATACAGCAAAAACCTAAAGCATATCCACCTTGGACCTAAGCTAATCCAGCAATTCAACCGGGTGTCGTGCTGTGTTGCCAAAGATTTAGCCTGTCAGAAGACTAAAGTCTAGGTTTGTGCTCTACACATTTGTTGAACGACATTCATTGTTGGCAATAAACGGTCTTTTTTCAGAAACCTCTGCAGTCGTAGGATTCAGGAATGGATGCACAATGAGGCCACCACCAACTTTCTCGATATTTGTGATGTGGACAATATTGCATCTCAATCACTGAGCTAAGCTGTTTATGGTGAGCCTTTTTACTTGATCGTGGGATAAGCCAAATATTTCCAAAGGTTATGGCAAGCTGCCTTTTTGAACATCTGTGATTTTTCTTTTGAAGGTATTCCCACAGTGCTGCTGCTTAGGGAGTTCCAGGATTTTGAACCAGCAGTGATAAAAGAAAGGTGCTATAGCTCAAGGACAGGTTGGTAGAAAATGTATTTCCCAAAGCAGCAGATAAAAAAACAACTCATTCCATTCAATTAAAATTTGTATATAAATTCATTATAAGAATGTGGAAAGAATACTGTTTCACTCCTAAGCTCACCTTCCTTATAATAACCTTAAATTCAGAGACAAGATTCAAAGATCCATTGGTAGGTGAGACTAGAAATAGGGCACATAGCCTCAAAATTCAGGAGAGTAAATTTGGGACAGAGATGAGGAGCAACTGTTTGTTCCAAAGAGAGGCGAATCTATGGAATTTCCTGTCCAATGAACCAGTGAAGGCTACATTGGATAGGTTTTTTTTGCATTGTAGGGGGGGGGGGGTTAAGGCTTCTGGGGAAAAGGCAGGTAGGTGGAGATGAGTCCATGGTCAGATCAGCCATGAACTTATTGAATGGCAGAGCAGGCTCGATGGGCCAGATGGCCTAGTCCTTATGTTTTTATCTCTGACAAGAGGCACTTTGCAAGTTGAAATGGAGGGGAGGCGAGAGGAAAGTGTGAGAATGCGGGCAGTGACAAATAAAGCACACCAGAGTGGATGATCAGTTTGAACATGAATTGATACAAAATTGTTCTGAATTTTATATAAAAACTGATTAACTTTGGAGTGAAATATTCTCTAAAACTTTCCAGAATGTATCACGAAATTATATATAGTCAAACATTTTCTAATTTCCTTGGAAATGCAATTCCATTTGCTCATAGGCAGTGGTGGGATGCAATATTTGGAAATTGTATGTACAATTCTAAGTTTGCTTTCATAATTAAGGATGAAGTCATTTGGATTGATTTAGCAATTTTTAACAATCTCAGAGCACACCAAGCTTCATCAAAGTATAATTGAAGATTAGTCACAGTTGCTGCAAATGAACTATAGTAGCTGATTACACACTGCAAGTGTATGTGATAAATAGTCACTGATTTTTGTTTAAATTTTTAATTGGAATTGGCTTACTATTTTCTCCTGTACTGAGGTAGAGTGTAAATCCTTTCTTCCATATTGTTGCTGTATGTGTAGATCAATTCATTACACAGTGCATTAAGGTAGAACAAGGTAAAACAACAATAGAAGACAAAATAAAGTGTAACATCTACAGAGAAAGTTTCTAGTTTGAAGCATTTGAGTGCAAATTTTGAACAGTACTGTGCAAAAGTCTTAGGTACATACATAAGGCTTTTGTCTAAGACTTTCGCACAGTATTGTATTGGTCAACATAGAGCGGAGACTGAGTTTGTAAATCTGGTGGGAGTACAGAGTGCTGGGAATGGTGAGGATGGAGCACCGCTGGTGGAGTGCGGGACAGGTGGTAGAGAAGGAGTGCCAGGAGCCTGGGGGTGGTGCAGGTACAGACACACCCATCCCTGAGACACCAGGCGAGGTTATCTGATTACGAAAAAATTAGTTTATTGATCATTATAAAATATCTCCCTGGTACTTCCTAAGCACTTCCCTCTCCCTTCTGTTTTTCCCAACCGTGATTCCCCTCCCCCTGTCCCTTTCCCTCTCCCACTCCACAATCGAAGCCCATATCAGAATTAGGCTGATCGTCACTCACATACATCATGAAATAGTTTTTGTTCTGTGGCAGCATTACAGGGCAATGCACAAAATTATTACAGTACTGTGCAGAACTCTTATGCACCCTAGAAGTATATATGGGCTTAAGACTTCTGTAGAGTACTGTAAGTAAAGAAAATTTTAGAATTAATTCCCCAAAACTTAGGAGTAGGTGCACTAACAGTTAAGACCTATAAGAGATAGGAACAGAATCAGACCATTCAGCTCATTGAGTCTCATTTGTCTTTCAATCATAACTGATTAATAAAATCCCATTCTTCAACCTTCTCCCCTCAATCCTGAATTCCTTTACCAATCAAAAATCTATTAATTTCTGCCTTAATTACACAAAATAACTTGGCCTCCACCACCCTGTATGGCAATTTAAGGTATAGAGCTTGTCAAAGTGAAGTAAAATGTAGACAGAAACAGGAGCAAGCCCCCTTCTCTAACCGCTTCACACCTTATACAAGTTTGCTGGTGACACTACTGTTCTGGGCTGTTTCAAAAGTGGTGATAAATCAGCATTTAGGAGGGAAATTGAAAACTTGTCTGAGTGGTGTAATAACAGCAACCTCTCACTCAATGTCAGCAAGACAAGGATCAAGAGCAGGAAACTAGAGGTCCATGAGCCGGTAATAATTGGAGGATCAGAGGTGGACAAGGTCAGTAACTTTAAATTCATGGGTGCTACCATCTCAGAGGACCTGTCCTGGACACACCTGTCTGTGGAGATTCAGCATGACATCATTTGTCTATCCTGTTGGGTACTGTCTTGAATTGATTCTATTGTTTCTCTTAGATTTATTGTCACCACAATAAATGAATCTCAGGGTTGTATATGGTGACATATATGTGCTTTAATGATAACTCTACTTTGAGCTCTGAACTTTGAAATTGTATCTGCAAGTTTGAAGAGATAGCGGAATTGCAAGACATTAACTGCTTAGACTGGTAATGCAAAGTGCATGTAGGTTGTGGTAATGTTACTAACAAGAGAAAACCTGCAGTTTCTGGGAATCCGAGCAACTCACACAAAATGCTGGAGGAACTCAGCAAGCCAGGCAGCATCTATGGAAAAGAACAGCCAACATTTCGGGCTGAGACCCTTCATCAGGTCCTGTTTCCTGTTTTCCATATTTGCTGCCTGCCCTGCTGAGTCCCTCCAGCATTTTGTTTGTCTTGCATGGTAACGTTACTAATGTTTTGGTTTTGGTTATGACTGTCCCATTTACCAAAGCACAGTGAAAAGCTTATCTTGCATGCTGTTTATGCAGATCTAATCACTACACAGTGTGTTGAACTAGAATGAGGCAAGATAATGGCAATGCAGAATAAAGTGTAAAAGCTTTCAAAATAGCATAGGCGTACAATGAGGTACAGAATCATAATGAAATAGGTTTTGAGGTCAGGAGTCAATCTCCATTCTGTCATAATATGGAATCATTCAGTAAAATTATATCAGTGGGGTTGAAGCTGTCCTTGAACACAGTGTACATGCTTTTAAATTATATCAGTGGGGTTGAAGCTGTCCTTGAACACAGTGTACATGCTTTTAAATTATATCAGTGGGGTTGAAGCTGTCCTTGAACACAGTGTACATGCTTTTAAATTATATCAGTGGGGTTGAAGCTGTCCTTGAATGCAGTGGTACCTGCTTTTAAGCTTTTCTATCTGCTGCCCCAAGGGAGAGGAGAGAGAATATCTGGGGTTTTTGATCATGTCAACTGTTTTACTGAGGCACTGAAAAATATGCTGATTGCAGGAAAACTCTTGGTCAGAATAAAAAGTGATTCTTGTCACCATGAAGATGCAGGATGTTATGCTCCATTCAGAAGAAAGATGGAGCTTGATTTGAAATAATGTACCTATGACAGTGTAAAACACGTTCTTACTGCAATCAGGTTATATTTTCAAGAAGCTAAACCAACATCAATAGGCCACGGAAAATGTAAGAACAGCCTGATCCAAGAAAGTTCATCATCATGGTATGTTCTGTGTCATATGACCGTGATCGTACTTGGCAAATTTTTCTACAGAAGTGGTTCGCCATTGTCTTCTTCTGGGCAGTGTCTTTACAGGATCCCAGCCATTATCAGTACTTTGCAGAGAGTGTGTCTGCCTGTTGTCGGTGTTCGCATAACCAGGACTTGTGATCTGCACCGGCTGCTCATACGACCATCCACTACCTGCTCCCGTGGCTTCACATGACCCTGATCAGGGCTGAGCGGGTGCTACACCTTGCCCAAGGATAACCAGCGGGCTAGCGGAGGGAAGAAGCACCTTAAACCTCCTCTGGTAGAGATGTATTACCACCAGGAAGATTAGCACAAATGATTCATCTTAATTTTTTTTAACTCAGTGGTTGGGTTCACATTCCTGATTTCACTTCAAAAATCAGAATTGGAATCGTTTATTATCACCGCCAAGTGTCATGGAATTTAAGTTAGCAGCTGCACATGATACAGAAGAAAAATATAAATAAATAAATTACAGCATACATACCGTATGTTGAATAGATTAGAAATCATGCAAAAACAGAAATGATATATATTAAAAATAGAGTAGTGTTCTTGGGTTCAATGTCCATTTTGGAATCGGATGGTGGGGAGAAGGAGCTGTTCTTGAATCGCTGAGTGTGTGCCTTCAGGCTTCTGTACCTCATACCTGGTGGTAACAGTGAGAAAAGGGCATGCCCTGGGTGCTGGAGGTCCTTAATAATGGACGCTGCCTTTCTGAGACACTGCTCCTTGAAGGTGTCCTGGGTACGTTGTACCCAAATTGGAGCTGACTAAATTTACAACCTTCTGCAGCTTCTTTTGGTCCTGTTCAGTAGCACCCAGACAGTGATGCAGCCTGTCAGAATGCTCTGCATGGTACATCTATAGAGTTGAGTGTTTTTGCTGACATACCAAATCTCTTCAAACTTCTAATGAAGTATAGTTGCTGTGTTGCCTTCTTTATAGCTGCATCAGTATGTTGGGGCCAGGTTAGGGCCTCAGAGATCTTGACACCCAGGAACCTGAAACTGCTCACTCTCTCCACTTCTGATCCCTCTATGAGGATCGGTATGTGTTCCTTCATCTTACCCTTCCTGAAGCCCACAATCAGCTCTTTGGTCTTACTGACATTGAGTGCCAGGTTGTTGCTGCAACACCACTCAACTAGTCGGCATATCTCACTCCTGGACACCCTCTCGTCTCCACCTGAGATTCTACCAACAATGCTGGTATCATCAGCAAATTTATAGATGGTATCGAAACATTAAGACACTTCTGCGGAATTTGATTTCCACAAGTTTCCCAGTTTCTCACTTTTAGTTTAGAAATTAAACATGTTTTTATTTATTCTATTGTTATGTTAGGATATAAGCACATATTCAGTTTGAGTGACAGACACAACAGCATTTTGTGTGCTATGAATTCAGTGATATGTACTTCTTGCACACTGAAGGAGAATAGGTTGCAAGAAGTTATTTCATTGAAATATGTTTACCATTAATACATGTCTCAAATAGAACTGGCAGAGGGAGTGTTCACCATTGAGAATAACAACATAGAAGTTTATTCTTGCCATCAATCATCCAATTAAATATATTCTTTGTGGACATTTGTAGAAGGCTGGGACGATACAAAGACCAGGCAGAATTATTTTCGAAAGCATCAAATCAGGTGTTCTTTGGGAACTTCCTGCAATGCAGCGATCAGTGCTTCAGAGTTTCACTATGAAGATGCGGAAAGTTTAGAAATAAGGTAAATTATGTCACACGGTGCAAAGTTTCATAAGCTAAGCAAGAGGAAATAAAAAAGTTAAAGTTGAGGTCAATGAAATATGGACATGTGCATGCATACTCAGATGAAACAAGCAACTTATTTGCAGCAGCATTGCAGGCATGCACCATTTACAAGAGAAACAAAAACTAAACATTCATTCTACAAAATTATACAAGAAAAAGCACAATTAGAACAAAATAAAATTCCTTTATGGTTATGGTATTGCTATAATGTATCTGGATATAGTCGATAAAGCATGATATACTAATTGCAAATATACCTAATTGAGTGAAGAGGCCACTCTAAAATTGTGCACCAATATCTACTTTGCTACTAATTTCATCATAACCCACGTGGTCAGCAGCATCTACTTGAGAGGATGCTGCAAATAAAAAGTTTTCAATGCCGACACCTACTTCCCTTAATTACCCTTAATTAAGCACAAACTTCTTGAGGTACTGTTTTATGAAATTTTCCCTTCCCCTCCCCTCTGTTTCAATGCTCCATTCTAGCCTCTTACCTCTTCCCACCTGCCACTGGATCCTCTCCTCCATTCCTTTCTCTTTGGTCCACTCTTCTCTCCTATCAGATTCCTTCCTGCCCAATCCTTCACCTTTTCTACCCACCTGCGTTCATCTATCACCTATCACCTTCCCATAAGACCATAAGATGTAGGAAAAGAATTAGGCCATTTGGCCCATCGAGTCTCCTCCACCATTTCATCATGACTGATCCAATTTTCCTCTTGCCCCCAATCTCCTGTCCTGTACCCCTTCATGCCCTGACCAATCAGGAATCTATTAACCTCTGCCTTAAATATACATAAAGACTTGGCCTCCACATCTGCCTGTGGCAAACAGTTCCACAGATTCACCACTCTCTGGCTAAAGAAGTTCCTCCTCACCTCCATTCTATTCTGAGGCTGTGTCTTCTGGCAAACTCCCCCACCATAGGAAACATCCTCTCCACATCCACTCTATCAGGGCCTATCAACATCCTAAAGGTTTCAATTAGGTCATGCTTCATTCTTCTACCT
The DNA here is from genome assembly GCF_030144855.1 of Hypanus sabinus. Lineage (NCBI taxonomy): Eukaryota > Metazoa > Chordata > Chondrichthyes > Myliobatiformes > Dasyatidae > Hypanus > Hypanus sabinus. The sequence continues at coordinate 30,468,379 of NC_082735.1, read as the reverse complement.
ATCCCCCCACCTTTTTATTCTGGCATCTTCCCCCTTCCTTTCCAGTCCAGAAGAAGGGTCTCGGCCTGATACACCAACTGTTTATTTATTTCCATGGATGCTGCCTGACCTCCTGAGCTCCTCCAGCATTTTGTGCGTGTTGCTTTGGATTTCCAGCATCTGCAGAATTTCTCATTTATGAAGGTTGCAGTTGCAGGTTGCAGTCTGGATAAAACTGGGGCCTAAGTAATGACAACACTCCAGGTTTACAGAGCTGTTACATTTCTTTGCGTCCTAACCCCATTAGAGACACTCTGATGCAACCTTTTAAGACTTAACTACGGCTGCAATGCCACCTATACACCATCAAGGCAATGAAATCTCTGGCACAATCAACCAAGTGACTAGCAACTATGCAAAGCATGGAAATCATACCATCACAGAGGCAAATGGTCTGGGTTGTGTTCACTGCAAGTTTGGACAAAAATCAACTGTCTGAGAGAGAAGTAACAAATTGATGATCATGGCCTATAAGGACTACATTGGGCTGCACTGGACTTAATGACTTCAGAGGAAATAGGCCAAGAGGCAAACTTGGCACACTGTAGGATGAGTAATAGAACTTGATTGTGCTGTTCTTTTGCTGGCATTTGGAGGAATTCTAGATACCAATTTACATGAATCATGCCCTCCACTGACCGATAGAAACTGACTCAGCAATTGCACTCAATTACAAATGTCTGTCTCTTTTAATTCTAGTTTAATATTCTATGCTTCCGCCCACCACCTACCTTTCCCCTCACCTGGCTTCATCTTACTGCCTTCTAACTTCCCCTTCTGCCAGCCTGCTTATTCTGAATTCTTCCCCCTTCCTTTCCAGTCCTGATGAAGGATGTCGGCCTGAGACGTTGAATTTCTAGTCCTTTCCATACATGCTCCCGACATGCTGAGCTCCTCCAGCATTTTGTAAATGTTGCTCTGGATTCCCAGCTTCTACAGAATCCCTTGTGTTTATAGGATCATATGCTAACGTGTCAGCAGCAAAAAGCTCAGTGTTGGCTCCTTTCCTTATATATGACATCTTGACCAAGCTATGCTACTTTAAACAGGCTGTTTACTACCAGAAGAAATAACTTGGTGTGAAGGAGTCCCGTTGGGTCTGTTGAGGTTTTTGTTAACTGTTATTAATTAAACACTTAAAGTTTTTTAATAGTAAAATGTCTGATCACAAACTTTGGGTCATAGAGTCATAGAGAAGTACACCAAAGAAATGGCCCCTTTTGCCTCTCTAGGCAGTGCCAAAACCATTTAGACTGGCTACTCCCATCAACCTGCACTGGGACCACAGCTCTCCATATCCCTACTATTCATATAGCTATAAATTTCTCTTAAATATTGAAGTCGAGCTTGCATGCACCATTTGCACAGGCTGCACATTCCACACTCTCACAATCCTCTGAGTGAAGATGTTTCCCCTCATGTTCCCTTTAAACTTCTCGACTTTCACACTTAACCCATGACCTCAGGTTGCAGTCCTGCCCAATCTCAGTGGAAAAAGTCTGCTTGCATTTAAGGGATTAAGGGAGCTAGGGGTTTACTCTTTGGAGAGAAGGAGGATGAGAGGAGACATGATAGAGGCGTACAAGATATTAAGAGGAATAGATAGAGTAGACAGCCAGCGCCTCTTCCCCGGGGCACCACTGCTCAATACAAGAGAACGTGGCTTTAAGGTAAGGGGTGGGAAGTTCAAGGGGGATATTAGAGGAAGGTTTTTTACTCAGAGTGGCTGGTGCGTGGAATGCACTGCCTGAGTCAGTGGTGGAGGCAGATACACTAGTGAAATTTAAGATACTACTAGACAGGTATATGGTGGAATTTAAGGTGGGGGGGTTATATGGGAGGCAGGGTTTAAGGGTCTGTACAATATGGTGGGCCGAAGGGCCTGTACTGTGCTGTACTATTCTATGTTCTATGTTCTATTTATCCCATCTATACCCCCTCATGATTTTGTTTACCTATATCAAACGCAACACCAAAAGATGAATCCAATCATCTATATGTTTCATCACTCAACAATCATCATTAACAAATTAAACAACACTCATCATTAACAAAGACACTCAATAGGAATTTGTCTCTCTTCATTAACAATATTTGTATGTCAAACAATTTATAGTGAGACTTCATTAATTGTTATTTGGTACAAGTTTTGAGAAACATTGTGATAGATAAGTCCCCAAGGCCAGGCTAGGTTACCAAGGGAAGTGTGGGAAGAGATTGCTGCACCCTGGGCGATAATCTTTGCATTCTCACTGGCCACAGCGGTAGCACCAGATGGTTGGAGGGTGGCAAATGTTATTTCTTTGTTCAAGAAAGGGAGTAGGGATAACCCTGGGAATAATAGACTGGCAACTCCTACTTCAGTGGTGGGTAAATTATTGGAGAGAATTCTTATAGACAGGATTAATGAGTATTTGAAGAAGCGTAGCCTAGTTGGGGATCATCAGCATGGCTTTGTGAGGGGCTGGTCATGCCTTATCTGCCTGATTGAATTCCTTGAAGATGTGACAAAGCACCATTGATGAAGGTAGAGCAGTGGAAGTGGTGTGTATATTTCAAAAATCCAAAGTTCAAAAGAGAGAGAGTGAGCAATTTCAAATTCCGGGATGTCATTATCTCTGAGGATTTACCCTGATCCCAACGTACATGTTACAGGTATAAAGAAACCAAGACAGTGGCAATATTTCATTAGGAGCTTGAGGAGATTTTGTTTGTCACCTAAAACTCTCAAAAATTTCTACAGATTACTGTGAAGAGCACACTGACCGGCTGAATCACTGTCTGGTATGGCGGTGGGGGTGCTGCTACACAGGGTCGAAGTAAGCTGCAGAGAGTTGTAAAATTAGCTAGCCCCATCGTGGGTACTAGTGTCCATAGTATCCGAGACATCTTCAGGAGCAGTGCCTCAGAAAAGTGGCTTCCATCATCAAGGACCCCCACCACCCTGGAAATGCCCTCTTCTCATTGTTACCATCAGGTAGGAGGTACAGAAGCCTGAACGATTCAGCAACAGCTTCTTTCTCTCTGCCATCCTATTTCTAAATGGACATTGAACCCATGAACAGTACCTCACTACTTTTTTTAATTTCACTTTTTGCACTACCTATATTAATTTAGCTATTTAATATACTTAATCTATACTGAACATGTATTGCACTGTACTGCTGCCACAAAGTTAACAAATTTCACGACATATGCCAGATATTAAACCTGATTCTGATTCTGATCTCAAAATTTCTTATCGAAGTTTATACATGTACCCATATATAACCCAGAGATTCACTTTCTAGTGGGTGTACTCAATAAATCCATGATAACATTATAACCACAATAGAATCAATGTAAGGCTGCCCCAGTGGGGCATTCAGCCAGTGGTAGAAGACAACAAACTGTGCAGATGAAAAAAGAAAGAAATAATAATAATAATAAATAAATAAGCAATAACTATCAAAAATATGAGATGAAGAGTCCTTGAGAGTGAGTCCATAGGTTGAGGGAACATTTCAATGATGGGGCAAGTGAAGTTATCCCTTTTGGTTCAAGAGACATATTGTTGAGGGGTAGTAACTGTTCCTGAACCTGTCAGTGTGAGTTCTGAGACTCCTGTACCTTCTTCCAGAAGGCAGCAGTGAGAAGAAAGCATGGCCTGGGTGGTGAGTGACCCTGATGATTGATGGGTCAACACTCCATGTGGACATGCACAATGGTAATAATATAGATTTTAGTAAGGCATTTGATAAGGTTCCCTATGGCAGGCTCATTAAGAAATTCAGAAGACATGGATTCCAGGGAAACTTGTCTGTGTGGATAAAGAACTGGCTTACCTATAGAAGTCAGAGGGTAGTAGTTGATGGAGTTTAGTCTGCCTGGAGGTCAGTGACCAGTGGTGTTCTGCAGGGATCTGTTCAGGGGCCTCTGCTCCTTGTGATTTTTATAAATGTCTTGGATAAAGAAGTAGAAAGGAGAGTTCAAAAGTTTGCAGGTGACATGAAGGTTGGTGGTGGTGTGGATAGTGTAGAGGGTTGCTGTAGGTTGCAATGGGACATTGACAGGATGAAGAGCTGGGCTGAGAATCGGCAGATTGAGTTCAGCCTGAAAAAGTGTGAAGTGATTTATTTTCAGAATATGGGGTTAATGGCAGATTTCTTAGCCAAAAGAGGAATCTTGGGGTCTATATCCATAGATTGCCACCCTCAAAGTTGCCACTAAAGTTGATAGAGTTGTTAGGAAGGTTAATGGTTGGGTAGTTCAAGAGCCATGAAATAATATTACAGATCTATAAAATCCTGATTAGACGACACTTAGAATATTGTGTTCAGTTCTGGTCACCTCATTATAGGAAGGGTGTGGAAGCTTTAGAAGGGGTGCAGTGGAGATTTACCAGGATGCTGCCTGGTTTAGAGGGTATGTCTTATGAAGACAGGAGGAGCAAGCTAGGGCTTTTCTCTTTGGAGTGACAGAGCAGAGACATGACTTGATAGAGGTTTACAAGGTGATCAGAGTCATAGAGAAAGTGGACAGTCTGTGATTTTTTAACCAGGACAGAAATGGCTAATACAAGGAGGCATAATTTTGAACAAAAGTATTGGGGGGGGGGGGGGATGTCAGAGGCAAGTTCCTTATGCAGAGAATGATGGGTACATGGAACACCCTGGCAGGGTGTAGTGGAGGCAGGTATATCAGGGCCATTTTAAAAACTCCTAGATAGACACATGGATGAAGGGAAAATGGAGAGTTATGTGTGAGGGAATGGTAGATTGATTCTAGAGTAGGTTAAAAGGTTGGCACAACATTGTGGGCTGTAAGTCTGTCTGTGTTGTAAGATCTTATGTTCTACGTATATAGAAATGAATGTTTTACGAAAGTACAGCATAGTATGTAATGTACTAAGCCAAGATGCGTTGTCAAAATTTTCTGATAGGCATTAAAAGAATTATTGTTTTCAAAAGGGTAGGTCAATAACTATCCAAATTGGCTATCTTTTTCCATACACTGAAACATTTCCAGATTATTCTTGTTCTTTAAAAAAGACTAATGAATGGAAGGCATTTCTTTTATTTTCTTGAAACAAACATATATAAAAAGTTGTGGGGAGGGGAAGGGGTCTAGCTGGAAGGTGATAGAGAAGCCTGGTGGACAAGGGCTGCAGAAGAAGGAATCTGATAAGAGAAGAGAGTGGACCATATTATAACAGGAGGGATGAGAGGACTCATGGTGAGTAATAGGCAGGTGAGAAGATGCAAAATGTCAGAGTGGGGAATAAAGGAAGGTGTGGGTGGGTAGGGGGATGTATTAACAGGATGAAGAGCTGGGCTGAGAATCGGCAGATTGAGTTCAGCCTGAAAAAGTGTGAGGTGATTTATTTTCAGAATATGGGGTTAATGGCAGATTTCTTAGCCAAAAGAGGAATCTTGGGGTCTATATCCATAGATTGCCATCAGGTTGGAGGATACCCAGGTTGAATATAAGGTTATGTTCCTTAACCTGAGGGTGGCCTCATCTTGACAAAGCAGGAGGCTATGGACCAGCATATCAGAACTGGAATGGGAATTGGAATTCCAGTGTTTGGCCACCGGGAAGTCCTGAATATGGCGGATAAAGCAGCCCCCCACTTTATGATGGGTTCCTTCTCAGTTTTGAGGAAGGGTCTCAGCCCAAAACGTCGGCTGTCTATTCATTTCCTTAGATGCTGGCCGACCTGCTGAGTTCCTCCTGCATTTTGTGTGTGTTGCTTTGGATTTTCTGCATGGTTCACCTGTCTTTTTCTTCTTAGGCAGTCTCTGGGCATCAAGGATGTCTCACTTCCTGCCTGGTTCTGCAGTGACTGTTGTGGCCAAGGTGTGACCCACAGACTCTTTCACAGATTGGGCAGGAAATTGCTTTATAGGTAGTGTGCAGTTATTTTGTGAAGTGATATCCTCCCCGCACAGAGCTTCTGCGTGCTACTGGTGCCTGGACTCAAGGTTTTCAACAGAATTCTGAATGCTCTTCCTTGACATTGAGTGGTCTGAACCAAACATTCCCTGGAGTCAGGGAGGATGTCGGGTTTTCCGAAGGAAACTTTGAGAACCCTATCCTCTGTCTGCTTGGCAATCTCTTCCCACAGTAAATCTCGGAACAGAAAGCCTGTTTCGAGAGTCTGGTGTTAGGTATGAAAGTGACGTGGCCTGCCTGGTGTAGTTGACTAAATGTAGTTAGAGCTTTATCCTTCAAAGGTAGCATTGTGGATATCTCTCCAGTGTCTTGAAGTGTCCACTGTTCATAGTCCAGGACTCAGGAGCACATAGAAGGTCAGGGGTCACCACTCTGTGGTGAAGCGCAAATCGTGTACCTAGAGAACATTGGCAGCAAACATGGCTAGTTGGTTCAGAAAGCACTATTGGCCATAATGGCAACCAACTCTGAGCTTTTGTTCAAACGGGGAGAAAACTAACTTGTACTTCACTCAATCCCATCCATCTAAATGCAGACTGAACTTACTCTGCATGTTGCTGCCAACTGAACTGCAATTATTAGTCATTTAAACAGCACATCTTGCTGCAGTCCTGCAGTTAACAGGAACAAGAGCAAGCAAGCATGCACCTATGAACCTAACTCGATGCAAATGAGGAGCACAAACTGTCCTCTTTTGCACCAGCTCTATCACTGAATTAGATCATGTCTGATTTCACTGGAACCTTGAGGTGTGTAGTACTCTCGGGGCTGACACAGGGATGGATCACATGACCCAGTTCTCTGTAGTTACCAAATCCACCCTCTGTTTCATCTGGGAGGTGTCTGAAGGGCCACAATGCACAGGAGATTCTGCAGATGCTGGAAATCCAGAGCAACACACACCAAATGCTGCAGGAACTCATCAGGGCAGTCAGCATCTATGGAGGGGATAAACAATTGACATTTCGGGCTGAGACTCTGCCTGATGCGTTCAGTTCCTCCAGCATGTTGGTCTGAAGGGTCATGATGCACAAATCTCCAGGTAATGGATGGGGAAGAACTACCCATCATAACTCTTTATTTACTTATTGATCGAGATACAGTGTGGAATAGGCCTTTCAGCCACTCCACCCTACAATCCCCTAACTTAATGCTAACCTAATCACGGGACAATTTACAACGAGCAAGTAACCAACCGACCAGTACGTCTTCGGATCGTGGAGCACTTGGAGCAATTCTGAGAAGAACATACAAATGCCTCACAGACAGCGGCAGAAATTGAACCGGGGTGGCTGGTCCTGTAAAGGGTTGTGCTAACCGCTATGCTACTGCACCCCACACCAAGGTGGACCTCTTACCTTGGTGTCCACCTTGGTGTGTGGCTATCTTGCCATGAGCGATTCCAAGTCGAGTCACTACATGCTTAGTTTCTACCTGTCCCTGAAGGGTGGGGCTAGCCTTGCTGCAGCATAATGTTCTGTTCCGTTGGACCTTGTTGCGCTACCTGGGCTTCAAGGACAAGTTCTTGATCATCAGAACTCACCCTCAAAACACACTCCAACAAACACCGAGGCCTCACTTAGTTGGCAGTGAAAGAGACCCTCCCTCTCCCGTCTTTTCTACGCAGTCAATGTCTCACCCTCGGTTCATGCTGCCTTCACCGTGGCTATGTTGAGAATGAGACGACCTCCCACATCCGAGTACTGGGCAGATGTGAGAGTCCTTGTCAAGATTTGCCCCAGGAAGCAGCATAACAGAGGATTCCCTGACTTACGGGTGGCTCCCAGGGACACATCTCTCGACACGTATCAAGCACCAACACAGTAAATGACGTAGTTTGTTTTGTCCGACACTTTTCTGTAAATTGCATATGCCAGGCTGGAAAGGTATGTGCTCTGGGATGCACCGAAGCTTGGTTCAATCAACGTGAACGCTCTGTGGGGAAGAAATGCAATCTAACTCCTGCTAACACTGAACACTGGAAGGCCTGGTCCCTGTGTCGAAGCCTCTCAAATACTTGAAGTGTATCGTCCCAGAAAGTCACATGAGAGGCATTGATGTCATGCACATAGAATGTCCGAACAGTAAAAATACATAGAACTGATAACACTCTAAATGAAACATAGAGCCAACACTATTAATGTAATGTAAGCCAAGCACTATTTGGGTATTTCTTGTATGCTGCTTGGGTTAAGTTGTTCTCCAATCTTGGCATCTTCATCACCAAAGGTTTGCAAGTAAAGTGCCAAGATCGGAGAACAATTCAACCCAACCCTCAATCACCCAGGCTACACATTTTCTGAAATACTTTTTGTATATTCTTTATCTGAATTAAGCTTGTTTTTGAAATTTGAAGAACTCCTAATTTCCAAAACCAAGTGGTGCTGGAAGATCATCGAAAGACAATATGGTCTGCCTGAATCTTGTCGGTCTTCTAATGCAAGACGATGTCTGAAAGGGCAAATTCCAAGCTGCAGGACTAAGTGTTGAATGATATATGGAACGATGGAGCCATCAACGCTGATGCTTTTGTGGTGAAGGACTGTCACTGGACTCTGAGGGGCTGGGTCCTGCGTAACAGCCTCACAAGTACATGAGGTGTCAATGGTCCAAAGAGGCCACATGAGTGGTACAGGTGTTTTGTATATAGTATGTATTAACATGCTGACACTACAACTGTATAGACCTGACAATATTGAACAGGATAACTCCGTGAGTGTAAAGAAAGCCAAGCATGATTTTGTTTTAGAAATGAAGTTCGGTTTTGATATTTAAAAAATACTCTTTACCCCATATAAATTCAGTAAGCCATCTCCATCTTACATAACAAGAATATATCTACATGTGCTATGTAAAAATCTTGGACACATACATATAGCGAGGGTGCCTACGCAAAAGTGTATTTGTCAACGTGCAGCAGAGAGGGAGCTTGTAAGTCTAGCGGGAGCAAAGAAGTTGGGAATGGTGAGGGTGGAGTGTCACGGGAAGGGTGTGGGACAGGTGCAGAGAAGGAGTGCCGGGGTGAGGAGGGATGGCGCAGGTGCAGATCCAGCCCTGAGACACCAGGTAAGGTCATTTGATTACGAACAGTTGGTTTATGGATCATTACAGAATGTCTCTCTGGTGGGGATCACCACTCTCCCGTCCCCTCTTCCCAACCGTGATTCTCCTCTCCCTGCTCCCCTTCCCACTCCCATTTCACAATAGAGACCCATATCAAAATCAGGTTTATCACCACTCACATATGTAATTAATTTTGTTTTTTTTTGCAGCGGCAGTACAGTGCAATACATAAAATTACTGCAGTACTGTGCAAAAGTCTATATAAAGATTCTGCTTCCTTTGAGAAAAATTGTTCTAATCATTCACAAAGCTCATGGAGAAAATTCTTCAATGGGTGACTCTGTAGTCTGAATTTTTCTGCAAGTAAGGTCTTCTCTGTAAGATCCCTCAGAAGCTTAAATGCTCTTCCAGACTCAAGGGTACAAAAGTTCCTTGACCAAACTCTGTCCGGGTAGTAACTATCTGCAGTCTGCTACGCCACTGGCATTTAAGGCAGCGAGGAAGGTCCTCCATCTCTGGCCGTGCTCAGGGCTTCCTTCATCGTGTCAGTAGCTTGGTTTTCACTAGTCAGTCAAGTTCTGGGTGGAGAATCAGGAATACCTTCGTTCTCTGATGTCAAAGGATTCTTCATTGCTTTTACAGTTACAGTTTTGTTTTGCTAGTCAGGGTTGTTAGCCCTGAGCCGAACCCCCAGACCTGGAAGACTGGTGGACCATGCTTGTACATCTTATTTTTTAGGTATCTTATTTTTATTCTTTCTTACTTCTCTTCTAATATTTGCATGTCTGTTCACTTGTGCTGCTACGGTGACACTGTAACTTCCTTTGGGACCAGTAAAGTGTCTATCCACCCATCTATCTTAGTCTGGCCTCTACCCTTTGACCTGTTTGGCATGGGTGGCCTTACCAAGAACCGAAGCATAAAGCCCTGACTCCAGCCAATGTACGATGATTGATGCCAGCAAGCCTCCAGACCCTATGAAAAGATCGTGGTTCTCTTGGAGGAAGGGTGAGTTGGAACTCCTCCATCTTGCAACGTCCAAGTCAATGAATTCTGCTCTCCTTATGAAGGCTAGACAGTACCTGATGGAGGATGAACAGAGCTAATATTGTGGTTTGATCATTTCCTTTTAAAAAAAGAGCTGTGATGTGATTGACTTAAATCTTTTTTTGCTCATCCATGATAGTGCCTGCCTTACAGGCTGTTTTCTGCATGTTTTTCAGATCCCAGTATCTGCCTTGTTTTAATTTTGTATCAGATTTCCTGGCTCCCGAAGTCACTCCAGTCACTGGGGTGGGGGAGGGCGGAGCGCATGAGAGGATTGCAAGAACTGTTAATCAAATTAAACAGGCAAATAAGTACTTACTGCAACAGATGATCAAAGAGCTTCCTTGAATAGTTTTCCTAATGCTGCATCCCAGCATTGGGTGACCAGGCCAGTTGATCAGGGATCCAATAAATTGGGAATTATAGAGTTCAGTGGCTGGAGTTTTAGCTGCAGATGCCAACTCTAGTGGGCAGATGGCGAGAGGTATCAGTTTTACAGCCAGTACAGGATACATTGGGCTTAGTTGTCAATGAGTAGATTGAAGGCACTTACTTTACCAGGGATTACACTGCAAAAAATTAGCTGAAGCATGGAATTACAGCTTAAATTACTGGTCGATATATTGCACACACCGTAGTAACATTGTACTCCTCTCTCACGGAAAGAGATTACCAGAAGGACAGAGGAAAAGGTTCAGGGATGTGCTGAGGCTTTGTTGAGGAAGTGCAACGTCCCAACATCGGCTCCTTGGAACCTTTCCCCCACAACTTCCCAAAGTGAAGCAACAACTGTCTGAATTGCATTGCCTATGCACAAGGCCCTGTATAGATAGTGAAGAAGATGATTAACTCGCAAACTATCTTCTGTGCCATCTATTAGAGAATACAGTTCCCTCCTTAGTCAACTCGGAACCACACAACCAGGAGTAGGTGTCATCACTGATCCCGACTACCTAAGAAGAACATGACAGTTGCAGATCTGAAATGAGCATTTGCATTCTGGACTGAACCTTCTGTACATTATGTGCTGTACTGCAGCTTAGAAGACAAGAATTACTTGTCTAAAGCCGTGCCTGCTGGACTATTATCAGCTGTTCTGTCATGTCATCTTGGCATACTGGGAAAAATGGGTTGGGAGGACAGACAGGTCTGATCCAGGATAACCCCTGGGTAGTAATGGCTTTGTTCCACCAATATTTAACAGTAAAAAACACATTAAATTTCAGGTAATGGAACAGAGGGAGTTAGACAATCAGTCTCCTCCCGGAGTTATCAAGTTTGCCATTAGTTCTGACTTGGTTAATATCCAGATATTCCAAACGAAATCTCAATATCTCAAACTCCAGATAATTTCTACTTCAGGATAAGTAACACTTCAGCAATGTTATGAACTTAAGTGTAGGGTATTGTCAAATTAACCATAATTTGTTTCTCTCAGACAATGTGATCTACTTTTTTCAGAATCAGAATCAGGTTTAATATCACTGGCACATGTCATGAAATTTGTTGTCTCTGCAGCAGCAGTACATTGTAATACATAATAATGGAGAAAAACACTGTGATTTACAGTAAATATATATATAATAGTTACATTAAATAAGTAGTGCAAAACTAAAAATAAAGTAAAAAGTAGTGAGGTGGTGTTCATGGGTTCAAAGTCCACTCAGAAATTGGATGGCAGAGGGAAAGAAGCTGTTCCTGAATTTTTGAGTGTATGCCTTCAGGCTCCCGTCCCTCCTCCCTAATAGGAGCAATGAGAAGATCATCCTGGGTGATGGAGGTCCTTAATGATGAACGCCTCCTTTTTGAGGCATCACTCCTTAAAGATGTCCTAGATACCACAGAGGCTCATGCCCATGATGGAGCTGACTACAGATCTCTGCAGCTTATTTCGATCCTGTGCAGTAGTCCCACCTACCACACCCCGCCTTACCAGATAGCGCTTGGTACATCTGTAGAAATTTGTGAATGTCTTTGGTGACATACCAAATCTCCTCATACTTCTAATGAAACACAGCCGCTGCTGGGCCTTTGTAGCTGCATCAATGTGTTGGGCCCAGAATAGATCCTCAGAGATATTGACAGCCAAGAACTTGAAACTCCTCACTCTTTCCACTTCTGATTCCTCTATGAGGACTGATTTGTGACTCGCTGTCTTACCCTTACTGAAGTCCACAATCAGTTCTTCAATCTTACTGAGATTGTAGTTGTAATAAAGTATATCCTGCATGATGAGGAACACAAGCGATTCTGCAAATGCTGGAAACGCAGAGTAACACACACACACACACACACACACACACACAGAATGCTGTAGGAATTCATTATGTTCATTGTGGAGACCTGATGAAGGGTCTCGGACCAAAACATTTATTCCTCTCCTCAGGTGCTGCCTGACCTTGCTGAGTTCCTCCAGCATTGTGTGCGTGTTACTCTGCACGAGTAGAAGAGGAACGTCTGCCCTCCAAGTCCGGCCCGGGTTTGTACAATGTGATCCACAAGGATCCGTGAACATCAACTGGCTGTAAAGCTGGATGACCAATTCTCCCTACTCTCTACCCACAAAGGTCGAGAGGGGCACAAACCTGACCAGGCATCAGCGAAAGTCATGGCACAAGTGAACAAGTGGCATTCAAGGGAATTCCCAGGAGCGTGGTTTTCCGCAAACGCACACGTGGACCTCAGTCCTATTTGTGAGCCAATGCAGGCAATTCTAGATCCCAATTGCACAAATTTCACCATGTGAGCTACCCTCGCCACATCACAATTGAGTTTCCAAAATGACGTCCAATCAGCAGTTTGAAAAGTATATACAGTATAGGCCAAGCATGCAGAGGACACACCACAATCGATGATGTTTCCTTTGCATGGTGATAAAACGATCACAGGAATGTTGCCAGGATCAGAGAACAATTCAACCCAACCACCAACCACCTGAGCTACACATTCTCCAAATTATTTACAAGAATCGGATTAAAATGTGAACTAGATGTGGCTTTAGTATGTGAAAGAACTTCCAAAAATTGATGTTTTCTTTCATCCAAAACAATTTATAGAGTATATTCTAAAGTATTCCTCTCTAGGATTTTTCTTAATCCATGTGGATAGCAATAATATTAATAAAAGCATGTGGCTGTGACAGGCGCAAATTGTTCGTAGCTCTGTAGATGGTGGTTGAGATCTTATTACATCTGTGGCTTGCTGTGTACTGAACCACAACACAAAGAAGTAAAAAAAATGCACCGAAAATAGCATTATGCTTGGCTGGGTGGTATTAGGGTGTGCTCCACATTGTTAGCACATGCACACTGATATTAATAATGAATGTATTTTAGTCATACCCAATGGAGCAGAATGCATGGGGAAAATAACTTAGGGACTTATCATAGAACCAAAATACTGAGGCGCTCCAGGGACGCGGTCAACAGCTTGCCCCAGCGTACCCAGCGGCCAGCGCTGCTTACTGTTCTTGTTTAAAACACGTTCACGAGATTATGGTGAGATGTTCAAGTTCATTTATTGTTATATTTTGGCCTGAGTTATACAGTTGTTCACTTGTGTGTTTGTGGGTCACCCTGAATGAAGTGTGTAATAATCATCTCCCCTGTCTGTATGTGACCGAGTTGGCTCTCACAGAGCGATGGTACTCTGTCTGTTATTCTGCTTCTCACAGTAAGACTGGCAGTTGAGATACACGAGTTCTTCGTCTGTTATCACGGACTGAATGCCCGCCACATTGGTCTCAGGAGTGGGATTGGCAACTTACAGTGAATTTGAAGAACCACAATGTCAAATGGAGTGGCGTGAGACTGGGGGAGTAATTCCCTTGGTATACCCCTTGGCCGGGCTCCTGAAGACGGGAAGATGACCCAGAGGGAGAACCCAGCAACCAAGCATCGTGCCTTCTCAAGGAATCCCATTGGGGCAAGTGTTCCCACGGGGGACACAGCAGAGCGCATCACCCATCTCACTTGCGGCTCGCTCTCAGGAACCCCAAATGCCGCCGCTATAGGAGTACGGGCAACACGGCGGGCACCACCAATGCTGTCAGAGAAAGAGGGGGACCAATGGACCCCAGAAGTTAACATCACAAGGTCCAGACTGAAGTGGTACCGGCCACCTGGACCCTTGCTGCCGGGCAAAATGGGTGGAGATCCACCAAGATGGCAGTGAACTTCGCCCTGGCACTAGGGGGTGGGGGAGGGGGAAGATACCCTGTGGGCCCTCCTCGACCTAATGCTAGCTGAGGAGCTTGATCGCACGGCCCTCGTAATGGTGCTAGAGTGGTGTTTTGGGCAGAGGCCATTGGAGGAAGCAATGAGGGAAGAACTGGGGCATTTGTGGCAGATCCCTGCCACTGGGCATGGTGTGGCTACTTCCTCCCCCCCCCCCAGTGCCTCCCGCTACAGAGGAAGAGCTTGCCCCTCCTCGCCTTTGTGAATGTACCAAACACCGGAGGGCCTTCAGCAGCTTGGGGGCTGAGGCGAGAGGACAGAAGCAATTTTAGGCCACCAAGGGCATTCCAGCATGCCACAAGCCCGGGCATGTGTCACCAAGGCTGAGAGAGAAACTGACGAGGAGGGGCAATGAGACAGGCCCGACCGACCATGCCACGTGCCAGTGTGGTGATGCAGGCCAGGTGGCCTGGAACTGCCCCTCACCAGCGCCACGTCACAGCCCAGCACAGCTACTGGGAAACACAGGGAGGGCAGCACCCGGGACTTCCAGCAGAATCCCTCTATTGTTGCCTTTCCAGGTGGGCCGATTGGGTGAAGAACACGGCTCATATGTGGGCTGCATGGTGGAGGGCATCAGATGGGCATTGGTGGACACAGTGTCAATCATCACTTTCATCCATCCCGGTGTTCTCCCCAACACGGACCAGCCATTCCCGCCTGAGTGGACAACAACAGTGGTCCAGTTGTTACGGTCACCAGCGACTGTGTGTCAATGAGAGGGAAGAGGTGGCTGCGCGTCACGGTGTGAGAAAACACGGTGGATCACGAGGTGCGGGAATCCTGGCTCGTTGGGCCGGACGCTGCCCCACTGGGGGGGCCCATATAGATGCTGGAGGCAACACTCCACCTTGGCGGTGAAGCTGCAGCAGAGCAGCTCCGGAGAACGGGTGCAGCGGTGACTACCGCCGGTCTCCCAGCACACCCCGCAGCGGCCCAGTGGAACCAGGGGCAACAGCACTTCAGGTGGCATTGACCAGCGGCTGTACGGCGGGCAGGAGAGTGGCCCCCATGCTGGTGGTCCCTCGGGGGGTCCACGCCACGCTGCTGTGGTTGGCGCACGGGCTGGTGGGGGCCAGCCATTTCAGCTAGCTGCACGAGCACTTCTATTGGCCGGGAGCAGGCAGAATGTGGAGCTGATCGTGAACTTCCACGACGCTTGCATGTCCCAGAAGGGGCCCGACCGCCAGTCTGGGGCTCAAATGCAGCAGTACCTGGTGGAGCCCCAGTATGGTTCTACTGCCTCTCCAAGAAGAAGGGACTATCCCCCCCCCCCAAGCTTCAAAGCTGCTGGAAGGGGCTAGTAGAGGTGCCCGACTGCATGTCCAATGTGGCATATCCAGCGTGTTTTGGCCCTCAACCACACCTACCCAGCAAGACTGAAGGAAGGAAGGGACAAGCCAGGTGCCCTGCCACTTGCCCCACCAAAGTGTATCTCCCCTCGGGGGGGCTACAGACATCCCCCAGCGTCTCAGGCTGCGGCATCGGTCACCACCGAGACTTTTGGACTTCGTAGTGGACTCTAGGGTTTATAGGGATGGTGACCCCCTCAGGAGGGGGCAATGCGGTCAACAGCTCGCCCCAGCATTTCTAGCGACCAGTGCTACTTATTGTTCATTGTTCTTGTTTAAAATGTCTTCGTGCAATTATGGTGAGATGTTCATCTATAGTTACATTTTGGCTTGTGTTATACTGTTGCTCACTTTGTGGGTCACCCTGACTGTAACTAGGGTGTGTAATAATCACACCTGCCCCTTCCCCCCCCCCATATGTGCCCCAGTTGGTTCTCACAGAGTGATAGTGCCCTGTCTGTTATTGTGCTTGTCACAACAAAACCGGCAACTGAGAAAAATGAGCCATTCGTGTCTGTCACCATGGACTGCATGCTCGCCACAGTACATTTATTGTCAAAACATGTGTACAGTATACAAACCTACGATTTGTCTTCCCACAGGCAGCCACCAAACAAAGAAACATCATGGAACCTGTTCAAAGAAAACATCAAGCTCCCAACCTGCAAAAAAAAGAATAAACTGCGCAAATGGCAAAAAATTAGCAGGAAACACAGAACATAAAACGTCCAACCACAGCGTCCTTGAAGCAGGCCGGCACTGTTCAGTTTAGTTCAGTTCAGTTGAACTTAGCACCATGTAGTTTGGTGACTGCAGGCTGGCGAGCAGGTCCACCCAGATCAAAATTGCACAAAAGAAAGAGTAACCAGAAACCAGAAACACAGATAATATGAACTGCAAAAGGCGATCTACAAATCATGTCGATCAAACCTGGCCCAAGATCCAGGGCTCTGGCACCATCTCCGGGAGCATCAGGCGAGAGGAAGAGAGAGACCAGTCTCTCTCCCTGTCGCTCGCTGCTCTTGGAGGGGGGTGCAGCAAGCGACAGGGAGAGAGACCAATCGAATTCCGGCACTGAACACCCGCTCACCTTCCGCCCTCACCCTCGCTGATTTCAGTCTTGCTCGACGCTTTAATCGATGAGACCGGCGAGAAGTGGAATCTATCATGAGCTTGCGTCTTGTCTCCAGTCTTCTTGGCCTCCAGGATGCACACTGTATTACAGATCTCACCAGACTCCCTCAGAGACCACAAAGCTCAATCGGCCCGAAAGCACACCACTACAAACACCTCCATTTAAAGACAGTAGCTGCAAATTACAAATTGCACTGCTTTATCCATATGTTTAAGCAAAGAACTTCTGTGCTGATTCAATATATGAAGCCACTCTCTCTAGTGGTGAAAAACCACAACAGTCTAGTAAGTCCACACTCTGTAAACATGATCCACTCTTAATTGACAATGGTGATATTCACTGTTCCCTCTGAGCTGTGTGGTGCATGGCCATGCAGAAGCTAAAGTGCCTCCGTGCACGTACCCTTTGTTGCTGCGTAGCTGGACTAAAGCCAGACAAGAAAAAGTTTATGAAACATGAAAGATTGTCTTTGTTGTACTGTATTTCATTATTCCTTCAATTAATAAATAAAGTCAAAAGCATCTGATTTTTCAACTTTCATTCTAAATATTCAAAGTATGCATATTGCAAAAAGAACATTTAAAGTGCTGGCAGCTTTCAGGCTGTGTAAAAATTTCCTGGTTGGTCCACGTAGCTGGAAGACAAAAATTAGAGGGAACATTGGTGATATTATTGCAGACCAAGCTTTAGTAGTGTTAGCAGGCAATACCGGCTATAAACTTTTTTTTTATTGCCCATTACACCACTGGTGTTTAGGGCAGCAATGAAGTTCCTTCATCTCAGTCGGTGTTCAGGGCTTCTTTCATCGTGTCAGTAGCTTGGCTTCAGCCACTGTCAGTCATGCAAATCCCAGGTGAAGACTCAGGAAGACTGTCTTTCTGCCTACTTGGTTTGGAAGAATCACATTTGCATGTCATATTCACTCACGTTCCGAGAGCTCTGCAATACCGGTCAGCATTCGCCGCAACGCCTTCTCCAGAAAATGCAAACTCACAAAGCGCAAGAAGAGATTTGACCCCTGACCACTTACCTCTGACCTGACTTCGTGCGGCAAAACCACCAGGACACGTTTATTCAGCAGCCTACACTTTGTGTCAGTAGAACACTCAGAAATAATTTAAATTTTACAGGACGCATTCCTGTTAAAGTTAAAGCTCTTAAGTAAGTAATTTTGTCAAGATTGTATATATTATACAACGTAGAGATTTGTCTCCTTACAGGCAGCTACAAAATGAAGAAACCTCAGAAGAACCCATTAAAAAGTAAAGAAGACCGTCAAAGATGCAATGCACGGAAAGCAGGAAAAGAAAACAAATCATGCAAACAGGAAAAGTACTCAAATAGCTTCAGAACTGGAGTTTTACAAAAGACATGAAGCAAGGTATCACTGCAGCTGGAGCAGGCCACAGCCTCAGTTCAGTGCAGAGCAGAGTAAACACCGTAGTGCCTCCAGCCCCAACACCCTGAGTTTTTCAATCTGGCCCGGCGCTTAAATCACCCAAACTTCAGGCCATTCCTCACTCTCGGACCACTCTGGGGCCTGAACCCTGCCGCCACGAGTCAACCCATACCGACCTCTCCAATTCAACCCAGCACTTAAATCAATCAGTCATCAGGACAATCCGCACTCTTGGGGAAGCCACGACTTTGCCTTCAGTCTGCTCGGACCCCGCCTCCACCTTCACTTGCCTTGACCAAGCCTTCCTGGGCCTTTCTAGGTAAGCCTAGTAATTTCTAAGGCTGGGACATGTTTGGCACAACTTTGTGGGCTGAAGGGCCTGTATTGTGCTGTAGGTTGTCTATGTTTCTATATTTTGCCTACTCCACTACTCGCCTCTCCATTGAGAGTATTGATCATTGTTAATAAGCCTTCCGTCTTGTTTTCTTCTGCCACCAAGCAGTCGCTGGGCATCTCCAGTACCATCTCAAATTGGAAGTATATGAATTCCTCTTTGGCCTTGCTGATCCCAAAGGAAAAAATCCCAAAATAAAAACAAAAGTCACCAGGATGATCGCATGGCCTAAAGATAATGCAGATGAAAAATTTAATCACTTCCATGAAGAAAATTTACAGCCATGTTAGGGATGGTGACCTCTACCCTTGACTTGGCCCAAGCACTGACCAATTCATTAGCTCTGCGTGCTTCCTGCCACAGCTGATAGCACCCATGCTGCCTGGCCAGCTGGCATTCTTCAGCCTCCTTAACCTGCTCTTCTAATCATCCATATATTAGCATCGACTGATTTAGAATTGATGGCATTCATATGGTTGGACATCAAGTAGCACAGGCACATAAACAGCCCTAAAGGTATTGACTTGACTTCAAAGGTTTCCCACACACTGATTGCTCTTAAACATGGTGTAAAATTAGACATTTCCTCTTTCAGGGGAGCATGCAGAGCAGGGCAGGAGGCCAGAAAGCAGAAATCGGAGATGGTGGAAAGGCTGTTATTGGCAGGCCATACTTGCTCAAGGATCCAATTTCCAACAAAACTTTCAGTGAAGAACTAAAGGCTTTGGGTGCCTCTGGTTCCAACAGGACATACACCACCATGGCATATCTCACCACAGAAGTGGTCTAGTGTCAATGCTGACCCTTGCAATAACCCTTACCTGTGTGCCTCCATCCCAGCTGGAAATGGACTTCCTTAAAACAGATCCTTGTTGCTCGTCCTCTGGGCGATCTCCAAGTAGCGTATACCATACAGTGCTTATAGTGAGCTCTTCTGTGGATTGGAGAGGCAAAACACAAACTGGGTGACCATCCGGCAGATCACTGCCATTCACTGAACAAGAATGATGCTGAGTTTCCAAATGCTTGTCACTTTAATTTTCCATCCCACACTTCCTCTGAGCTCTCTTAGTGGGTTCTTACCTTGCTCCATCAAACAAGCCATCCTAAACCAAAGGAATAGCATCATATCTTCCAACCAGGCATACTGAAACACTCAAAACTTAATAATGAATTTATCTAATTCAGATAGACTTCTGATCTTTTGGAACAAGCCTTATGTTGATTCCTTTGAATAGGTAGTCTCTACCTTCATTGTCACTTGACAATCAGCACACACCTATGAGTTTGGCATTCTACTTGGAGGTTTAAAGTTTTATTGATTCCAGAGCTTCATTATGAAACTTTGTTCTGTTAACTATGTTTTTCTCCCTCAATAGGTGCTGTCTGCCCTGTTGAGTATTTCCACCATTCAGCTTCATTTCTGATTTCTGGATTCTGCAGAGTTTTTATTATTTTTTGAAATTGAGATCCAGTGGAGAATAGGCCCTTCTAGCCCCTTGAGACAGGGCGCCCGGCTACTCCCCAGTTTAATCTAAGCCTAATCATGGGACACACTCCAGTTACCAGCAATTACAACCCCATTCACCAGTTACCGGCCATCCCACACATTACCTCCATGAATTACCATCTCAGTATCTACTTGGTCATGACACTAAAATAAAATCCAAAGTAAAATAAACATTTCAAACCAGATAACTAATTGCAGTTCTAAGCAACACACACACAGAACATGCTGGAGGAACTTAGCGGGTCAGGCAGCGATTATGGGAAGAATAAACGGGTGATGTTTCGGGCCGAGACCCTTCTTTGAGAAGGAAGGGGGGAGATGCCAGCATACAAAGCTGGGGGGAGGGGAAGGAGGCTAGCTGGAAGGTGATAGGTGGGTGGGGAAGGTGAAGGAATCTGATAGGGGAAGAGTCCCAGGGAGAAGAGAATCTTTCCTTGCCCCCCCACACAGTGAGCAAGGAGGTAGATGCAAAACGTTCACTGAAGGGTGCTGAGATTCGGTAGTGGAGATTGCAGATCAGCTTTGTGAACTTCCATGGCACACATTCTAAACTTTCAACATTACGTTCAAATTAAGGTAAAGAGGACACTTTCTGATCTTGACTCTCTCCAACTCCATCCAAACTCTCCTCCCCTGCTGTTCCAGAGCTGTTTGTATCCAGAATTGTTTTGATTTATTGTTGGTGGTGTGCCCTCAGTTTCTCATTCTCTGGTATCCCTGTCTGCCTTTCCACATCCCTCCCGTTGAGAATCCATATTGCCGGTTTGGCTGTTTGATGAGCTTCTGTGAATTGCATTATGGTTTCTCTCTCCATATTTTGTTGTAATGCTATCTTTCCCTGTACTCAGCTTTTTTCCGAAGGAATTTTGAAATATTGCTACAGCAATATTTCATTTTACACTCAATCATTACACCTTGTTTTGTGCCTCTTTTAACACAATTATTTTAGTTGGTGCTGAGTTCTGACATTGGAGAGGGTTCAAAGGAGGTTCAGAAAAGTGATTCCAGGACTGAAAGGCTTGTCATATAAGGAATGATTGATGGCCCCTCCCGGGCCTGGTCTTGCTGGAACTCAGAAGAATGAGGGATGACCTCATTGAAATCTATTAAAATGGACACTGCCTCAGAATACAGGGTCATCCATTTAGAATGGAGGAATTTCTTTAGCCAGAGAGTGGAAAATCTGTGGAATTTGTTGCCACAGACAGCTGAGGAGCCAAAGTCATTGGGTATATTTAAGGCAAGGGTTGATAGATACTTGAGTATTCAGGGCATGAAGAGATATGGGGAGAAGGCAGAAGATTGGGGCTGAGAGGGAAAGTTGGATCAGTTATGATGAAATGGCGGAGCAAACTCGATGGGTCACATCGTCTAATTCTGCTCCTATATCTTATGGTCTTAAGTCCTGTGGTCTAAATCCAAGAGGCCAGACTCTGTAATGAATTAGTGTTAGAAGGTATTAGGAAACACAGAAACAGGACCAATGAAAATAGGCTAGTTATTTAACAAGAGCAAGAGAACAATCTAAGAGCTACTACTGCGACATCTGGCATTTAATATCCTGTCCTTGATTCTTTTATCGACTGTTCTTCATTATGTGCCATGTTGTATGACCAAGATGATCATGGTCTTTCCACGACCATGATTGCTCTAGGCAACTTTTGCTACAGAAGTAGTTCTTCTGGCTGGTGTCTGTACAATTCAGG
Source organism: Hypanus sabinus (assembly GCF_030144855.1). Classification (NCBI taxonomy): domain Eukaryota; kingdom Metazoa; phylum Chordata; class Chondrichthyes; order Myliobatiformes; family Dasyatidae; genus Hypanus; species Hypanus sabinus. The sequence goes on along the minus strand of NC_082735.1, from coordinate 30,446,565 downwards.
TGGGCCCCTGCCATTGTCATTACTCTTCAGAGACTGTCTGCCTGGTGTCAGTGGTCGCATAACCAGGACTTGTGATCTGCACCAGCTGCTCGTACCACCATCCACCACCTGATCCCGTGGCTTCACATGACCCTGATCAGGGTTTTAAGCAGGTGCTACACCTTGCCCAAAGGTGACCTGCAGGCCCAGTGGAGGGAAGGAGCATCTTACACCTCATACTGTAGCGACATATTCACCCCGCCAAATAAAGAGATAATTAATGCTATATATCCCTTATCCTTGGCAGCAAGGTGAGAAATTGCAATAAAGCAGCTGCACTGAAATAATGGTCACTCTACTCAGACAGACAGTATGGAGTCTCCCAGAATGACAGGTGAACACAGGATATAAAATAGACTGCTTCTATATTGAGTAATTCTAATTTCCGTGTGAGAATAGGAAAGAATTAACTCTGAGGCCCACTAACACTCCACATCATGTAGACACGTCACACCTTCTGTGTGTTCATGGACATATTATCATGGTGGAATCATGCAGGGGAGGAAATCTCCTCCTGGAGATAATTAAAATGCTAACTTTTTTGACTAATGCATGAAAGGCTATGCCAACCAATGGAAGGAAACCAGTGACCATCACAGAGGAGACTTGTTATTTAAACACTGTGCAGGTCGTTATCAGCCATTGGGAAAGTTGTCTTCGTGACTCATTTAGTGACTCTGCCTCTTTCTACACCACTGGAAGCATGCTGGACTTTATTTGGATGTATTCTTGCTGATCGCAGACACGGCAGACAGTCGCCTTCCACTTGTTGAGCTTGTTAGATGGGAAGGGGGCAACGCCTGCTGGAAGCAGTAGGCAAGGGAGTTGGCTTCCCTCCTCTTTTTTCATAATTTGTGTGCAGAGATGCCAAAAGAAATGTGATGGTGGTTTCTTATCAACGTCCAATCTAGACATTGCTATTTTTAATTTACATAGTGTGTCTAAATAGTGGCTTGCCAAATCCTCCGAAGTCAATGCTGATATCCTAGAGGGTAATTTCCACAACAGTGTTTGACATTCTACCCCAATCGCTCACGCTCTCACTTAACTCTTGTCTCACCTCATCATGTCCAGCCCTAGGTTTCTTTCACCCCCAGAAGACATTCTCTTCATACAATCTCTTCTCCCTCCTGCCATCTGGGAAAAGGCTCTGACGCATTCGGGCTCTCACGACCAGACTGTGTAATAGTTTCTTCCCCCCAAGGTATCAGACTCCTCAATACCCAAAGCCTGGACTGACACCTTGCCCTATTGTCCTGTTTATTATTTATTGTAATGCCTGCACTGTTTTGTGCACTTTACGCAGTCTTGTGTAGGTCTGTAGTGAAGTGTAGCTTTCTCCGTGTTGTTTTTTTACATAGTTCAGTCTAGTTTTTGTACTGTGTCATGTAACACCATGGTCCTGAAAAGGTTGTCTCATTTTTACTATGTACTGTATCTGCAGTTATGGTCGAAATGACAATAAAAGTGACTTGACTTGACTTTGAGCATTTCAACTACCTGAACTCACAATTTCTCCTTTATTTTGCCTGTGTAACATCTTTAATTTGTTCACAATTGGATACATGTCATTGGAGATTGAACAAGGAGCGAGCAAGAGTAAAGAGAGAGTGTGGTGCTCTGGGGGTAGTGATACCGTCAGCCATTTGATTGGTGGATAAAAGAACCTACCACTTAATCCATCAGGTGAAGTCAGATTCAGAAATACTGTTTTTCCATAATTTTGCATTGAAAATTAGCTTACACATTCATCAAATCTGCCTTACTCCCCAAATTAAAATGCTCAGCACACTTTTAAACCCAATATTTATTGAAGCTGAGTAAATGGTGCAGTTTGAATAGTCACTTACATTTGACATCGGAACACGCTCGATAGGCCAAATGGCCTAATCCTGCTCTTTTGTCTTATGGGGATTAATTTCTATTTGTGAAATGATTTTACTTCGTTACCCACCTGAAAAGTCTGCATTGTGATACATTTCTCACAGTCAGTAAGGGAGCTAGTCATCTCTTGTCGAGTTTGCACTGATCTGCATGCATTGGGAAAATCTGACAGCATCACAAAAATATTTTGTGTTCAAAATAACAAGGAGTGGCACGATGCTTCTTGAAATCCAGGCAGCCGGACTGGGAGGAAAAGGGGTTAATTTTTTCATGACTCCAGTCAGAATTCTGCAATTAAAATTAAGAAAAACCCTAGACAGCTTCGGTGGAATGCAGTCCTCCCCCTTGTGTACCATGCTAGCAAGATCATGTACAGATATGCACTTCAAAAACATCACTTACCTCTGCTGTGTTGGCTGCAGTCCCAACAGCAGGCGCCAAGGAGAAATTAAACCGTTCACGGGACATCTACTGACCACATTCACAGGGAAGATACGGCCCCCTGTGTATATGGAATGATGAGTTACTGAAATGGTATTACACACAATTATTTTGTTTATTTTCTCTTTAAAAATTGTCAGTTCTAATTGGAAATAAAGTTCAAAAAATGCACGCTCCTGGATTATAGACTATAATATCCATAATTTTAAGACAGAATGTACCTTTGTATGTAAAAGTGCCAAGCAAAAGCTGTTGAAGAATTTTTTTAAAATGTGCATCCTAGCATGAAAGATCGCAGTGACATTTTATGAGTTGTATGGTTACATCAGAACATCATCACTCACTGACTGGAAAAACTGAATGAAAATACTACTCAACGGTTCAGTCATTTTGGGAAACAATTTTAATTTTGTGCAGTCATCAGCACGCTAGACAGAATGCTTAACCACGGGATATATTTCTTAACAGAACCTCATCCAAAAAGGATTACCAAAACTCTTCTGCCTGAATATGAATGAAAATAATATGAATGTATAAAAAGGTCAGTGGCAACAATAGTGCATCATTAACGCAACCACATTTACAGATTTTATCCAGCTGTCATTTTATCCAGCTGTCCAGATTTTATCCAACAAGGGATCATTTTTTTTTTAAAGAGATTTTTTTCCCAGTTAGTATGTGGACTGTATTTTCTCAGTGTCTCCTCATGAATATGCAGCGTTCTTGGATTGTTTACCTTTTGTTTGCCCTTGGACTAGCTCTGGGTTTCCACTTTGTGTTGCAGGTATCTCAATTGGGATCATGAGGATTGTTAAGCTCTCTTTGTCTTTATCACTTTTATTCAATTTGGGATCATTTAATTAGCCCAAGGTATTTTCAATGCCTTGGATTATAGTTTTTGTCTTTGGGGATTATTGCTTCCTCTGGACACCTATGTTGTCTGATTGGCCCTCAACTCCTACATGCTCCAGGGTGTATATCGGGGGGCATGTCAAGCCCTCTTTGCTTGGTCAATGTGGCTCCTTGTCTCGTGAGACCCAGACCAAGTTTTTCTGTGTATCATGAGTGATTTCTGCTTGATAGGTTTCTGTGTAGTTTACCTGACGTCTAGTTAATTTCTGTAATGTATCTTGAGTTTTGTTTTGAATCAGAAAAGGAAAGAGTGAGCAATTTCAAATTCCTGCATGTCAATATTTATGAGAATCTAACCTAGACCCAACATATTGATGCAGCTACTAAGAAGGCACGACGGTGACTATATTTCATTAGGAGTTTGAGAAGCTTTGGTATGTCTCCAAAAACACTCAAGAATTTCTATAGATGTACCATGAACATGGTTGTTGGCGCGTGGCCTAGTGGGCAAGGCATCAGACTAGTAACCTGAAGGTCACTGGTTCGAGCCTCAGCTGAGGCAGCGTGTTTGTGTCCTTGAGCAAGGCACTTAACAACACATTGCTCTGCGACGACACCGGTGCCAAGCTGCATGGGTCCTAGTGCCCTTCCCTTGGACAACATCGGTGGCGTGGAGAGGGGAAGGCTTGCAGCTTGGGCAACTGACAGTCTCCCGTACAACCCTGCCCAGGAAACTCCAGGCGTAGATCCATGGTCTCTCGAGACCGATGGATGCCACCACCACCATGAACAGCATTCAAACTGCCTGCATCACCAGCTAGTTTGGTGGGGGAGGTGTGGTTGGCTACTGCACAGGATCAAAGTAAGCTGCAGAGAGCTGTAATCTTAGTCAGCTCCATCATGGGTACCAGCCTTTGTAATACCCAGGACATCTTCAAGGACTGATGCCTCAAGAAGGCGGCATCCATTATAAAGGACTCCCATCACACAAGTCATGCTTTGGTTTCATTGCTACTGTCAGGGAGGAGCTACAGGAGCCTGAAGGCACACATTTGAATCGGGAGCAAGTTACAGCTTGTGATTCAGCTGGGAGCTCAGAGAATTCGACCGTGTAGGTAGGATTTAAGCCTACCTGGTCAATACCTGTGGAGGAGGGGGAACTGCGCAGGCGCGAGTGATGTCAGCGTCGAGCGCGCACTTTAAAAGGCAGGACTTCTTTTCAGAGCGGGCAGCGGAGTCCGTGGAAGCAGAGTCCTGGGCTTTGGCTAAGTGGGCTTCAGCGTAAGGGGACTTCGGTAAGCTTGTGTGATTGCTCGCTGAGGGGAAGAAGGTAAGGTCGCTAGGTGCTTTTTAGACTTATTCTATTAATCCAGTTCAGGTATGGGGGAGACAGTCAGAGCAGTGGTGTGCTCCGTATGCAGTATGTGGGAAGTCAGGGTCAACACAGTTGTCCCTGATGACCACACCTGCAATAGGTGCGTCCAGCTGCAGCTCCTATCAGCCCAAGTTAGGGAGTTGGAGCTGGAGCTGGATGAACTACGGATCATTCGGGAGGCGGAGGCAGAGATAGATAGGAGTTATCAGGAGGTAGTCACACCAAAAAATCAAGAAGTAGGCAGATGGGTGACGGTCCAGAGAGGCAGGGGGAGCAGGCAGAGAGAGCAGAGCACCCCTGTGGCCATTCCCATTAACAATAAGTATACCGTACTGGATACTGTTGATGGGGATGACCTACCAGGAATGAGTTGTAGTGGTCCTGCCTCTGGCACAGAGGTTGAACCCTCAACTAGAAAGGGGAGGAGGGAAGAGAAGAGAGCGATAGTTTTAGGGGATTCTATAGTCAGGGGGGCAGATAGGAGATTTTGTGGGGCAGATCCGGAGTCTCGGATGGTATGTTGCCTCCCTGGTGCCAGGGTCCGGGACATCTCAGATCGGGTGCAGGCTATTCTTGAGAACGAGGGCATGAACCCAGATGTAGTGGTCCATGTAGGGACCAACGATGTAGGTAAGGTGAGTGAGGGGGTCCTGCTTAGAGAGTTCAGGGAGTTAGGAGTGAAGCTGAAAGGCAGGACCTCCAGGGTGGCAATCTCGGGATTGCTACCTGTGCCACGTGCGAGTGAGGCGAAGAATAGAATGATTATGCACATTAATATGAGGCTGAGAGCATGGTGCAGAAAGGAAGGGTTCAGGTTTTTGGATAATTGGTCTTTGTTCCAGGGACGTTGGGACCTGTTTCGAAGGGACGGTCTACATCTGAACCGGAGGGGTACTAACATTCTTGCAGGAGTGTTTGCCAGTGCTGCTCGGGGGGGGTTTAAACTAGATGTGCAGGGGGCAGGGATCCAGATCCAGAGGGTTGGTTAGAAGGAGCATGGGGTTAAATGTGTAGAGGGTTTGGGTGATCTTGAGAAGATCATCAAAATTCAGGGTGCAATTAGCCCGATGGAAGTTCAAGGAGCTGGGTTAGGTACAGTAGACAGTGTTTTAAGCAAAGAGAGGAGGAATGGGCTAAGAATTCTATACTTGAATGCGCGTAGTGTCAGAAATAAGACAGATGAGCTTGAAGCTCAGATGAAAATGGGGAACTACAATATTGTTGGGATAACGGAGACATGGCTGCAAGGGGATCAGGCCTGGGAATTGAGTGTACCAGGGTATACGTGCTATCGTAGAGACAGAAATATGGGAAGAGGGGGTGGGGTGGCCCTGTTGGTGAGGAATGAGATTCAGTCCTTAGCAAGAGGTGACTTGGGAACAGGGGAAGTAGAGTCTGTGTGGATTGAGCTGAGGAACAGTAAGGGTAAAAAGACCCTAATGGGTGTTGTGTACAGGCCCCCAAACAGTAGCGTGGATATTGGGTACAAGTTGATTAGGGAGTGAACATTGGCATGTGCTAAAGGTAATGCAGTCGTTATGGGAGATTTCAACATGCAGGTAAACTGGGAGAATCAGGTAGGTGCTGGACCCCAGGATAGGGAGTTTGTGGAGTGTCCAAGGGATGTATTTTTGGAACAGCTTGTGCTTGAGCCAACCAGGAATGAGGCTATTTTGGACTTGGTGATGTGTAATGAACAGGTATTGATAAGTGATCTTAAAGTAAAGGAGCCATTAGGAAGTAGTGATCATAACATGATAAGTTTTTATCTACAATTTGAGAGGGATAAGGGCAGATCAGAGGTGTCAGTGTTGCAATTAAATAAAGGAGACTACGGAGCCATGAGGGAAGAGCTGGCCAAAGTTAAATGGGCGGATGCCCTGGCAGGAAAGACAGTGGATCAGCAGTGGCAGATATTCTTGGGGATAATACAAAAGATGCAAAAGCAGTTCATTCCAATGAGAAGGAAGGATTCAAAGAGGGGGAACAAAGGAAGTTTTGACAAAGGAAGTCAGTGATTGTATAGCATTAAAGAAAAAGAAGTACGACAGGGCTAAGATGAGTGGGAATACAGATGATTGGGAAAGTTTTAAGGAACAGCAGATCATAACTAAAAAAGCAATACGGAGAGAAAAAATCAGGTATGAGCTCAGTTTAGCCAGGAATATAAAAGGGGATAGCAAAAGCTTTTTTAGCTATGTGAAGAGAAAGAAGATAGTTAAGAACAATGTTGGCCCCTTAAAGAATGAATTGGGAGAAATTGTTATGGGAAACAGGGAAATGGCAGCAGAATTTAATGTGTACTTTAGATCTGTCTTCACCAGGGAGGACACAAGCAATCTCCCAGATGTTTGGATGGGCCAGGGTCATAAGATATCAGAGGAATTGAGACAGATTGACATTAGGAAAGAAACTGTGATGAGTAGACTGGTAGGACTGAAGGCTAATAAATCCCCGGGTCCAGATGGTCTGCATCCGAGGGTTCTAAAAGAGGTGGCTCAGGAAATTGCGGATGCATTGGTAATCATTTTCCAATGTTCCTTAGATTCAGGATCAGTTCCTGAAGATTGGAGAGTGGCTAATGTTGTCCCACTTTTCAAGAAGGGAGGGAAGGAGCGGGGAAGATGCTTGAGTCCATTATTAAGGATGAAATAGTGGCACATCTAGATGGCAGAAATAGGATTAGGCCGAGCCAGCATGGATTTACCAAGGGAAAATCATGCTTGACTAATCTGTTGGAGTTTTTTGAGGGTGTAACAAGGATGTTAGACGAGGGTAAGCCAGTGGATGTTGTGTACCTAGATTTTCAGAAGGCATTCGATAAGGTGCCACATAGGAGATTGGTGAGTAAAATCAGAGCTCA